>NW_021703772.1:55307923-55668471 GCF_005190385.1 Monodon monoceros | reverse complement strand
TTTTTTTTTTTTTTGCGGTACACGGGCCTCTCGCTGTTGTGGCCTCTTCCGTTGCGGAGCTCAGGCTCCGGACGCGCAGGCTCAGCGGCCATGGCTCACGGGCCCAGCTGCTCCGCAGCATGTGGGATCTTCCCAGACCGGGGCATGAACCCGTGTCCCCTGCATCGGCAGGCGGACTCTCAACCAGTGCGCCACCAGGGAAGCCCTCTGCCCATTTTTTGATTGGGTTGTTTGTTTTTTTAATTGAGCTGCATAAGCTATTCATATATTTTAGAGATTAATCCTTTGTCCATTGATTCGTTTGCAAATATTTTCTCCTATTCTGAGGGTTGTCTTTTCATCTTGTTTGTACTTTCCTTTGCTTTGCAAAACCTTTTGAGTTTCATCAGGTCCCATGTGTTTATTTTTAATTCCATTACTCTAGGAGGTGTATCAAAAAAGATCTTTCTGTGATTTACGTCAGAGGGTGCTCTTCCTATGTTTTCCTCTAAGAGTTTTATAGTGTCCAGTCTTACATTTAGGTCTCTAATCCATTTTGAGTTTATTTTTGTGTATGGTGTTAGGGAGTGTTCTAATTTCATTCTTTTACATGTAGCTGTCCAGTTTTCCCAGCACCGCTTATTGAAGAGACTGTCTTTTCTCCATTGTATATCCTTGTCTCCTTTGTCATAGATTAGTTGACCATAGGTGTGTGGGTGGGAAGCAACATATTTTTGAAGGGTCATTCTGAGGGTGGAATGGAGAAAGGATCAAAGTGAGACAAATATAGGTGTGGAAAGGCCAGTCAGCAGGTTATAGGCCTGCCTAGAGGTTGGGCAAAGAAATGAGGGTGACTTGCACTAGGGTAGAGACAGTGGGGCTGGAGAGAGTCCAGAAGAAAGGTTGGGAGAAGGAGCGCACAATCTGAAGAGACAGCATGGGTTGACAAGATCAAATGTGCGCCTGCACGCACATGTGTGTGTGTTCCATAGGAGTGAGAGGGATCAAATTATTTCTGTAAGCAGGAACTAGACGTTATCTTAACAATTCTGCACCGTTTTTAGTTATACTCTCTTTTCCTTCTCGCCATAATCCCCACACTCCCAAGCCAGGCCCAAAGTCAGACCAGAACTTCAAGAATCATTCTTTTCCTTATCCCGATTTACAGAAACTGTACACGATTTGGCTTGTGGGGTCACACCCTCGGCTTTCTCACTCCCTTCCTAGAACCTTGTGCTCAACTTTAAACAGGGATAACAGTCAAGGATGCTAGGAAACTGTAAGGGGAAAGAGGAAACCTGTAATCAGCTAGAAAGAAAAGGAAGATGAGTAAATATGTGTTAATTGTACTGAGTCAGAAATAGGCTTTGAAACAAGTCCCCCAGGCCTTCCTGTTTTGGGTGGAGATAAAGTCACTCTTTCGTTTTGAGGCTCTTATCTGCTGGAACAACACCTAGTACTAGGGTTTGGGCCTTGTAATCACTCAGTAAATATTTGTTGAATTGAATCATAACGAAGGGTAAGACAGGCTGTTCCAAGATCTGGAGGGCTCTATATTCTCAGCACAATTTAGAGTCTCCAACTTCTATCGTTTCGTTGGAAAGGAGAAGGAAATAGGGAACGGATAGGGGCTTGGTTACTGCTGTAGAAACAGGAACAGGAACTTTGTGGCATACGAAGTTAGTCCTGGGCCAAGAGTTCTAGTAATAACTAGTTGACCCTTGACAAGTCTCTGTCTCCTGTTTTAAAGTAGGGGGATTATTTAGCATGGGCTCCAAGTGTAATTTTTGGTCTAAGGAAAGTAAAGTCTATGGAAAGTAAAGCCCAAAATCTTATTTAGATTCAGGTGGAGAAAGAAAAGAAAACAAGTCAATTACTGAAGGCAGTTAGGGAGGCTTCTCTACTCTGTTTCAATCTTAAACTGAGACAGGATCGAAATGTGTATTCTTCTCTCTGGGCTCCTGACTAGGAAGTGATTCCTGTCATGTTTTTATTCATACCAGCAGCTATTATTGTCTGAAACAAGTATTCTCCATTCACTAAAGTCTTCAGTTTCCCAGCAACTTTCTTCACAACATAGGAAGCCCAGCAGCCTTGCCAAGGACTTGGTTTCATTTAAGATTCTTCAACCCCAGCCTCCTAGGGTCCTTACCCAGGGTGGCTAAGCCTCAGGCCTCCTTTACAGGCCCCTTAATTTTTCATAGCTAAGGAAAAAGTTATTTTTTAAACCCTATAAATAAATAAAATTTTATAACTTCTAATGAATTCTATTCTCTGCATGTGGCAATGAGGGTAGGTATGGCGAGGCTAGCTGGGATCTCCATGCGTATCTGCTCTTGCAAACAGTGATCTCTGAAGCTTGTGGAGCTCACTGGGCTTTGGGCTACAAGTCACAGGTAACTGAGACCCTGGCAAGCTTAACCGTTCCAAAAGGGGTAGGGGCAATGGTTGGAATCCCTTAATGTTTTAATCAGGATAGAAATTAAAGACCAGTGGTAACATCTTATCATAATCTTAAATTATTTGAAACACTGATGTGCAAGCTTTTCCTTTATCTTTTCTTTTTTAAATAGAAACTCATATCAGAGGATGGAGCAAGCATATTCTCAAAGAGGAATTTTTGACAAAGAACCTTTAGATAAAAACATAATTATCAATAGACAAAATTTCAACAAAGGGCCTTTAGACACTGTATAAGTCTCCTTCCTTATAACAGATATTCAAGCTACTTCTTCAAAGGGCCTCAAAGGTCTTGCTTATGAACAACAGACAATAGTCATAGTCTCCTAATTCCATTAGTTAAAAAAATTGTGATTTGAAGGAATCTTTGGTCATAGGAGATCTTTTCAAGGTATCCTGTAACAAGGCTTAACATAGAAACATGAAAAACTTCCAGTAGACACAAATTTAAGGAAAAAAAAAGCATTGAGTTGGCATTATTTGGATCACTCTGAGGGACAGGCTCAGTTAAACTGCAATATGCTAGCTTGTCCTATGTTTCTCCAGTAGGGTTTCCATGGCAGTTCTGTAGATTTTCTGGTTTTTCAATAACAACTGTCTTTGCCTGGGCAACTAATATAATTACAGTAGACCTGAAATTCTAAAGACATATTCACCTTACTTGGATGAAGTTCCCTTGTCAGGTTCAGAATGGGGTATCTGGCACCCAATCAGCTTCCATAAAGAATCATCTAGAGCTGTTCTGCCTAAAATGATATCCATTAGCCACATGAGGCTATTTAAATTTAAATTAATAAAAATTAAAAATTCAGTTTCTTAATCTCAAGTGCCATATTTCAAGCACTCAATAACCACATGGAGCTAGTGGCTACCTATTGGACAGTGCGATTATAGAGCATTTCCATCATCATAGAAGTTCCGTTGGAAAGCACTGATTTAGAAGAGTCACTTATTTATAAATATATCAATTACTAATTCAATTTCTAATTCATTTAAATTGAGACACCTCCCTAAATTCTTTCAGCCTCACTACAAAAAGCAGAAAAAAACCAAGCAATCTTCTTTTTATTTCTTGAAATGATTCTTTGATATTACATTTCTTTTAAGGCTTGTCGTAATTGGGGTGGTCTTTCTGTAAGTTGTTAAAAAGTTGAAACTATGTTTAAATGTTGCTCCAAGTGGGGGGTGGGGGAAGAAAAAGTCCTTATTAGTGAATTTTGGGGACTGACCATATTAAAGACATATTGTTCCTGAATTTGAAAGACTCTTGGACAAAGGCTCCCCATATCTGGTATGAATTTAGGGAACTGAAGAAAGTCCTTTTGTCTTACCTCTACATATACCTTCTCCACCTACTCATTGATATATGAAATTCCTTCAACAGGGAAAAAAACCTTTTATTAAGCAATTACATACAAAAATTTAGTACAAATATCCTTGGGAGAAACACACTAAGCTGTAAATGACTCATATTTACCACTTTCCAATAAGTTTTCATAGGAAATGGAAGAGAAAATTCAAAGTTGCCGAATTCCTAGATTAAGGTGGAACTGGTTGAGGAGAGAAGGATCAGAGGAAAAAGGTTTGGAGTAAGGGTAGATTTTTACTACCCTATTTTGTGAAAGCCTGGCCTTTGGTAATATTTAGGGAATATATAATGACAATTGAATTGACAGAATATTCACCTCTGGTTTCTGTTTGCTTTCAAAGTAGGGTTCTTCTAGACTCTCAATAAATTTACTGATTGTTCTTGGTGTGAGAATGGTCAGTATTGGTTCAGGGTGGTATCTTAAAGATGCACTTGACTTTTGGTGACACTATATTACAGGATTTTGGAGCCTGAGGAACTTTGAGTAGCATCTGGTCCATTCCACTAAACAAAGAATTAGAAAATTATCTTCCTTTAAATTTCAGGGGGCATCTCAGGGACATAACAAAATTTTACCTGAATTTCATTTCGAAGTTGCAAAACCCACTAGATTACATTAGAAGCTTCTTGCCTGCCATCTCTGGCTTGCAGCACAGGGCAAAATACCTTATAAAGTTTGCAGAACTGCTGAGCTGCAGGCCCCTATTTTAAAGATGAAGAAAATGAAGGCTAGAGAAGGAAAATGATTTTCCCAAGGTCATGGAGTGAGGTAACATTCAGACAGTACTAGGACAGAATCTTCTGTGCATTCTTTCCACTGAACTCTGCTGATTTCTCACAACTGCCTTCTTTCTTGGAATACTTAGCTCTGGAGGCTGGTACAGCTTCCCACAGTTCAACTGCATGCAATTATTGTTTCTCTTTTATTTTTGTGTTTTTTATTCATTTCTTGTCCACCTGTGCTGAAAGCATCAAATGACAGTATTTTTCTTGTATTAAGCAAAGACAGTCTAGCATTAAAGAAAAAAAATACTAGGAAGAAATACAAGAAAATACTCTCAGCACATCTTTCTTGGTGTGGAATTAGAAACTATTTTAAATTTTTTTCCTTATCTTTTTTGGTACATTCCAATTTTTCTACGATGAACGTTAACTTAATTTTTTTAATTAAATTTTTTCTCATGAATTACTTTATAATCAGGAAAGAACATTTTATACCCTTTTAAAAAATGAACTTATTTACAAAAGAGAAGTAGAGTCACAGATGTAGAAAACAAACTTACGGTTGCCAGGGCATAAGAGGGGGGAGGGATAAATTGGGAGATTGGGATTGACATATATATACTACTATATATAAAATAGATAACTAACAAGAACCTGCTGTATAGCATAGGGAACTCTAGTCAGTACTCTGTAATGGTCTGTATGGGAAAAGAACCTAAAAAAAGAGTATATGTATATACATATATATATAACTGATTCACTTTGCTGTACACCTGAAACTATTCTCCAATAAAAATTAAAAAAGAACATTACATATATATATATATATATATATATATATATATATATATATATATAACATTCTTCTCCCCCTGTTTCTAATGGTTGAAAGGATCCTGCCTTCATTTAAATAGAATGGAGCAGTGGGCTCCTGTGAATCAAGGTGAGGGGCACATTAATTATCCTGCAGATACTTGGGGCAATCAAGGAGGACACTCACTTGTGCCACTCCATTTTCCACATTTTCAGCTGAAAGGAAAGACTGTTATCTGAAATGACTGCTGGTCTTTCAGCTGAAACAGCTCAGTCCCCTTTTTAATTTTTGGCAGGTGTCTTAGTTCTCTGTAAAGGGTAGCCTTGCTTCATTCTCACCAATCTATTGATTTTCATATATATATAATATATGGATAGTTTTTTTTTTTTTTTAAGGAAAAAAACTCCCTCACTTACCCACATAATTCAAGCCAACAAGAAAGCGTAAACTATTCATCCTAGGGATAGACTTTTTACTTCACTTGGCAGGTAAAAGGTTATTAATTTAAATTCCTTAATATTGCACCTAAACCTTCTTTCATAACACATAAAGAGGAGGAGTATAATCCTAGGTTTCTGTACATGAGAAACAAAAATAAATTAAAAACAATGTTCAGAAACTATTGAATATTAATGATGTGAGTGTATGTGTGTGTGTGTGTGTGTGTGTGTGAGAGAGAGAGAGAGAGAGAGAGAGAGAGAGAGAGAGAGAGGGAGAAGGAATGGGTCTTACTCCTCTATGAGTCAGTCTGGGTATATATGTTTTAAGGTGTTTTTCTGGATCCACCAACCACCAACCAAAAAAAAAAAAAGTTGATGAAATCTCACAAAAGTTAAACTCTGAGTTTCTTCCAAACAGAGGAAATATGGAAAAATTAAATCTTTCAATACCTATTTGATGCATTGTCTCCTTCCCCCCTTTTCCTTTTCTGAACCCCAGCCAGCCTCACCATACCAGTTCTCCCACGCTGCTAAGCAAAAGAAGAAATCCGACAATGGGATCTGCTTTGCTACTTTTCATTAGCAGTTAAAGTCCCAAGAAGCTGTGCCAATTTGCTAACTGACATTTTAAAATTTAATAGATAGGGAATATATATTGTAAAATACACATTTTCCCTAAGCGACTTAATAAAAGAAAGATATTTCATTTAGTTTGAAAAAATGCAACCATAAATATTTTCCCCCAAGTTGGGTCTCATTGAAAATAGTGGCTCACCCTGAGCCCGATTATTTCCTTGCTCATTTAAATTTTTATTTTTTGCCATCAAAACTGCCCTCTTTGGTATCTCTTTCTCCAGGGGCCAGGTAGAAGACCAGAACCTATCCAAAACACAATGGATTAGTAGGTCATGATTTCGATGACCTCTTATGGAAAAATCCCTTCTGAAAACCACCTCTTAGTAACTCTGATAAAGGGGGTTTCAGGAGGCCAAAGGAAGGCCTTCTTTCTCATCCTCCCTCTTTCTCTGGATTCCCTTTGCCCCTTTCTCTCCATCTGCTCTGTCACCCTTCTTCCTTCTCTCTCTTCTTCTTCCTCATCCTTTCCCTACCCCCCTCCCTTTTTCTTTTTACTACATTTTTTTTCTCCTTGTCTCTCTCCCTGCCCTTTACTGAACTTAATGATGTACCACATGGATGGGCCTTTTAATGCTCGCTAAGATCCTAGTACATAACCCTTGGGAATTATGCCATGAGACTGTGTGAAAATAAATTCCTCATATTTCCTACTGTTATTAATAATAACAATTATTACTATGACTAATAAAATTATTATAACTATAATGATACCTTATTTTTGTATCATGATAGTCACCTTATAAAATAATGTTCCCATCTAGTATCAATCTGGTTTGATTCAGTGCCACCATGTGAAGAAGGGGAGCAGGTATATTACTTCTATTTTTTAGATGAAGAAATAAGGCTCCGAGAGATTGACCTGTTTATGATAGCATAGGTAGCTAACAATGAGTTTGAGACTAGAATTTAAGAGTTCTGGTGGCTGTGTTCTCTTAGATGGAGTTGAAAGTGGATTATGGTAGCTAATTTTAAGTTACAGCAAGTAGTGTCCAATAAAAAAAGTTTGTGCTCAGGGATAAGTGCAAATGTAGATAAAGTAAGTGGTGTCTAACCAGCAATTTGTTACGTACTTGGCAGATGTGATTGAGGGGGCTTTTGCCTAATCTGACTTCCAGGGGCTATTCCTAAAGAGTTCTTTTGTTGCTGCCGTGCTTTTGAATTTTAAGATTCCAGAACAGGATTTAACCAGACAGAAACATACACAGGGTTTGGAACTTATTACAAAACAGTAAAATAATTTTCTTTTACAAATTTGTTACTTTTGGGTTTCTTTACATTTAAAATAGATTTTAGGGTCAAGAGGGATATGTGAGACGACGTTGAGTGAGACTGGGAGAGCATTGTACGTGAAGTTCAATGACGATAGCAGAGGACATCATGGAAAAAGTTAGAAGACAGTACTGGTGCCTTGGGGCCTTACCCAATCATCCTGACCTAGCTATCGAACCCAGAATATTTTTGCTATAATTTCCTGTACGGCTGGATTCAGGCAAGCTTGTGAAAGAAGGTTTTGCAATTGCTCCAGGTGCCACTTCCCTCTGCATAATATTAAATCTTTCATATACCCCTTATGCAATCTCTCATTCACTTTAAAGGGCCATATCAGTGACTCTACCCACTCCATGCCCCACAAGTTACCAAGATTTTTTTCTCCTCTTCCATCTTGGTCTCATTGCCGGAGAACTCTGCTCTGGTGCTTGGCAGTACCGTTATATTACTCTGATCATAGTCAGGTATTATCTTTCTGCCCTTTGTGATATTTTTTCACTCTCTCTGTGAGCCAGCAACTTGGTGTGTGAAATCTTGAACTATTATCTTTAGGTGATAACTTCCAAGTCCAAACATTTCCATGTGGTGAAACTGTAGACATTTCAAAATCAACACATCTGAAAACTGAACTTACAGTTTTCCCCCAAGCTTGCTCTTCTTTTTGTGCTACGCCAGTTCATTTCTCAGGAAATCAGGCTTGAAATTTGCTCAGTTTTATATGGCAAGACCTAGTTTAAATTTCCCCCACACCCTCAGATTTCTCCAGTTCCTTCAATCGGAGCGAATCCCTCTGTACCCTGGCAGCCCTTTGCTTATATCTATAGGAGGGAAAGCACCTTCAGTCTATGGGTGGTCACTTCTGAGGATGTGTGCGTCTCTTCTCAAAGAGCCTCCAAGTCTCAGCCTATCTTTTCCCTGTCTTCTTATCCAGGCTCCGGCATAGCAGGTGGAGGTGGGGTGGAGGTCACAAACCATAGGAACTGAAGTCTCTAATAGAGCACGCTCCTCAGCTTCAGCTACGCTCACTCACGTGCCCCTGGTTGGCTCGCCCCCATTCTTCTCCGCAGCTATTCCAGTCAAGAGTGCCCCGTTCCTCAGCTCCCTTACCTTGCCACCACCCTGGCTCACTCTCAGGAAACAGCCATACCGTCCACTTCATCCTGAACAGTTGAGGACACTTAAAGAAGAACTTCCTCCCTAGAAAGTATTCATTAGGCAAGAGATCTTTTTTTTTTTTTCCCTGACTCTGCATCCTGAATCCACCATGTGACAAGGTACTTACTCACTCCATACTGCAATTTCTTCCTCTGCAAAATTGGGATAATATTAGTGTGATGCTAAAGGGTTACTGTAAGGATTAAATGAGACGACTTATATGTTAGCCACTTATGCCTGGCACAGAGTAGGTCCTCAATGAATATTAATGTTATTAATAACTTTCTCTCTCACCGCTTACAACTTTCTCTCTCTCTCAGCCTGTTTTGTCTTTTCTTTTTTTGCCCAGCAGAAAAGGTCACCCTTTTCCTGTCAGTGGCTAATTTCACCTCACCTGTGATTCGTCCCCTCCTCCCTGTTTCTCAGCTATCTAGCCTTAGGCTATCTAGCCTTATCTAGCCTCTATCAAGCACCTCTCACCCCAATTCCCCATATCTTAACCTTTCCTACTTGGCTCTTTTCCCTTAGCATACAAAGAGGTTCATATCTTCTCAGTGTAAAATAACACTCCTTCAACACTCTTACTCTCTTCTTATATTAATCCCAACCCTTCACAGCCAAATTTCTCAAAAGGCTAGTCTATACTTACTGTCTCTACTTCCTCACAGCCTCAGTCCACTGCAATCCTCCTTCCTTCCAATGTTCCCTTAATAACACTCTTGCCAATGTCCCTAATAACCACTTGATTGCTAAGTCTAGGGGACACTCTAACGTCTTCATGTGGGGCTTTGACGTTTCTGGCCAACCCTTCCTTGAAATTCCCTCCTCTCCCTCTGCTCCTGGTATTCCACTTTGTTTTGGGATGTTTCCACATCCCTGGCCAGTTCATCTTAATCTCCCTATGGGCTACTCCATGCTTAAATGTTGGTATTCTCCTTGACCTTGGCCCCAGCCCACTGTTCTTCTCTGTCAGTCCTTCAGTGACCTTATTCAGAAGGTTTCAACCACCACTTTTCTCTTGATAACTGGGAAATCTCTATCCCACAACTGGGGTTTCCCACAGGTTTCTTTACAGAGTTAGTGTGCTAATGGGCTTTGTGATTGACTCTTTGGGAAAGGAAGTGACAGTGTCCAGGGTTTCCCACATTTACTTGACCATAGACTTATATTTTTTTTTCCATGGAGAATTTTTCAGGACTAGTGCTCTGAGAAACACACTTTGGACAATAATGTTCCCTTCCTTACTACTCCCAGTCTGATTTAGTTGTGTTTCCTCTGGGTGCCCATAAGCACCCACACATACTTTGATTCTAATCCTCACCACACTGTACTTGTCTGATTCTCCCACAAGCTCCTTCAAGACAAGTCTTACATCTCTTGTATCCATTGCACTGTGATTGGCATACAGAGTTTGATTGAAAATGTCTGATGAGTGAATTAATACAGTAAGGTATGGTAACCTACCTCTTCCAAGCACAGCACAGAATGTTTTATGGCACATTTAAAGTATTAATAATTGGGGACTTCCCTGGTGATGCAGTGGTTAAGAATCCGCCTGCCAATGCAGGGGACATGGGTTCGAGCCCTGGTCTGGGAAGATCCCACATGCCACGGAGCAACTAAGCCCATGCACCACAACTACTGAGCCTGCGCTCTAGAGCCCGTGAGTCACAACTACTGAGACCGTGTGCCACAACTACTGAAGCCCTTATGCCTAGAGCCCGTGCTCCACAACAAGAGAAGCCACTGCAATGAGAAGCCTGTGCACTGCAAGGAAGAGTAGTCCCTGCTGGCTGCAACTAGAGAAAGCCTGCACACAGCAACCAAGACCCAACGCAACCAAAAATAAATAAATAAAATAAAATAAATTAATTAAAAAAATAAAGTATTAATAATTGGGTAGGATTTGACCCTGAGGATTGATCTTGAATAAGTCTTATGTTAGGGCTATAGTAGCTGAAAAGAAACACAAGACACTCTCCTCAAGGAAGACAAAACGAATTCAAATGAAACCACCTGGGAATACTTAAGCATTAAGATGTATGGGCCTGACTATAAGTACTATGGGTAGTCTGAGGTTACCAAGGTCTGGAGTAGTCAGATTTACTACAGGGTTTTTATAAATGGTACTTTACTAAGATTATTCTGGCAGGAATGTATATAAGAGTAATTCAAAAGTGGGAACCTGGATTGGCCAGGAGTGAGGAGATTTGGCCTGGCATAGGCTACGGTAGTGGGAATAGTGAGGAAAAGGTGATTCCTTTTCGGGTGTAACTTGGTGATGGTTGAAATAGAAGTGGAAGGTCAGGAGACAAGTCAGGGAGAGCTTTCGGGTTTCTTTAGAGACTGGGAGAACAGTGGCAACACCAGCAAATTTGAAGAAATTTGTTACTAGAGGTGCCACCAATACAAGCTCTTGGAAGTTACAACTCTAGAATATATTGGGAAGACTGTAAAACTAATCATTATGTAAGTTATAGACTATACAGACACTTTGATTGGAAATTTAAAGAATGTATCTAACAAGTGAGCTGACATCATTGACTTGAGGAGCCTTGTAGATAATAATGACTAAATAACTTGCATAAATTTCAGGCCAGGCTTGGTAAAAATGTTATGCCTGACAGACCATGAAAACAGTAACGAGAAGTTCGTGATTTCGCATGAGTGAGTAGTAATTCATTTTGTGATCCACTAATCCTGCTATGCTGTAGCAAGTCCTCTTTCTCCCCAGCCAAGAGAAAGGTAATAGAGCAAAACCTGTCTTTGACTGTACATACCTTCAAAATATTTGGTCCTTCCACAATAATTCAGCACAATGAAACTTGCTGGCACTGCAAGTCAACACTTAACAGAGCTACTTGAGTAAATTACCCTAAGGAAACAAAATCAATATGCTTTAAAACCCAGTTTAAAAGTGATGTGAGAGCTGGTTTTGCAGGAATCTCAGGCATTAAGAATCCTGAATTGGACCTTATTAACTTTCTGACTTTGTGTTCTTCATCTAAGCTTCTTTATCATTATTTGCTGAACACCCCCAGGATGCTTACACCCACCCAGAACATGCCAAAGATGCAGTCCTAGAAGGTCACTTTCTAAACAAATGGACAAATGCACAAAGATGATTCTCTTCTTTTTCTGGACAAAAAAAGCTGAAAGAGGATAATGAGGATTATTCATGGAATTTAGGGTAGGAGATAATCTCTCCATTTTATACAAACATGACACTTTATCTGAACCCCATTCTGTCTATAATACTGTTGCTAATTCAAGTGGAATATCAAAGACAGAGCTGCTAATCTCATCCCCCACCATATGCAACTGTCCTATCACAGCAAAGATTATCCTCTCAAATAAGAACACAGGAATACATTTGGAAGTATCACGATACTTTCTGTGTGCTTAGATAGTGTTAAATCCCTTCCTTTTCTTTTTACAACATTTTTCTAAATCTGCACCTCTTCCTTCATTGTAACTAAGAAATACTAGACTCTTTGTTTCTTCTACACCACCATTTGTAGAATGTTTCAATATCGCCTGAATTCTTTTTCTTTCACCCAGGAAATTAGCAAACTCACAGACCTTGGTCACCCATCTTGATTATGGCTTTAATGTATAAAAACATTGAATTTATATGTGTACATGTGTTTGTGTGTGCAATAAGCTTTCTAGGTTTGTCTAAAAGGCTCAATTCTGTACAACTCGCTGAACTTAACCTTATAGCTATGAAAAAAAGTTTTCATTACATAGATTTAGTCTTAGTATCATCTTCAAATGTTAAAAATATGCTCCCATGACCGTCATCCAGGATGTTAATAATTTAAATTTTGGACTGACAACTTTGGCCCACCATTCACAAAATGATTCATCAATGATCATAGTGCTTTGGGTGCTGGCTTTGGTTATTCATATCTTGAGCACTTGCTCTGTAGGACCTTGTAATTTAAGCCAACGCATCCCAAAGGGATATAAATAGGTGTTAGGGGAAAAGCATTCTGTGGCTTTCTCTGTAAAGCGCACTGTTACAAAGAATTTTCAGAACCTTTAATAAGTTAATAGGTAATGTGACTTCAAGGGGGCATAGTTACAGTGGGAAGTGTTTTCCAAATTTATGACAGCAGAACCGCAGAAACATGCCCGGCCCCCAGAAGAACTAGCATCTTACAGAATTTACACTGGGGACTCTCGAACTAGCTAAATTTCCAAAGTGGCAGATTTCTGCAATCCATATTCTTCTTTTCTCTTTTCCCCAAGGGAAAATTGCAGAATATTCCATAGGTCTCTGGAAAGTGCCCAATTGAATTTTGGGGTTAGAGCAACTCCTGGTAGAACATCAGAACCAGATGTACAGCTACCAGACTAACGTGTGGTCACTTAATGAGTCCTAGGGTAGAACATAAGAATCCTGATCCTTAATGTAAACAGTTCTTCCTATTACATTACATTTGTTTTTTCGGTGTGTGTGTGTTTGTATGTGTTTGTGTACATACTTTACAATTGTACTGAAACTTCAATTTTAAAAAATATTTTATATTTAATTTCACATTTATCACCCTAGATACCCCAACACTCCAGCTCAAGGCTAAAGCCAAAAGTTTTGCCTACACTGATAAGCAATTATTAGTCATAGAGTAAGAAATAGAATGTGAAACAGAGTGAAAGCTTTATTAGTTTTTCTCCAATCATATTAACTATTTGTGAGCATTTGAACTGTGGCTTGAAGCAGACTTACCTGTTATTTTTTCCTTATGTGGATGGTCTGTTA
Organism: Monodon monoceros; assembly: GCF_005190385.1. Taxonomy (NCBI): domain Eukaryota; kingdom Metazoa; phylum Chordata; class Mammalia; order Artiodactyla; family Monodontidae; genus Monodon; species Monodon monoceros. The sequence goes on along the minus strand of NW_021703772.1, from coordinate 55,654,861 downwards.
TTATTTTATAAAATAAACTTATTTAGCATCATTACTCTTTAAGAAACCATATTAATTGCTATCTGAGCTGGGGATTGGTACTTTCCTAAAGAATTAATAATATTACTTTATTGATTTGTTTTAGTATTTTTATGTATATGAAAACTAAAGTAAATTGGAGTTGTCCTCTCCCTTCTTTTTAGCATTAGGTATTCTATTTAGCCTTTTGCTATCTTTTAAGAGGTTTTATTTCTCTTCCAAGGTGTAAAATAGAATGACAGGGAATTCCCTGGCAGTCCAGTGGTTAGGACTCAGTGGTTCCACTGCTAGGGCCTGGGTTCAATCCCTGGTCAGGGAACTAAGATCCCACAAGCCACACAGTGTGGCCAAAAAAAAAAAAAAAAAAAATTGAATGACAAATGACAACATGTATTTAGAAATACTGATATTTTTACAGGACTCAACTTTGAAAAGTACGTTTATATGCATTATTTCATTTGACCCTAACAATATCTCAATAGGTGAACCAGGAATGAGACCTCTCCAAAGGTTAATAGGAATTAAGACCTCTACCCAAAAGGTAAACTAGGTGAACAAAGTTAAGGAAATGAAGAAATAGAACAAAAGTTTGCCTAAGGTCATATACTTTTTAAGCGGCACAACCAGAACTTCAATCCAGGTCTTCTGACTCATGATTTTGAGTTATTTCTATAAGAGCAGGAGGTTTTTCTCTCTCTCTCTAGTACAGTGAGGTATATCCCATTCAGGTCCTCATACTAAATATATTCAATAACTAAAAATATTTACCAGCCATTTCCATCCCTGACCCAATGTTTGGCTTTCTACTTTACTTCACCAAGACCAACTATTTTACCAAATAAATTATCTTATAAAATATGGGGATAAAACAACCACAACCCAGAAACCATTAAAAAAAAGGAAAACAATTATCTTTACATGGTCAATTGTAAGCACTTTCCTTTCCTGTTTGGGAGTATGTGTAAGATTTTCCTCTTTCTTTAATATGTATAACTGAAGAATGCTTTTCTGTTAAACTTTATATCCATTTTAGATTGCATCTCATTTCTTATTTTTCTTTCTCTCATCTTTCCCTATAAAATGAAGACCATCCTTCATGTTACTCTTATGCAATTTAGCCTCAAGGAGTCTTGTCTGGATATCAGGGACAATTTCCTGAAACATGAGAGTAATTGTGAAATTTGTTTTTTTTAATGAAAAAATAAGGAAAAGAGTTTTACTGAGTAGACAATAGTTTTGAAGTCATAGGGTGAAGGAATATTTGCATATATTCATTTTAATTTCGAAGGAAAAATTTTAAAATTCCAAATATTTGGAAGTCATTGGGGAGGTCTGGCCAGAGGCAGAACTTGGAGAGAAGGACAGATGACTAATCTTGGCTGTAGCTCTGTTCTGCCTGACCTCTCCTAACCTTGTTTCAGGTGCCTGTTTTCTTGTGGTATCTCTATTCCTGGACTATCAAAACTTGCTCTTAGGAAAGAATCTGACATTAATCATTTATTCTTTGGTGAGAAATTATCTAGAGTATTTGAGGGTTCTATTACATGTTTGCATAAAACAAGATTTATTTCCTACACTACCCTTGTTGCCCCTTACTTCACACACAAAGGCAAAGCCTACAGAAGAAACGTCTATCTGTGTCTGAGGCCAAGCCAGTCTGTGGGAGTTCTTCAAAAATAAACATATGAGAAAGGAATTAGACCTACTGCTGTGATCAACAACACTGTTTTTCCTGAGGAGAAAGTGTCTGTTAAAGCGAACCTAAAAAGAAAACCCACATAATTTGGCTGTATAAATATAATAACTCATAGAGAATGAACCAGAGAGGAGAGCGTCTTCATCCTAAACTATTTTATTCTCTGTTAAAGAATAAAATATTTTATTTTAATTTTGGTGGGGGAGGGGATGTAGTATAGATGCTTTATGCTTTAGAGTGGAACCAAAAAAAATCTCCTTTCAAGAGGTAGCAATGAATTATCTTGACAAGGAGAAAATACCTGACAACAATATAATTCGACATGTTTCGATAACATCAAGAGAGGGCTCAAAAAGCAATCTGCACCTCAGAATTGCAGGGTATTGAGAGTACTATTGGGTTGGAAGGAGATAATGATTAATAGTGACTATTAGACTCAGAATGCCTGGTCATTGCATCAAACTCTTTTCATTGAAGAGAGTTAATTTATTATTCAACTAATTGTAAAAATGATTAAATCTCATTTTTACCAAAGAGTAAAATGATTATAAAGCCTATTTCTTCCATGATAGCTATTATGAAAGTGAAAAGATGTCACTCATCTTTCCCTTTCCCTTCTACTATATCTGTATAACACTCTTTAGTTTTCACAGTTTACCAAGTATAGAGCTACTTTGGAGTATGTTGTTAGTCTCTATTTTTGATGAGCAGATATCTGCTTGCCAGTAGATCACATGCCTTATTATAATCTGGTCAATATCACAGTTGAAAATGTATGATTCTCTGGATGGACTGTGGAATTTACTACTTCAATTGTTTACCCATATCAATTATTAAGTTATTGGGTCAAGTTATTTGCAGTGATGATTTGCATTCTGAAAGTACAGTAGGAAACCCTGAAATTACTATTTTTTAAAACTACTGGTGCTAGAAATCAATACATAGGTATGGATTTAGAGAGGAATACAGAGAAAGAGACTGAAGTATAACTTTTAATTTGGTATATATAAACTGAGACCTAAGGATAGCTAGGGACTATCAGTTTATAAAGTTTCTCATGCTTTTTTCAAGGACTCTAGTTGTGGGTATAGTGATTATTTTCTTCTTTTGTTGAGATTTTAAGTTAAAGGCAAAAACCATATGCTGCGTTTTCTTTCTCTTCTAACATGATTCTTTGGTTGGGATGGTTAAGACTAAGAATCAACAAGCAGCCAGGCTAGAACACTTACGCCAAGTCAGACTGAAGTCTGTCAGGAAGGCAACCAGAAACTAGGGACTGAACTGTGGCAGAGGCATATGCATATCCGCGTTTGGGAATAGTGGGGATAAAACAGACTTCAGCAGAAATTGCCACTGCTATTCTCTTCAGCTCTGAAGGCAGATAAAATTAGCACTCCTCTAGATTGATAGGGTACTCTGCTTTTGTACATGGAGATTTACAGCCTTAAGGTATTCTGAAAGTTTTAAATAACTGGAAGTTATTGTTTGGCTCCCTCTTTACTTCAGTAATATAACCATCCCAGATGGATTGGGGCCCAACTATACTTCACTTAAAGACAACCCCAGCAAATCCATTTTTATATATCTTATCTCTAATATTTAAGGGTTATTTCTCTTCTTCTACCTTCCATGTAGTAGCCAACCTCCAAAATGGTCCCCAGTGACTCCTGCCTCCTGGTATTCACATCCTTGTGTTTCCCCTCCCACGATGTACTAGGGTTGGTCTGTATGACCAACAGAATAAGGCAGAAATGATGGTGTGTTACTTCTAGGACTAGATTATAAAAGACTGTGGCTTCCATCTTGGGCACTCTCACTTGGTGTTCTTTTCTTTCTCTTTCTCTTTCTTACTTTCTCTGATAACTTACTCTCTGGGAAACCAGCTGCCATGTCATGAGGACTCAGGCAGCCTATGGAGAGATCCTTGTGGTGAGGAACTGAGGCTGGCTAATCTTGTGAGTAAACTTGGAAGTGGCTCTGAAGCTCTAGTTAAACCTTACGATGACTGCAGCTCTGGCCAACAACTTGATCGAAACTTGTTACAAGATCCTAAGCTAGAGCCACCTATGTAAGCCACTCCTGGATTCTTGACCCTCAGAAAAGGTGTGAGATGATAAACATTTATTGTTTTAAGCTGCTAAATTTTGGCATGGTTTGTTAGCCAGCAAGAGATAACCAGTATATAACTGTACTGGAATATGAAATACTGGTTTTATGTTAGGTTGAAGAAATAACCTCTCTTGCTGTTTCTGCAGGTGGCAGTTAACTGCTCACCAGTGCTTTTTTCAAGGTACTTTGCAAAGCTATTGCAGACAGTAATTGACCTGATGATGTCTTGGTTCCCTGACAGAGTTCCTTCAAATCGTGGAGGATAAACACGTTACTCTAAGATATTTGTTCACTCACATTGGTTCACCAGTGGTCCTGACCTTGTAATTATCACAACTGCTGTGTGGTTAAGTAGCACAATGTATTTTACGCTGCTTTTATCATCTCTCACTTTCAGAAATGTGGGAAATATCAATTTCAGTCAATACGGGAAAAATCACAGCATTAAAGTTAAGGACTAGTTGAGGCTACTAGGATCAGTGATCAGCTTACATTTATGGAATGATATTATTATCATATTTGATTTTTGAATGTTGGGAAAGGTCATGCATGCTAAAATTTTTTTCTCCTTCTTTACACTTTACTATCCCGTCTAGATGTTTTGCAATCGGCATTGTTTTTGAAAGAGTAATAAAAAAGATAAAGTTAAAAATTTTCAATATAATTCTTAAAGTTTTTATTGTGGAAAATTTGAAACATATACAAAAGCAGAGAGTATATGAATCCCTGTGTAGCCTTTAACACGGCCAATTTTATTTGATCTGTTCTCCAGACCTCTTACTGCCTCCCCTGCTTGCCACCTGCATTGGATTATTCGGATGCAAATCCAAAACATCATATTCCTCCAGAAGACAAGGTAATTTTAATAATCTTATTTCAAATCTGCAAAGCAGAAGTTTACCTGTTGCTCTCATGGGTTGGTTCTAAGGAAAATGTTATTTAGCAGAAATATGTTTTTATTCTAGGCAAGTTGCATAACTGGTCATCATCCTCTAGTGCATGATTTCTTCTAAGGTAAAACTGAATTTTCACACATTTTTGTGGTGATTTTATGTATTCATATACTGAATTCTGAGTTTCTACAATTTTTTCTTTGACATTTTAAGAACTGCTGGAGAGCTGGAACATCTGTAGATTAGTTATAATAAACAAGCTCTCTCAGTGATGGATTCTTAGAAAATTGTAGCTAGAACTTGGGATGGTGCTTCCCATGACTGCAAATGTACTTGTAGCTAAGGCACAAAAGGGCAGGTTGGTGCATAGCCACTGAAGGCTGATTTTCTTGACCCCTAGTGCTTTATAAGTTACACCCAGAATGAGCATGAAAAGTGGCTCATTCACTCAAATATCTTCCCCTCCCTTTTGTAGAACCCCTGGCTGCAGTAGGGCCTAGATCTCTTCATTATTATTGTATCTGGTGTCATGTTTTTCCAGCAGGTGCACTGCTTCCCTGTAGGAGGCTTCTTGATATTCAACCCTCTACCAGCCTCCTGCCTGCTCTATGGGGGCTCATCCTATGACCCTACGCTACACAGACAACCTCTGCTTCTAACCTGAACTGTGATTAAATGGATGGGTTTAAAAGCTGCTTATGGCTCATCACAAAAATAGTGTTAGAACTGACTATAATTAAAATTCCAGTTTTATGAATTTCAACTCTGTCCTCCTCCTACCACATACAAGCAAATCAGAATATTATCAATACTTTCGATCCATTAGCTTTGGCATTTTTTTTTTAAGAAATAAGCAGTGAATGTACTGATAGTACCTGATATTTGAATGCCTTCAAAACAGAAATGAAAAATTATCTAATACTTCAAACACATTATTTTGCATACAAACTTAAAGTAAGCTGGATCAAGGATCTATTCTGAGGTCTATATTCAGAGGGTCAGACAATGTCCTTGAAGAGCATATTTAAAAAAGGACTCCTTTTAGCAGAATTAGTCAGCTTCCTAATGACCATCTTCACATTCCTGCTTTGTGGTCTGGCTATCAGTGGTTCTATGCAGGGGCTCTACTTTGAGGTATGTTTCCTGCTTTGTCTTCTCCTAGGGGGACCTGTTGGCATTAGCCTTGGGTGTCTTCCTATGATTTTGTCATGGATCGATTTTATTGCTCATTTTACTGACCCTGAATACTTATTTTTCTCACCTTTCTCTAGTCTTGCACTATATTGACCCAAGTGGAAAAAAAAAGAAGAGAGATAGGTTTAAAAGAAAGAAAAAATAGGAAGGGGAGGGGGTGTTAAAAAAATAACGAAAAAAAAGTAAGAAGAGCATGAAGAAGCTACCATGTATCTTGATTGAAAAATAGTCATTTAAGATGTCAACATTTAAAAAAGTAGATTGCAAAAGACAAAATAATCAAGTGTATCACGTTTATCATTTCTCCAGTAAAAACAGTATTTTGCAACACTTTGATTCCATTTATCCCTCTGCTTTTTGCATTGTTGTTGTCATGTGTTTTAACTATACAAATACTGTTTAACTCAAAAAAAATAAAAAAGTAGATTGCAAAACCAGATATTGCTACTCTAAATGGTAGATGTAGGGCTGCAGTGGAAACACTGCATGGGTGGTTAATAGGTCATGCTAAACACCTAATTCAGGGACTTCCCTGGTGGTCCAGTGGTTAAGACTCCGTGCTTCCACTGCAGGGGATCCCAGGTTCAATCCCTGGTCTGGGAACTAAGATCCTGCATGCTGAATGGTGCAGCCAAAAAAAAAAAACAACAAACCAAAACCCCACACCTAATTCAAAGTAGCTTATATACCTCCTCAGGCTTCAAAGAGATGTGATTGTTGGAGTAGTGAGAGGTAATGCCATGGTTCAGTTAGACTAGAGAGAAAACTTCACTTTCTGTAAAAGCATAAGAATGGGATGACCATTAGAGGTGTGTATATACCCCAAATATACTCACAGTAGCTTCTTACACTATAACCCTCTAACCAAAATTAGTGGGGTCCCCTTTCAGAAGTCAGTTTCTTATTTCAAAGAAAATAATGGGAAATGTAGAGTAGAGATAATGCTTGAGGGCCACTTGGTAGGGTTAAGCAGGTGAATTACTTCCTTAGTAAGTTCTTCTGAATATGGAGTAGGGATTTCTAAAAGAGTCTACCATCCTGAAGCAGATTTAGCCAGATTTAGCATTTGGTATAGGCCCCTGGAGATCCCTGACTTATGCCACAATATCCTCAAACCTGGCTCTCTCTGGTGCTCTGGAGGAGTCCTAGTGCACTCAAAGATACTTCCTCTTCTTACCCACAAAGCATACTTCTGATCAATGGGAAGAAAACAATTCTGCTGGGAGTTGTCCTGCATTAGCACAGAAGAGACTTGCCTCTGAGAATATCACTTGCTGCTAGGAGCTCCACTGCTGCTGGCCCCACACATAAAGGGACTGACGAGTGGGGCTAAGGAACCTAGACATATGAAAAGTCCAAATGCTAGGATTTGTGAATGAATAATTTCCAAACTCCCATCTCCAAAGCAGTAAAAAAATGACCTTGGGAACAACTGGTCCAGGACATCCTTCTAACTATTTACCACTAATCTAAATGCAGTGATAAAAATAACATTGTAAGACTAACACTGAAGTGAGCCTGATTTTACAAAATAGCTTAAATCATGTTATGGCACAAAAGTCACACTAAATTCAGCTACCCCAGTTATAAGAATTAAGTTTCTGTTCATATATGAATTGGATTTGGAAATTTGATTTTTAAAGTTGATTTTTAAGAATCTGCCTGCCAATGCAGGGGACAGGGGTTCGAGACCTGGTCTGGGAAGATCCCACATGCTGCGGAGCAACTAAGCCCGTGCGCCATAACTACTGAGCCTGTGCTCTGGAGCCCATGAGCCACAACTACTGAGCCTGCATGCCACAACTACTGAAGCCTGTGCACCTAGAACCCATGCTCTGCAATAAGAGAAGCCACCACAATAAGAAGCCCGTGCACCACAACGAAGAGTAGCCCCCGCTCGCCACAACTAGAGAAAGCCCGCATCATGCAGCAACAAAGACCCAGCAAGGCCAAAAACTAAAATAAATAAATTAATTAAAAAATTAAAAGGAATCACTTTTAAAATGTGATTGTATGAAATTTAAAAATATGTATTTCATATAGAATGTATCAAAATATGAAATTACACCTTAAATGTTTTTGACAACTTTGTTTTAGCAGTAGTGGCATTTCATACTACGTAGTGGCAAGAGCATTAGCTACTTTTAGCATTCAGTTGTCTAGAGCTTACCCAGCAAACGTTTTAGTAGACTTCTATAGAAATACTTTAGAGTAGCAGTTCTCAAGTTGTAGTATGGAAAACTTTGTTGGGTCCTCCAAACCCTTTCAGGGGGTCAGCAAGGTCAAAACTATTTTCATAATAAGACTAAGACATTAGCTGTCTTTTTCATTCTGATTCTCTCATGAGTATAACATAGAGTTTTTCAGTAGTTACATGGCATGTGGTATCTCAACAGATTGAATTCAGAAGCAGATATGAGAATCCAACTGTCTTTTATTAAAACATTAAAGACTTTGCAAAAATGTAATTGAATGCTATTTTTCTTGTGTTCTCTTCCCCCCCCGTCGCCCTGAAAACATAGTCATTTTTAGTAAAATTTTATTTATATAAATATGTATAGGTTTCTCATTATTATTTTAAAATAAATTGATAAAGGAATACCTTAAATATTTTTAAATTTTAATTTCTAATATGGTATAGATAGGCAGGTAGGTAGATATAAACATAAACAAAAGCTCCAGGGTGGAGTCAAGATGGCAGAGTAGAACAGGGAGTTCACATCTACTCATAACTAGGGCACTTCCAGGCACTGGTGGGGAACCTCGGACACCTAAGGGGATGGGAGGAACCCCCGAGCGACTGGGGAGGTAGCAAGGGGGGAGGAGAAGTGGAGGTGGGGCAGGACCGGTGTCTTTGAGGGGTGGCTGGGGGAGGGGAGGGGTTCCTACACTTGGGAGGGGCCCACCCACAGTGAGGGGATCAGTGGGGATGGGGAGAGGCCCGCAGAGGACAGGAGGATGAGAAGGGAATGTGTCCAGCATTTCCCCCGCCCACTTGGGTCCCGACAAGCCTACTGGGGTTCCAGGCCTAAACCTCCACACTCTGAGGCCCCCTCTGGCTGTGCTGAGCTTAAGCTCCACACCCCACAGGGCCTTTTCCAGCTACACAGGTCCTGAGCCTAGGCCCCGCCCCTGCTTAAACCCCACCCTGCCTAAGCCCTGCTCTCACCTAAGCTCTGCCACACAGACAAGGCCTTTTATTTATTTATTTATTTTTGCTATCGTGGTTCTGTATTACCTTGCTGTTGTTTCATTTATATTTTTACTAATATATTTTTTATTTTTCTAATTTTATTTTATTTTGTATTCTTTGTTATTGTTCTGCTTTTTTTTTTTTTTTTTTGCCATGCCGTGCAGCTTGTGGGATCTTGGTTCACAGGCTGAGGGTCAGGCCTGAGCTCCTGTGGTGGAAGCACCAAGGAAGCAACCTCAGACCACAGGGAATATTAATCGGAGTGAGGTCTCCCAGAGGTCCTCATCTCAGCGCCAAGACCTGGCTCTACCCAACTGCCTCCAAACTCCAGTGTTGGAAGCCTCAGGCCAAACAACCAGTAAGACAGGAACACAGCCCCACCCATCAAAAAAAAATGAGACGACAAAAAAATATGTTACAGACAAAGGAGCAAGGTGAAAACCTACAAGACCAAATAAATGAAGAGGAAATAGGCAACCTACCTGAAAAAGAATTCAGAGTAATGATAGTAAAGATGATCCAAAATCTCAGAAATAGGATGGAGGCGTGGATCGAGAAGACACAAGAAATGTTTAACAAAGACCTAGAAGAACTAAAGAACAAACAAGCAGTGGTGAACAACACAATAACTGAAATGAAAAATACACTAGAAGGAGTCTCTAGCAGAATAACTGAGGCAGAAGAATGAATAAGTGAGCCAGAAGATGAAATGGTGGAAATAACTGCCAAGAAGCAGAATAAAGAAAAAAAGAGTGAAAAGAATTGAGGACAGTCTCAGAGACCTCTGGGACAACATCAAACACACCAACATTCGAATTATAGGGGTCCCAGAAGAAGAAGAGAAAAAGAAAGAGTCTGAGAAAATATTTGAAGAGATTATACTCGAAAACTTCCTTAACATGGGAAAGGAAATAGCCACCCAAGTCCAGGAAGTGCAGAGAGTCCCATACAGGATAAACACTAGGAGAAACACACCAAGACACATATTAATCAAACTAACAAAAATTAAATTCAAAGAAAAAATATTAAAAGCAGCAAGGGAAAAGGAACAAATAACATGCAAGGGAATCCCCATAAGATTATCAGCTGATTTTTCAGCAGAAGCTCTGCAGGCCAGGAGGGAGTGGTAGGATAAACTTAAAGAGATGAAAGGGAAAATCTTACAACCAAGATTACTCTACCCAGCAAGGATCTCATTCAAATTTGAAAGAGAAATCAAAAGTTTTACAGACAAGCAAGAGCTAAGAGAATTCAGCATCAACAAAAGAGCTTTACAACAAATGCTAAAGGAACTTCTCTAGGTGGGAAACACAAGAGAAAAAAAAGACCCACAAAAACAAACCCAAAACAATTAAGAACATGGTAATAGGAACATACATATTGATAATTACCTTGAATGTAAATGGATTAAATGCTCCAACCAAAACACACAGACTGGCTGAATGTATACAAAAACAAGACCCGTATATATGTTGTCTACAAGAGACCCACTTCAGACCTAGGGACACATACAGAATGAAAGTGAGGGGATGGAAGAAGCTATTCCACGCAAATGGAAATCAAAAGAAAGCTGAAGTAGCAACACTCATATCAGACAAAATAGACTTTAAAATAAAGACTGTTATAAGAGATAAGGAAGGACCTACATAATAATCAAGGGAACAATCCAAGAAGAAGGTATAACAATTATATATATTTATACACCCAACATAGGAGCACCTCAATACATAAGGCAAACGCTAACAGCCATAAAAAGGGAAATCGACAAAAGCACAATAATAGTGGGGGACTTTAACACCTGACTTACACCAATGGACAGATCATCCAGACAGAAAATAAATAAGGAAACACAAGCTTTAAATGACACAACAGACCAGATAGACTTAATTGATATTTATAGGACATTCCACCCAAAAGTGGCAGAATACACTTTCTTCTCAAGTGCACACAGAACATTCTCCAGGATAGATAACATCTTGAGTCACAAATCAAGCCTCGGAAAATTTAAGAAAATTGAAATCATATCAAGCATCTTTTCCTATCACAATGCTATGAGATTAGAAATCAATTACAGGAAAAAAAACTGGAAAAAACACAAACACATGGAGGCTAAACAGTGCACTGTTAAATAACCAAGAGATCACTGAAGAAATCAAAGAGGAAATTAGAAAAATACATAGAAACAAATGACAATGAAAACACGACAACCCAAAACCTATGGGATGCAGCAAAAGCAGTTCTAAGATGGAAGTATACAGCAATTCAATCTCACCTCAAGAAGCAAGAAAAATCTCAAATAAACAATCTAACCTTACAGCTAAAGCAACTAGAGAAAGAAGAACAAAGAGAATCCAAAGTTACTAGAAGGAAAGAAATCATAAATATCAGAGCACAAATAAATGATATAGAAATGAAGAAAATGATAGCAAAGATCAATAAAACTAAAAGTTGGTTCTTTGAGAAGATAAACAAAATTGATAAACCTTTAGCCAGACTCACCAAGGAAAAGGGAGGACTCAAATCAATAAAATTAGAAATGAAAAAAGGGAAATTATAACTGACAGTGCAGAAATACAAAGGATCATAAGAGACTACTACAAGCAACTTTATGCCAATAAAATGGACAACCTGGAAGAAATGGACAAATTCTTGGAAAGGTACAACTTTCCACAACTGAACCAGGAGGGATGAGAAAATATAAACAGACCAATCACAAGTAATGAAATTGAAACTGTAATTTAAAATCTTCGAAAAAACAAAAGTCCAGGACCAGATGGTTTCACAGGTGAATTCTATCAAACATTTAAGGAAGAGCTAACACCTATCCTTTTTAAGCCCTTCCAAAAAACTGCAGAGAGAGGAACACTCCCAAACTCATTCTACGAGGCCACCATCACCCTGATACCAAAATCAGACAAAGATATCACAAAAAAAGAAAATCACAGACCAATATCACTGATGAGGATAACAAAACACTAGCAAACAGAATCCAACAGCACATTAAAAGGATCATATACCATGATCAGGTGGGATTTATCCCAGGAATGCAAGGATTCTTCCGTATACACAAATCAATCAATATGATACACAATTTTAACAAATTAAAAAATAAAAACCATACGATCATCCTAATAGATGTAGAAAACGCTTCTGACAAAATTCAACACCCATTTATGATAAAAACTCTCCAGGAAGTGGGCAGAGAGGGAAACTACCACAATATAATAAAGGCCATATACAACAAACCCACAGCAAACATCCTTCTCAATGGTGAAAAACTGAAAGCATTTCCTCTAAGAACAGGAATAAGACAAAGATGTCTACTCTTGCCACTATTATTCAACATAGTTTTGGAAGTCCTAGCCATGGCAATCAGAGAAGAAAAAGAAATAAAAGGAATCCAAACTGGAAAAGAAGAAGTAAACCTGTCACTGTTTGCAGATGACATGACACTATACATCAAAAATCCTAAAGATGCCACCAGAAAACTACTAAAGCTAATCAATGAATCTGGTAAAGTTGCAGGATACAAAATTAATGCACAGAAATCTCTTGCATTCCCATGCACTAACAACAAAATATCAGAAAGAGAAATTAAGGAAACAATCCCATTTACCATCACAACAAAAAGAATAAAATACCTAGGAATAAACCTACCTAAGGAGACAAAAGACTGGTACTCAGAAAACTATAAAACACTGATGACAGAAATCAAAGATGACACAAACAGGTGGAGAAGTATACCATGTTCCTGGATTGGAAGAATCAATATTATGAAAATGACTATACTACCCAAAGTAATCTACAGATTCAATGCAATTCCTATCAAATTAGCAATGGCATTCTTCACAGAATTAGAACAAGAAATTTTACAATTTGTATGGAAGCACAAAAGACCCCGAATAGTCAAAATAGTCTTGAGAAAGAAAAAACAGAGCTGGAGGAATCAGGCTCCCCAACTACAGACTATACTTCAAAGCTACAGTAATCAAGACAATATGGTACTGGCACAAAAACAGAAATATAGATCAATAGTACAGGATAGAAAGCCCAGAGATAAACCCATGCACCTATGGTCACCTAATCTATGACAAAGGGGGCAAGAATAAACAATGGAGGAAAAACAGCCTCTTCAATAAGTGGTCCTGGCCGGGAGATCAGCTCGGTGGTTTGTGACCACCTAGGGGGTGGGATACGGAGGGTGGGAGGGAGTCACAAGAGTGAGGAGATATGGGGATATATGTATATGTATAGCTGATTCACTTTGTTATAAAGCAGAAACTTAACACACCATTGTAAAGCAATTATACTCCAATAAAGATGTTAAAAAAAAAAGTGGTGCTGGGAAAACTGAACAGCTACATGTAAGAGGATGAAATTAGAACACTCCCTAACACCATACACAAAAGTAAACTCAAAATGGATTAAAGACCTAAATGTAAGACCAGACACTATAAAACTCTTAGAGGAATACATAGGAAAAACACTCTTTGATAAACCACAGCAAGATCTTTTTTTTTTTTTTTTGTGGTACGCGGGCCTCTCACCACTGTGGCCTCTCTCGTTGAGGAGCACAAGCTCCGGACGCGCAGGCCCAGCAGCCATGGCCCACGGGCCCAGCTGCTCTGCGGCACGTGGGATCCTCCCAGACCTGGGCATGAACTCGCGTCCCCTGCATCGGCAGGCGGACGCCCAACCACTGCACCACCAGGGAAGCCCGCAAGATCTTTTTTGACCCACCTCCTAGAGTAATGAAAATAAAAACAAAAATATACAAATGGGACCTAATGAACTTAAAAGTTTTTGCACAGCAAAGGAAACCATAAATAAGATAAAAAGACAACCCTCAGAATTGGAGAAAATATTTGCTAACAAAGCAATGGACAAAGGATTAATCTCCAATATATATAAACAGCTCATGGAGCTCAATATCAAAAAAAACAACCCAATCAAAAAATGGGCAGAAGACCTAAATAGACATTTCTCCAAAGAAGACATACAGATGGCCAGGAGGCACATGAAAATATGCTCAACATCACTAGTTATTAGAGAAATGCAAATCAAAACTACAATGAGGTATCACCTCACACTGGTCAGAATGGCCACCATCAAAAAATCTACAAACAGTAAATGCTGGAGAGGGTGTGGAGAAAAGGGAACCCTCTTGCACTGTTGGTGGGAATGTAAATTGATACAGCCACTATGGAGAACAGTATGGAGGTTCCTTAAAAAACTAAAAAGAGAATTACCATATGATCCGGCAGTCCCACTACTGGGCATATACCCTGAGAAAACCATAATTCAAAATGACACATGTACCCCAATGTTCATTGCAGCACTATTTACAATAGCCAGGACATGGAAACAACCTAAATGTCCAACGACAGATGAATGGATAAAGAAGATGTGGTACATATATACAATGGAGTATTACTCAGGCATAAAAAGGAATGAAATTGGGTCATTTATAGAGATGTGGCTGGACCTAGAGTTTGTCACACAGAGTGAAGTAAGTCAGAAAGAGAAAAATATCGTATATTAATGCATGTATGTGGAATCTAGAAAAATGGGAGAGATGAACCCATTTTCAGGGCAGGAATAGAGACACAGATGTAGAGAACTGACATGTGGACACGGCGGGGGTGGGGGAGTGGTGGGGAAGGGGAGGGTGGGACGAATTGGGAGATTAGGATTGACATATATACACTACCATGTGTGAAACAGATAGCTAGTGGGAACCTGTTGTTATAGCACAGGGAGCTCAGCTCGGTGCTCTGTGGTGACCTACATGGCTGGGATGGGGGTGGGGGTGGAAGGGAGGTCCAAGAGGGAGGGGATATATGTATACATATAGCTGATTCCCTTCACTGTATAGCAGAAACTAACAGAACATTGTAAAGCAATTATACTCCAATTAAAAAAAAAAAAAGACGCATGGGGGAAAAATAAATGAAAGCTCTTTAGGGGTTCTCAGTTTGTAAGATTATAAAGAAGTCCTAGAGACGAAAGAGTTTAAGTTTACCTAAAAGCAAAAGTTTAAAAGTTTACTGGTTTAGAGTATTAATTGATAAAGAGCAAATCTTGATTTTATATGTTCTAAAGAAAATAATTATTTTAAAGTAACTTTTGACTTTGGTTTCCGAAGTCCTTGCACATTTATCATTTTGCAGTAAATGTGAGAGGTAGGCAGGCCAGAAATTATTCTTACCTAAAGTAAAAAGAAATGAAGAAACAGAGTTTTAGATCGCATAGCAAGTTAGTAGCAGAGCAGCAAAAAAACATAAAGTATTTTCAACTCCAGCCCAATAATTTGGCTAATTAATGCAGTTCCTCCTTACCCTACATAGGGTGATTGTGACATCCTGAAATAGAATGGTATTGCAATAGAATGCGTTACCACCTGTAGCCACTTTCACATTAAACATCTTCATTTCTTGAGCTAACTCAGTGCCCTTTACTGGAGCAGACAGCTAAGCACAGTTCAATGCTTTCTGTTCATTCAAAAACATTACTAACTTCTTTTGTAGGAGTTCTTTTTTTTCCTGGCTGCATTGGGTCTTTGTTGCTGCGCGCAGGCTTTCTCTAGTTGCGGGGAGTGGGGGCTACTCTTTGTTGTGGTGCGCGGGCTTCTCATTGCCGTGGCTTCTCTTGTGGCCCGTGGGCCCTAGAGCAAAGGCTTAGTAGTTGTGGTGCACGGGCTTAGTTGCTCCGTGGCATATGGGATCTTCCTGGACCAGGGATCGAAACCCTGTCCCCTGCATTGGCAGGCGGATTCTTAACCACTGTGCCACCAGGGAAGTCCCTGTAGGAGTTCTTTATGTCTTCATCATTTGCTGGTAGAGCTTCTTTTTACAACTGTGGACAGCTTCTCAGATATATCTGATAGGCTGACTTCCACTTGAGAATGAATTCCAAAGTAGTGGTCTTTCCAGGATTGTCATGATAATTCCCTGCTCAAGAACTTAACTTCCACCAGATCAAGTGTTTACTCTTCTGCTAAGTTTTCAATGCTCCCCAGATATGGTCTCACATTTCTTGTTCAACCTTACTTCTTTTCCCTCTAGCATGCATTATCTTATGCAGGAGGGCTGTTATCCTTATACCAGCCTCATTCCCACTTCCATAAGAGCAGTTAGAATTTACTATATTTTTGCTCATTAATCCTTTAATACCCCTGGGAATTAGCTATTACTATCCTAATTTTACAGACAAGGAGCTGAGCCCAAAGATATTAATGTGACAAGCTTAAGACAACACATCTGATTAATGGTGGAGCCAACATTCAAACCCAAGTCTGTCTGGCAATGAGGCTAGTGCTCTTAGCCATTACACCAAATATATTGGTAAGTGAATTAAACTTAAATAGGCTAAATGATCCAAGATTTTGTGCTAATACTTCCTAAAAGAAAACAACTAAATGCTGTTTACAAGAGACACATCTAAAATATATGAATACAAGAAGATTAAAAGTCATAGGATAAGACCACCACTGCCCTGCACACACACATACAAGTTGGTGTAGATAAACTTTAAGACAAAAATCAGTATTAGAAAAAAGAGAGGGACATCTGATAATTATAAAATGTTCAATTAATCAGGAAAATATAATAATTTTGACATATCTGATATATAGCTTCAAAGTACAGAAAACAAAGATTAGCTGTACAAGGAAAAAGATATAAATCCATAATGATAGTGGGAGATCTTAACATACTTCAATAATTGATAAAATAATTAAATAAAATATCAGGATATAAAAGACTCAACAATACAGTCATTAGGTCAAATTTGTATTTGGGGAACACTGCACCCCTAAACAAGAGAGAATACAAATTATTCTTTTCAAATACAAAAGAAAACTATTTGGAACTGAATAATAATGAAAATAATGTTATTGAAACTTGAAGTTAATTGCTTATAGAGAAATTTATAGTCCTAAATGCATATATCAGAAAAGAAACACAACAAAAGGCTGAGAAACCAATGAGCTAAGCATTCATTTCAAAAAATTAGAAAAAATAAGGGGAAGATAGGAAATGATAAGCAATATTAACAGAAATTAATAAAAAATAAAGCATACATATAATAGGATCAACGAAGTCAAAGGTTGGTCCTTTAAAAAAGTAATAAAATTGCTAAATGCCTGGCAAACTGATTTTAAGAAAAAAGAGAGAGATAGCAAAATAACCAATGTTGGGAATAAAAAAATGGGACATTACCAAAGATCCTATAGACATTAAATGATAATAGAAGATACTACAAAAAATTTTGTCAATAAATTTGAAAATGTAAATGAAGTAGACAATGTGCTAGAAAAACACTGTTAAAAACTGAAACAAGCAGAAACAGAAAATCTGAATAGCATTAAACTACTTAATTTTTTTTTTTTTTTTTTCAATATGTGGGCCTCTCACTGTTGTGGCCTCTCCCGTTGTGGAGCACAGGCTCTGGACGCGCAGGCTCAGCGGCCATGGCTCATGGGCCCAGCCGCTCCACGGCATATGGGATCTTCCCGGACCTGGGCACGAACCCGCGTCCCCTGCATCGGCAGGCGGACTCTCAACCACTGCGCCACCAGGGAAGCCCTTAATCTTTTAATAAAAAACTTCCCATAAAGAAAACTTTAGGTTCAGATTGCTTCTTTGGTGAATTCTAGCAAACACTTAAGGAAGAAATAATGATCAATCTTATACAAACTCTTCCTGAGCCTTGAAAACAAAGAAGTACTCACTAGCGTGTTTCATGAGGCCAGCAAAACCTGACATGTTTCTATTAGAAGAAGGAAAATAATAGACCAACCTTACTTGTAAACATAGACACAAAATATTAAACAAAATTTTAATACTACTCTGTATTCAGTAATACATAAAAAGGCCAATATATCATGATCAGGTTGGGTTTATGCCAGCATTACAAGGTTGGTTGAACAGTGGAAAACCAATCCATGTAATTTACCATACTAACAGAATAAAAGAGAAAAATCCTATGATCATCTCAACCAGTGCAGAAAAAACATCTGATAAAACTCAATATCCAATCATGATAAAAACTCTCAGCAAACTAGGATTAGAAGGGGAATTCCTTAACCTGTGAAAATGTTTGTTAAAAAACAAAACAAAACAAAAACTCAGCAACCCACTTCAAACAATGGTGAAGTGTTGAGAGATTTCCCTTTGAAATCAGGAACAACATAAAGGTGCCACTACTACTACTTCTCTTCAACACTGTACTGGAGGTCCTAGCCAATTGGCTAAAGCAAGAAAAAGAACTACAAGGTATAAGGATGGAAAGGAAGAAATCAACTGTTACTATTCACAAATGATATAATTGTATGTAGAAGATCTAAAAGAATATACAGTAGCTAAGCCAGTGTGATACTGGCATAAGGTAGATAAATAGACCAATGGAATAGAATACAGAGCCCAGAAACAGACTAATGCTATATGGACACTTGATTTATGACAAAGGTGGCAATGTATTATAGAACAACATATTTTCAACAAGTGGTGCTGAAACAACTGGATACTCATATCGGAAAAAAAAAAGAAACCTGATCTCTACACCATAAATAAAAATCAATTCCAGGTAAATTGTAGGTGTAAATGTGAAAGGACAAACTGTAAGGCTTCTAGAAGGTAATACAGGAGATCTATCTTTATTACACATTCACAAACGATGATATCCAAATGGCCAATAAACACACACAAAAAGGCACTTGATCTCATTAGTAGCTAGGGAAACACAAATTAAAACCATAACAAGATAATAGTATATAATAGCTGAAACTAAATAGGCTGACAATAACATGTCAGAACTCTCATATGGGAACTCTCCCATGCTGCTGGAATCAATTTTATACAATCCCTTTGGAAGAGTTTGGCATTTCATTATCTATTAAATATATGCATACTTGATGACCTAGAAATTCCACTCTTAGATGGGTATGTTACAGAAATTCATCTACATGTCCACCTAGAGACATATTCAAGAATGTTTATAGCAACCTTATCCACAGTAGTCCCAAACTGGAAACAACTCCATTAATTTTAAGTAATGAAAGTAATAAGATAAGTAATGAAAGTCAGTGCAATAAAGAAATTTGGTGCATGTTTCAGGAGTTAATTTTACTTTTTTTGTGTGCCTTATATTAGAAGAGATGTTGTAAATACAAATAAAGGCCACTCCATTTAAATTCCACATGTTATGGGTTCACACTTTGAATCTGTACTTATGGTCTCCTCTCCATGGGGATCTAGGTTATTAAGGGCCAAGTGTTCCAGGACTCAGAAGGAATAAGTTTGCAGAGATGGCCCTCCTGAATGTGATATCACTGAGGTTTTGCCTTTGGTGGGAATCTCAATGGACCATGCTTCATGTGAAACATTTGTTCCTCTTAGGTATCATGAAACAAGTATCAGGGCACTCTGCTTGGGCTTTGCTCTTGTAAGGAGAGGGGTTAGGAAATCCTTCACCATGGTCACCTACATCACACTTATTCCACCTGATAGTATCACACAGTTTGTTTCCCACATATATCCTAATTCCTAACTAGCTAATTCTACCATGTAGATGAAGCATAGGCTTAAATACTTTTGCATCTCATAGCACATGAGTTAGTTACATAATAGGCTCTCAACAAGTGTTTTTACTCCCTACATGTGTTTCATTACGGTACACATATTTGAAATGTATATAATCAGCAGTTTTTCCACAGCTATGATAGTTTACACCAAAACTGTAATTTTGGTTCACATCAAGTTTTCCATCACCCAGGAGAAAAGGCTTTTTGTTATTCTGTTGATATCGGCAAAATTTATAAATTTTGTCTCCTGAGAGTTGGCAAGAAGCATGTTCAACCTCAATATGGAAAAGACTGTGGAAGTCAGTTAACTACATTTACATTTAAGGCATGCAAATGGTATTAGACTGAGCTCTCTGGGAGTCAAGCAAAAATTAATAGATCTGTTTTATTCCAAAAAGATTCTGAGGAAGTTGTTGCTTATACGGCATTTTGGCTAGAAATCTACGAATTTTACATGATTGCAAGCAAATGTGCTAGCTGGTGTTTCAATGTTGTTCTAGAAACATCTAGATAGGGTGTGAGAAGCTCAAAGACTAGAGTTGCTGAACTCTCAGACTTGAGTTTTTTTCCTTAGAGCACTCAGCAATTTACTAGTGCTGCCCCCTTTTTTCACTCCTAGTCTATCTGAAATAGCCAATGGTTTGAAGCAGCAGCTAAACAGGAGTGGGGCTCAGTGATTCTGTAGTTAGACTGGACGTTTAACATTGAACTCTCTCTTAAGATCTGGAGATCAGGCATACAAACCAAGTCCTCCTCACTGTTGCCTGAATTGTCTCAGAACTATTAAATAGTTCTTTTCTATCAGTCAGATAACTCCTGGAATATCTTAACTCTCACAGAGACTGTGTTAGCAAGAAGGTGGCTCTTCAGAAAGGAAGTGACTTCACTGGGCTTAGGATGCTTATGGCAACCCTTTCTCTTGCCATTCCCAAGACTTATCTTTTACACATTGTGCAAAAAGGAACTCTACTTCTGATGGCTGAGGTTTGCAAGGTGGCTTATAAAAGTGTATCTAATCAACTGGCTGAAAACGATTGTGGAGCACTGTCCTACTGATATGCCCCTAATTTCACCAGGTGCCACTCTCCAGAAATGAAGTCAATTTGTAGATAAATGAGAAGTCTTAAGAGCAGCTGTAGGGTAATTCTATCTCTAGCAACACAAAACTTTGGCACCATTAGGGAAAGGAAGGGCGCAGCACCCAGTAACCACGGAAAGAGAACCAAGGTTGCAACTTAGCATTAGCATTTACTAGCTGCACGCCCTCGGGCAACTTAGTGTCTCGGAGTCTCAGTTTTTTCATCTGTAAAATGGAGATTGCTTACTTGAGATCTAGCATTAAGCACTGTGTCAGGCACGAAGTAGGCGACGAGAAAATGATAGCTATTTGTTCTAATGGTTATAGGCACGAATCAGTTTTGAGTTAGTTTAGTGACTCCGCAGGAAGGGAGAGCAGAGGTGGAGCAGCAGGAAAGGATGGCGTTGGTTCACTCGTCAGGTCCCCAGCACCGCCCATGTCTCCTGCTCCGAGGCGTTTGCTCCCGAAAGCTACTCCAGAGGCTCAGGCCACACTCAAGGAGGCCACCCAGGGCACTAGGACACCTCGGGGACGCTTGCGGTTTGACTCCCGGTCTAGCCCATCCCGGGCCGAACCAACCCCGGGACTGCTCGAACTCACCTGCTGGACAGGTGTCGGAGGTCTGGGGCGTGACCGCGGAGGCGGGCGGGTGCGGTGGGCGGGAGCTGAGACTATGAAGCTCCAGGCGCATGGCACCCGCCGCCCAGTCGCCGCGGTGGCTGCCGGGATGCGCCGCAACGAATGGTCGCGCCGGGCGCAGCTTTGAGTGACCTTTCACCCGCGCCCAGCGGTCCCGGGCGGCGGCACAAGGCGGAAGCCATGGCGGAGGCGGTGGCTGCGGCTGCGGCGGGCGGGACGGGCGCGGACGCGGGCTCCGGTTCTGCCGCGGACAGGGAGCGGGACCGCGCCGGGCGGAGGCTGCGGGTTCTTTCGGGCCATCTGCTGGGCCGGCCCCAGGAGGCTTTGAGTACCAATGAGTGCAAAGCGCGGAGAGCGGCGGCGGCGGCCGCCACGGCGGCGCCCACTGCCACTCCCGCCGCGCAGGAGTCGGGCACCATCCCCAAGAAGCGGTGAGTAGAGGCTCTGTGGAGCGAGCTGGCGGTGAGGGACCAGTCCGGGCCTGTGCTGCGGGAGGGCACCGGCGAGATGGGAAGGGAGGTGACACGGGTGGGTGGAAGGCATTCAGGTTCCAGAAAGTGCGAACCATCTCGTTTTTAAGAGAGTGTGGATGAGACCCTGGACTCTGTCAGGAAGGGGGACGGATGAAATGGTGGATTTTGGTCACTGAGAGTAGTAGACCTGAAGAACTCTTATTGGGGAAGGCTTTCAGGGGACCCTTTTTCTTGGATTCATAATGCGAGAAATTCATTCTCTGTATGGAATTAATACTTTGGAAGCCAAGGTCTTGGAATAAATAGAAGGGGTTTTATTGTGATCCTCTAAAGAAATTTAGGTTCGTACCAAATGATGGATCTCTTCTAATTCGCTCAGGCTTCGGTGCGGGGAGAACTGGTTTCTGGAAGAAGGTGCTGCTGACTGGTTTCTGTGGGGTAGATTTCTGCTTGCTTAGGGACATGGTCTTTGACTTTGAGGGAGGAAATCGAGGGGTGGGTTAGAAGCAATAAACAGCAGACACTAGTTAGTGATTTAGGGTGTGGTGGTAGCTACTGAGCTCTGGTGTAACCAGAAGGTGAAAGATCCTTGTCTGTGGTTGAGGTTGTTTGTAAGACATCTTGACTACGACTTTTTGGCGAAATGTTAAGCTCTGATGGAAGCCACAAGGAAAAGGTATTTTTTGAGATGTGGTTTTGTCAGCATGGATAAACTTTTAAAGTGGAAAAAAAAGTTGCTAATGTTTAATGTGTACTTTCAGCGTGCCAGAGATTGTGCTAAATCTGTGATTTCTTTTACTCCTCTCCAAACTATGAGGTAGGTGCAGTTATCTCTCATTTTACAGATGAAGAAATAAACAAGATTTAGAAGCCTGCTGCAGGATTGGCAGGTACAGTGTGTGGCAGGTTAGATTTCGAAAGTGCGTCAAGTTGACTTTAGGGCCAAATTCTTGAGCAGTACTGCTTCCAATGAATTCATTCATTAATTCAACATTCATGAGTCCTTCCTTCAATACATGCTCACTGTACTAAGAATAGAGAGATTTAAAAATGCAGTATTTACTCATAAGGAACTGATAGCCTAGTAAAGTAATGTTATAACACAGTGAGATAAGAAACTTAGCTGATAACCATAGCAAATAGTCACTTAACCCGGATTTGGGTATTTATTTGTTAGGGCAAAGGCTTTCCAGAGTAAGGATTGCCTGAGTAAATCTTGAAGGTTGTATTGGAAGGAGCCTGCCAAAGGAGAAGAGCTTTTTTTTTTTTTGGCTGCATTTGGTCTTTGTTGCTGCGTGTGGGCTTTTCTCTAGTTGTGGCGAGAGGGCTACTCACCGTTGCGGTGTGCGGTCTTCTCATTGCGGTGGCTTCCCTTGTTGCGGAGCACGGGCTCTAGGCACGCGGGCTCAGTAGTTGTGGCGCACGGGCTTAGTTGCTCCGCGATATGTGGAATCTTCCTGTACCAGGGATTGAACCTGTGTCCCCTGCATTGGCAGGCGGATTCTTAACCACTGCACCACCAGGGAAGTCCAGAGAAAAGCATCCTTGGTGGAAAAACTGTGTTCACAGGTAAAGCAGTGAGAGGTTGAATTGCTAAGAGTTAAGTGTTGCAGAAGGAGGTGAGAATGACTTGGGATGAGGGTTGGAGATGTGGTCTTGTTTGCAGGATTTTATGTGGGGTAAAACATAATTACATTTACCTTTTAGAAAGGTCACATTGAGGATTGAGTTGAAGGTTTAAACAGCTGAACATACAGTTTCTGGAAACATAGATCTGAGTTTGAATTTCTCCTTCACAATTCCAGCTGCATGACTTTGGGCAAGTCACTTAACCTCTCTCAGAGCTTTAGACCCCTCATCTTTGAAAATGAGGACAATAATTCCTGCTTTGCATTGTTGTTGTGAGAATTGGAAAATATAAAGTGATCAAGCGCTTAGTGCAATGCCTGTTTCATAACCCCTCAACAAATGGGAGATGCAGTTTTGATTGAGTCCAGAGACAGGGAGACCATTTAGAAGACTATTATCCTAGTGAGAAATGCTGTGATTCTGAACTAGGGCATAATGTTTGAAAAAGTATTTGAAAAAGTATTAGGAGGTACATTTTCCATAACTTGGTTACAGAGTGGTGGGGGAGGAAGGAATCAAGAATCACATCTTGGCCTCTGGCTTCATTTGAAGTTATATTAGCTGTGACTGGATTTAAAACTTTTAATTTTTCTAATGGCTTAATGTACATTTATGTCCATTCATTTGTGTGCATCTGTGTGATTGTACATTTATATGCAGGTTCACACTCTCAGAGCTAAGTAGGTAGGACAGGTGTTCCTTAAGGCTGGATTTAGGGGCCTTTGTCTGTAGCATTTGGAGAAAAATAGTAATGTTTGGAAGGCACATTGGGGTAATGGATGCGGCTTCTCATGGCTGAAAGTGACTGGTCTGGGAGGCCTTCTGTGGCTGTTCTGTGGACTGAAGTCCCAACTGTATGTAATCTATGCTATCAGTGGCTCTGGTCTTTCATTCAGGATTAGGTGTGGCTAGTGGTAAAATTTAATCCTGTACAACTCTTTTAAAGTTTGAATCAAAATATGAGGGAACACAAAAACTTGTATTCGATGGAACATCAGAAGCTTCTTCACAGAGTGATCTACTGCTTAGCTGGGGCTCAGTTTGCCAGCACCAGAGCTGAGCCTAAAGGGAAGGCAAGTGATGGAGCAGGAAGGAGCCAGTGTGTATATCTAGTAAAGTGTGAGTGTGACTACATGTCATTTTGGAAGCATTTGGTGATGTGTATTATTCGTATAATTCCTTCTCTTTTATTACCCTGGATGATGTCATTGGTTGTAATTCTTTTATCTCATGACTGATTATCATCATGGAATCGGAGGAGTAACTTCTTGAAACTCCACGCTTTTATTCCTCTTACAGAGTAGTCATGCATGTTAATTTACTCAACATTTATAGAGTAGTTGCTTTATGACATACTGTCTTAGGTTGTTAGGTATTGGAGGTAAAGAGATGATAATAGTCCTTGGCCTCAAAGAATTCAGTATAGAAAGGGAGATGCAGCACAAAGGAAAGAAAGAGTGATATACTTTATCTAGGGGGTCAGGGAAAGCTTTCTGAAGATGGTTTAAAAATATGGATGATAGTGTGGTAGGTTGATTGGAAGGTGAGGGGAGTTTGTATTCCAGACAGAAGTTATAGCATATGGCAAAGCAGGGGGCCATGAAAGTGCATCTTGTATTTGGGTAACTAAATAATTCAGTATTGGTAGAGGTGGGAGTAAAGTGAAAAGAGGAGGGCATAAGCAGGCCATGGAGGCCTTTGGCCTGTAGGTCATCAGTCCATTCATTCTTTCACTCGTTTATGTGTGAATGTTTGCTTACTATGCAACACATAACTGAACAAAAACTGCCGTTATTGGGCTTCCTTGGTGGCGCAGTGGTTGAGAGTCCACCTGCCGATGCAGGGGACACGGGTTCGTGCCCTGGTCCGGGAAGATCCCACATGCCGCGGAGCGGCTGGGCCCGTGAGCCATGGCCACTGAGCCTGCGCATCCGGAGCCTGTGCTCCGCAACGGGAGAGGCCACAACAGTGAGAGGCCCGTGTACCGCAAAAAAACAAAACAAACAACAAAAAAAAAACCCTGCCGTTATGGACTTACATTCTAATTGGAGTGGAGATAGTGAACAGACAAGTAACACAGTATGTCAGATGATGGTAAGTACGATGAATAAAAATGAAGCAATGTAGGAGGATAGATGATGGAGAGCCCTTGAAGGAATTAAGCCAGGAAGGGACATGATCAGGTTGGGTTTGGGTTTGAGAGCAGTCACTTTGGCTACAGTGTTCAGAATGGATTGGAGAAGGATGAGGACGGATATAGGAAGATCCGTTCGGGGAGGCTGTTGTAGCAGAACAGGTGAGAAATAATGAAGGATTAAACCAAGATGATGGCAGTGAGAATAGAGAGGAAAGGATGGATTTGCATTTTGGAAGTTAGTGCGTTAGGTGATATTTAAAACCTGTTACACTTGTCACATGGTCTCCTATGAGTTGGTTCTAATTACTTCTGTCCAGGAACATATATTCTCATTATTTGAAGTTGCAGAGTAGAGTTTTGAGGATGATGGTTTACTTTTGGACCTCTGTTTTCCTTTAGGTGCATGTTACTCCATGAACAATTTCTTTTTGCCCTTGCTTCTGAATGGAGTTTTAGATTCCTAAAAATCATAATAAATGTCAACTAAATATGTGACATTTTTATGCCTTGGTTTTGGATTTTTTCAGTTTTTTTTTTTTAAGTTGCTGTAATGTTATGAAAAAGAGAAGGAAAAAAGCCCTTGTTCACATCTGTCTCTCCATACTGATAACCACTTCTCCAGTTGTAATTTTGGCTCCAACCTCTTTGTGGTTTGCGTTAGTCAAAACTGTTCTATGGCAGTTTTTACAGAGGTTATAAACTCTTATGTTTCAGATCAAAAGAATATCTGATTAAGAAAGCTATTAATTACTTAATTTACTTGCCCATACTGTTACTTATACACACCATTCTTTAAAAAATAATGTATTATTTAACACCTACCAGAAACCTTGGTAGATATTTTCCAGAAGGAAAAACCTGAGTTAACCTCTTGTAAATGTTTCCCAGGAGGACATCTGAAGCCTGTAAGAGCTGATGCATTTCTGCAACAAGGTTATTTGCACAAGTGACCTGACGTACGATTTAACGTCATTTGGCAAAATTAGAGCTTATTTTAGTAGTTATGCTGAATGAAATACTTAGCCTGCATTGAGTTCCTAGCGAGGAATTCTAGTAATAGTAGTAATAGGAGTTTTAATTTGATTAAGTCCTAATATACCAGGTACTCTCCTGAGGCTTTATGTACATTATCTCATTTAATTTTCAGAGTAGCTCTGAAAAGGAGGTGACACTGTATGTATGTTATGGGTGAGGAAGTAGAGGCTTAGAGTAGTTAACTTGTCTAAAGTCATGCAGTTACGAAATAAAAAAGACAGCATTTCAACTCTGATCTGTCTTCCTCCAGAGGCTGCATTTCTTCCCTTATGCAATATTACTGCACTTGATGTTGTTCTCTAGGGGAAATTACCTACTTGGTTGTCATCAAGCTGTTTTCTTTGTCATCCAAGTTTCAAATCTTTTGTTATTGAATAGATCATGATCATATACAGTGTCATAATTAAGAGAACATTAGTTTATATTGTACTTATTATATAAATTATAAAATATATGATCCTGTCAAAATGAAATTCATAATATATACAATGGAATATTACTCAGCCATAAAAAGAAACAAAATTGAGTTATTTGTAGTGAGGTGGATGGACCTAGAGTCTGTCATACAGAGTGAAGTAAGTCAGAAAGAGAAAAACAAATACCGTATGCTAACACATATATATGGAATCTAAAAAAAAAATGGTTCTAAAGAACCTAGGGGCAGGACAGGAATAAAGATGCAGACATAGAGAATGGACTTTAGGACACAGGGCGGGGGAAGGGTAAGCTGGGACGAAGTGAGAGAGTGGCATGGACATATATACACTACCAAATGTAAAATAGATAGCTAGTGGGGAGCAGCCGCATAGCACAGGGAGATCAGCTCGGTGCTTTATGTCCACCTAGAGGGGTGGGATAGGGAGGGGTGGGAAGGAGACGCAAGAGGGAGGAGTTATGGGGATATATGTATATGTATGGCTGATTCACTTTGTTATAAAGCAGAAACTAACATAACATTGTAAAACAATTATACTCCAATAAAGGTGTCTAAAAAAAAAAAGAAAGTATAATGCATTGTTTAAAAAGATAGACCAACCTGTTTCCTTTTGTGAGTGAATTTTGCCATTTGACTTGTGAGAGAAAATGGTATCGAGAATAAAAGGGAAAGAGGAGGAGGAGGACTGTGGAAGACGCCAGATCAGAGGAGAAAGGAGGAAAGGAGAAGAAGTAATGGGGGATTTACTGCCTGGGTGTAAATTAATTATCTTTGGACTGTAAATGAATAAGAAACCCTGAAGACTTAATCTCCATGGTTATTTGGTATCATACTTCTCTTAGATTGGAAGTATCATTTTGAGATGGACGACATCTTCTGTAAATAGACTTCATTATGTCAGGAAGTTTCTACTATAGAGCCATCTACCTTCTGGTCACTTAATAAAAATATCTACTAATAAATTAAGTGATCTCTTTTTAGGATGCAGAGAAATGGAGTGCTGTTGTAGTCAGATGAGATACTTTATGGAACCGTTTAAAAGCAAGTGCTGGGGCTTCCCTGGTGGTGCAGTGGTTAAGAATTCACCTGCCAATGCAGGGGACTCAGTTTCGATCCCTGGTCCAGGAAGATCCCACATGCCGTGGAGCAACTAAGCCCGTGTGCCACAACTACTGAGCCTGTGCTCTAGAGCCTGTGTGCCACAACTACTGAAGCCTGCGCGCCTAGAGCCTGTGCTCCGCAACAAGAGAAGCCACCACAGTGAGAAGCCTGCGCAGTGCAATGAAGAGTATCCCCTGCTCGCCACAACTAGAGAAAGCCTGCGTGCAGCAAGGAAGACCCAACACAGGCAAAAATAATAAATAAATAAATAAATAGCAAGTGCTAAGCAAGTATTACTCCTTTTGGTTTTATTTTCTTATTACTGAAATAAGATACTAATAATAAACTAATCTTCAACAGATTATGTTCATTTCAAATCCAAACCAAATTAAGGTATTCTAAGTAGGGTTTACTCTCTTTATTTGTTGGGCTTTAGGGGTAATATTTAGTTATACCTCTGTCCCACATCTGAGTTCAGAATCAGTTGAGAAGTAAGAGTCAGAATATAGACAGATGGAGTAAAAATGTCAGCTTTATTACCAATAAAGCTGGTTGGAGTATACGGCTTGGATCTGGGCTACCTAATATTTACCCTGAATTAGCTATGCTCAGTCACAAGTAGTGCTGGACCACATATTTCCTCTGCAAGGGCAGAGTCGGCTCTGGGAAACCTCATACATGGCACTGAGAGACTAGAGTATAACCTCTCCATAGCCGATAGATTGGAGAGAGAGAAAAACAGCTGACCCCAGGTGCTTAGTGCCTCCTCTCAGAAGCCACTAACCAGGTAAGTCACTCTTCCCATGAGAAAGAGTGAATGTGTGAGGGCTGGGGAGAGGCCAGGACTGTTACCTTTCTGAAGTCCCTCCACATGGGAAACTGGAGGCTGGAGAATGGAGGTTTTGCTGGAATGTTTTTGGAGAAATTAAGGGAAAGGGCTGAAAACTTTTTGGTAAATAAACAGTCTTCCACCTATATCATTTGCATGTATTATCCACATTGCCTACTGAATATATTATAGTTTCCTTGGTAGGACAGTTAGCGTCCTCCAGGAGGATGTCTAAATCAGCCTTTCCAAGCTGTCTCTTATTTCCTTGATACCTACTGTGTACTCTAGCTACATACCAGAATTATTGCTGTTACCAGAACATGGTCTTCCCTTCCCCTTTTCTTTTTTTGATATGTTAGTGTGTCTCAAAGTATAGTACACATAGCACTGATGGTCCTGAGATAATTTGGGGTGGTACAAACCTTATTTGGATAGTTATAAATGTTTGTATATATACTTATTTTTGTTAACCTTTATTGAACTTTTACAAATTTATTATAAAAGTAAATGCATAAATCTGAAGTTTACAGCTTACTTTTTTTTTAAATTTTGTTTTTGGCTGCATTGGGTCTTCGTTGCTGTGCATGGGCTTTCCCTAGTTGTGGCGAGCGGGGTCTGCTCTTTGTTATGGTGCATGGGCTTTGCATTGCAGTGGCTTCTCTTGCCGCAGAGCATGGGCTCTAGGTGCGCGGGCTTCAGCAGTTGCAGCACACGGGCTTAGTAGTTGTGGCACGCAGGCCCTAGAGCATGCAGGCTTCAGTAGTTGTGGTGTGTGGGCTCAGTAGTTGTGGTATGCGGGCCTTAGGGTGCACAGGCTTCAGTAGTTGTGGCGTGCGGGCTCAGTAGTTGTGTCTTACAGGCTCTAGAGTGTAGGCTCAGTAGTTGTGGTGCACGGGCTTAGTTGCTCCGCGGCATGTGGAATCTTCTTGGACCAGGAATCAAACCTGTGTCTCCGGCGTTGGCAGGCAGATTCTTAACCACTGTGCCACCAGGGAAGTCCCTTTGCTTAGCTTTCTTAAAAGAAAAACATTAATGTCTGACTTTGATTCTCTTCTCTTAAGCATTCGTATATTTAATTCTAGGTCTTTCTGTAGTTAAAATATGCTTACTCATTAAGGAAGGCTGTTACCATTCTAGGTAACTGCAGTTACTTTTGACAAGGGAGTTTTGCCTCTTGAGTGAGATCATCTTAACACTCACTAAGAAAAATACTGTGTTGTAAATAATATTTGGCCTTGCCAGCATATCTCAAGTTACTAACCAGAGATTTGGGTCAGGATGCTGACCGGATTCTTGTCAGTAACTTTACTGGGACTCTCCAAACTCTATTTATAATTGCCATGTCAGCCACCTCATAGCACCAAGTGCGGAGCGTTCATGTATTTCAGGACCTTGTAATCAAGTAATACGAATTATTTAATTTTTATATTCACAGTTTGCAACCACAGATTATGTGGTTGGATTTTTCATTTCTTCTAAAGACGTTTGAACTTAATAGGAATCCAGCATCAGGGATATTAAAATGACACCCACTTGAATTCTATTCTGCTGTCAACTCATATTTTATAAATTACTGTCCACTAGAGCTTTCTGTGATGATGGAAATGCTCTGTGGTCTTCACTGTCCAATACAGTAGCCACTAAGCACATGTGGCCATTAAGCACTTGAAATTAAGGGGCCATTAAGCGGCTAGTGTGACTGAGGAGCTGAGATTTAAATTTTGTATGCTTTTAATTAATTTAAATTTAAGTAGGCACATATGGCTAGTGACACTATGTTAGCACAGCTATAGTTTGAAACTTGACTCATTATCTATCTTTTCTTGTTCCCAAATGAAGTTACTGTTCTGAGTTTTCTTATTTCTCTAAATATTAGCACCAGTTCTATAGTCACATCCTTCAGCCCTTACTCTTGAACGTCTTTCCATTTTTTTTTCTTTTTTCCAACTTTTAAAAATTGAAGGATAATTGACTTAACAATGCTATATTAGTTTCAGGTGTACAACGTAATTATTTGATATTTTTATGCATTACAAAATGATCACCACGTTAAGTCTACTTATCATCTGTTATCATACAAAATTATTACAATATTACTGACTTATAATCCTTAATTGTACATTACATCTCCATAACTTAATTTTTTTTAATAACTGGAAGTTTGTATTTCTTAATCTCCCTTACCTATTTCACTCATCCCCCGCAATCCCCTTCCCTCTGGCAACCACTATCAGTTTGTTCTCTGTATTAATGAGTCTCATTTTTAAAATTTTATGTTTGTCGTCTGTTTTGTTTTTTAGATTCTACATATAAGTGAAATCATGCAGTATTTGTCTTTCTCAGTCTGACTTATTTCACTTAGCATAATACCCTTTAGGTCCATCCATGTCGTCACAAATGGCAAGATTTCATTCTTTTTTATGGCAAGTAATATTCCATTGTGTGTGTGCCATATATTTTCTTTATCTGTTCACCTATTGATAGACACTTAGGTTGCTTCCATATCTTGGCTTTTGTAAATAATGCTGCAATGAACATAGGGGTGCATATATCTTGGATCATATGGTGGTTCAATTTTTAGTTTTTTGAGGAACCTCCATACTGCTTTCCATAGTGCTGCCCAATTTACATTCCCACCAACAATGCACAAGGGTTCCCTTTTCTCTGCATCCTCAACAGTGCTTGTTCATTGTCCTTTTGATAATAACCATTCTGACAGTTGTAATGTGATAACTCATTGTACTTTTGATTTGCATTTCCCTCATGATTTGTGATATTGAGCATCTTTTTATGTGTCTGTTGGACATCTGTATGTTTTCTTTGGAAAAATGTCTATTCAGGTTCTCTGCCAATTTTTAAATTGGGTTGTTTGGGGCTTTTTGATGTTGAATTGTGAATTCTTTGTGTAGTTTGGATGTTGACCCTTATTGGATATATTGTTTGCAGATATTTTCTCCCGTTCAGTAGGCAGTTGTTGATAGTTTCTTTCACTGTGCAAAAGCTTTTTAGTTTGATGTAGTCTCATTTGTTTATTTTTGCTTGTTTCTCTTGCCTGAGGAGACATATCCAAAAAAGTATTAAGACTGTTGTCAAAGAGTGTACTGCCTGTTTTTTTCTAGGAGTTTCATAGTTTGAGGTCTTAAATTTAAGTCTTTAACCCTTTTTGAATTTATTTTTGTATGTAGTGTGAGAATATAGTCCAGGCAGATTCTTTTGCAAGCTGCTATTCAGTTTTTCCAGCACTATTTATTGAAGGGACTGTTTTTTCTCGCCTCCTCTGTCATAGATTAATTGAACATATAAGTGTGGGTTCATCTCTGGGCTCTCTGTTCTGTTCCATTGATCCATGTGTATGTTTTGGTACCAGTACCACACTGTTTTGATTACTGCAGTTTGAAATCAAGGAGTGTAATATCTCTGGCTGTGTTCTTTCTCAAGTAGAGAAAGGTGCTTTTGGCTATTTGGGGTCTTTTGTGTTTCCATACAAATTTTAGAATTATTTGTTTTAGTGTGAAAAATGCAATTGGTATTTTGATAGGGATTGCATTGAATCTGTATATTGCATTGGGTAGTGTGATTGTTTTAACAGTATTACTTCTTTCAATCCATGAGCACAGTGTATCTTTCCATTTGTTTGAGTCATCTTCAGTTTCTTTCATCATTGTCTTATAGTTTTAAAGTACAAGTCTATTACCTCTTTTGTTAGGTTTATTCCTAGGTATTTATTCTTTTTAAAAATTAATTAATTTATATTTATTTATTTTTTTGGCTGTGTTGGGTGTTCGTTTGTGTGCGAGGGCTTTCTTTAGTTGTGGCAAGCGGGGGCCACTCTTCATCGCGGAGCACGGGCCTCTCACTATCGCGGCCTCTCTTGTTGTGGAGCACAGGCTCTAGATGCGCAGGCTCAGTTGTTGTGGCTCATGGGCCTAGTTGCTCTGCAGCATGTGGGATCTTCCCAGACCAGGGCTCGAACCCGTGTCCCCTGCATTGGCAGGCAGGTTCTCAACCACTGCGCCACAAGGGAAGCCCTATTTATTCTTTTTGACGTAGTTTTAAATGGGTTTGTTTTCTTAATTTCTCTGATAGTTCGTTATTAGTGTATAGAAGTGCAACATATTTCTGTATATTAATTCTGTATCCTGCAACTTTTCTGAATTTATTGATGATTTCTAGTAGTTTTTTGGTGGCATCTGTAGGATTTTCTATATGTAGTGTCGTGTTATCTGTAAACAGTGACAGTTTTACTTCTTCCTTTCCAATTTGGATTCTTTTTCTTGCCTGATTGCTGTGGCTAATACTTCCAATACTGTGTTGAATAAAAGTGGTGAGAGTGGGCATCCTTGTCCTGTTCCTGATCTTAGAGGAACGCTTTCAGCTTTTCATTGTTGAATATGATGTTGGCTGTGGGTTTGTCATTTGTGGTGTTTATTATGTTGAGGTATGTTCCCTCTATACCCACTTTTTGAGAATTTTTCATCATAACTCGATGTTGAATTTTATCAGTAGCTTTTTGTGAATCTATTGAGATGATTGTGTGATTTTTATTCTTCAGTTTGTTAGTGTGGTGTATGTGGAAAATCAACCATCCTTGCATCCCTAGGATAAATCCTTCTTGATCATGCTGTGTGATCCTTTTAATGTATTAATATATTTGGTTTGCTAATATTTTGTTGAGGATTTTTGCATCTATGTTCATCAGTGATATTGGCCTGTAATTTTTGTTTGTTTGTGGTGTCTTTGTCTGTTTTTGGTGTCAGGGTGATTTTGGCCTTGTAGAATGAGTTCAGAAGTGTTCCTTCCTCTTCAATTTTTTGGAATAGCTTAAGAAGGAAGCTATTTTGGGTAGAATTCACCTGTGAAGCTGTCTGGTCTTGGACTTTTGTTTGTTGGGAGATTTTGTTTTGTTTTGTTTTAGCTACTGGTTCAATTTCATTACTAGTAACCAGTCTGTTCATATTTTCTATTTCTTCCTTAGTCAGTCCTGGGAGATTGTGTTTCTAGAAGTTTATCTGTTTCTTCTAGGTTGGTCAATTTGTTGGTGTATAGTTGTTTGTAGTAAACTCTTTGTCCTTTGTATTTCTATGGTATTGGTTGTAACCTCTTCTTTTTCATTTCTGATTTTATTTAATTGGGCCCTCTCTTTTTTTTTTCTTGAGTCTGGCTAAAGGTTTATCAATTTTATCTTTTCAGAGAACCGGCTCTTAGTTTTATTGTTCTTTTCTATTGCTTTTTACTCTCTCATTTATTTCCACTCTGATCTTTATTATTTCTTTTGTTCTACTAACTTTGGGTTTTGTTCTTTTTCTGGCTCCTTTAGATGTAAGGTTAGATTGTTTATTTGAGATTTTTCCTGTTTCCTGAGGTAAGCATGTATTGCTATAAATTTCCCTCTTAGAAATGCTTTTGCTGCATTCTATAGATTTTGGATCATTGTGTTTCCATTTTCACTTATCTCCAGGTATTTTTTGATTTTCTCTTTGAATTCTTCAGTGACTCATTGATTGTTTGGTAGCATGTTGCTTATACCCCACATGTTTGTGCTTTTTGCAGTTACTTTCTTGTAGCTGCTTTCTAGTCTCATAACATTGTGGTTGGAAAAGATGCTTCATATGATTTCAATATTCTTAAATTTATTGAGACCTGTTTTGTGGCCTGGCATGTGATCTATCCTGGAAAATGTTCTATGTGCACTTGAAAAGAATCTGTATTCTGCTGTTTTGGATGGAATGTTCTGTATAGTTATTAATTCAATCTGGTCTAATGTGTTGTTTAAGGCCAGTGTTTCCTTATTGATTGTCTGGATGATCTGTCCATTGATGTAAGCGAGGTGTTAAAGTCACCTACTGTTACTGTGTTGCTGTCAATTTTTCTTTTTATGTCTATTAATATTTTATGTATTTAGGTGCTCCTATGTTGGGTGTATATATATTTACAATTGTTATTTTTTTGGTTGGATCGATCCCTTTATCGTTATGTAATATCCTTCTTTCTCTCTTTTTGTTTTAAAGTCTATTTTGTCTGTTTTAAGTATTGCTACCCTGGCTTTCTTTTCATATTCATTTGCATGGAATGCCTTTTTCATACCCTCACTTTCAGTCTGTGTGTGTCTTTAGATCTGAAGTGAGCCTCTTGTAGGCAGCATATATATGGGTCTTGGCTTGCTTTCTACTCAGCCATTCTGTATCTTTTGAACAGAGTATTTAAAGTAATTATTGATAGGTATGTACTTATTGCCATTTTGTTGATTGTTTTGGAGGTGTTTTTGGTGGTTCTTTTTCTGTTTTTTTGTTTCTTCTTTTGCTCTTCTCCCTTGTGATCTGATGATTATCTTTAGTGTTATTTTGGATTCCTATCTCTTTTTTGTGTGTGTATCTATTAAAGAGTTTTGGTTTGTGGTAACCGTGAGGTTTATATATAGCAATCATATATACTTGGTTATTTTAAGTTGTTGATCCCTGAAGTTCAAATGCATTTTAACAATCCTGCGTTTTTACACCCTCCCCCATGTTCACTATTTGTGACATCATATTTTACATTCTTTTGTGGATGCACGCTTATTGTGGATACAGATGATTTTTCCTACTTTTGTCTTTTAACCTTCCTACTAGCTTTATAAGCAGTTGATCCATTACCTTTACTGTATATTTTGCCTGTGCCAATGAGATTTTTCCTTTTGTTCTTTTCTTTTTAATAAATTTATTTATTTATTTTTGGCTGTGTTGGGTCTTCATTGCACGCTGGCTTTCTCTAGTTGTGGAGAGTGGGGGCTACTCTTTCTTGTGGTGTGCAGGCTTCTCATTGCAGTGGCTTCTCTTGTCGCAGAGCATGGGCACTAGGTGTGCGGGCTTCAGTAGTTGCATCACATGGGCTCAGTAGTTGTGGCTTGCGGGCTCTAGTGCGCAGGCTTAGTAGTTGTGGCACACAGGCTTAGTTGCTCCGCGGCATGTGGGATCTTCTTGGACCAGGGCTTGAACCCGTGTCCCCTGCATTGGCAGTTGGATTCTTAACCACTGGGCCACTAGGGAAGCCCTTCCTTTTGTACTTTTAGTATTTATTTTTCTTCTTTTTTTCCTTTTTTTTTTCTGGCTATGCTGCGTGGCATGTAGGATCTTAGTTCCCCAACTAGGGATTGAACCCATACCCCCTGCAGTGGAAGCACAGAGTCTTAACCACTGCACCACCAGGGACGTCCCAGTACTTTTCATATTTCTAGTTGTGGCCTTTCATTTTCTGCTTAGAGAAGTCCCTTTAACATTTCTTATAAAGGGGTTTCATGGTGCTGAACTCCTTTAGCTTTTGCTTGTTTGTGAAGTTTTTAGTCTCTCCTTCAAATCTGAATGAAATCCTTCCCAGGGAGGGTATTCTTGGTCTAGGTTTTTCCCTTTTATTTCTTTAAATATATCGTGCCACTTCCTTCTGGCCTGCAGAGTTTCTGCTGAAAAGTCAGCTGATAGCTTTATGGGAGTTCCCTTGTCAGTAATTTGTTGCTTTCCCCTAGCTGTTTTTAATATTCTCTCTTTATCTTTAATTTTTGCCATTTTAATTACAGTGTGTCTTGGTGTAGTCCTCTTTGGGTTGATCCTGTTTGGGACTATCTGTGCTTCCTGAACCTGAATGTTTGTTTCCTTTCCCAGATTAGGGAAGTTTTCAGCTATTATGTCTTCAACTATGTTCTCTGCCCCTTTCTCTCTTCTGGGACACCTATAATGAGATGTTAGCACACTTGACGTTCTAGAGGTCTCTTAAACTATACTCATTTTTTAAAAAATTATTTTTTCTTTTTTCTATTAAGCTTAGGTGATTTCCACTGCTGTGTTTTCCAGTTTGCTGATCTGTTCCTCTGTATCATGTAATCTGCTGTGGATTTGAGTGTATTTTAAAATCTTGGTTATTGTATTCTTCATCTCTGGTTCTTTATGTTTTCTATCTCTGTTAAACTTTTCACTGTGTTCATCCATTTTTCTCCTGAGTTCTTTGAGCATATATATGATCATTACCTTGGACTCTACTGGGGAGATTGCTTATTTCCACTTTGCTTAGTTCTTCTTTTGGGGTTTTGATTTGTTCCTTTGTTTGGAACATATTCCCTGTTTCCTTTATCTGCCTCATTCCTGGTGTGCCTGGCTCTGTGGCCTGGGGAATCCTGGGGCTGGTGCTTGTCCACTGTGGGTGGGTCTGGGCCTGGTCTGGTGGTGGTAGTGGCCAGTTCCCTGGGCAGCTGACTGTGGGGCTGGGGGGGTCTTGGGTGCCTGCCCACTGGTGGGCGAATAAGCCCCAAGTGCTAATATGCTAGAGGGAGGACTCCAGAATGGCACTTTCCCGTACTGTTGTTTTCATACTGTAGAATGAGCTCCCCAAAATGTCTGCACCAGTATCTGTCCCCAGGGGGAGTCCCAGTTGCCTCCTGCCTCTCCCAGGAGGCTTGCCAAGATCAGCAAGCGGGTCTGACCCAGGCTCCTTTCAAATTACTGCCTGTGTGCTGGGACTAAGAGTGTGTGAGATTTTGCACGCACCCTTTGAGAGTGGAGTCTCTGTTTCCTCCAGCTCTCCCATACACAGGCCCCACTGGCTTTCAATGCCAGCCATTCTGGGGCCTCATCTTCCCAGTGCAGGACCCCAGGCTAGGAAGTCCGGTGTGGGCCTCAAACCCCTCACTCCTTGGGGAGAACTTCTCCATGGATTCCGTTATCATTCTGTTTGTGGGTTGCCTATCTGAGGATGTGGGTTTTGAGTGTACCATGTCTCTGCCTCTTCTACCAATCATGTGGTTCCTTCTTTATATCTTTAGTTGTGGAAAACCTTTTCGGCATCTTCAGGTGATTCTCATAGATCATCGCTCTGTAAATAGTTATTATCTTGTTGTGCCTGTGGGCGGAGGTGAGCCCAGGGCCTTCCTACTCTGCCATCTTGGCCATGCCCCTCTTTTCATTCTTTTAACGTTGAACTCTCTTTTGAATTATTCAAATTAATTCTATGGTCCCTCTGCTGCTTTTGTACATGTTTGTCTTGTGTGATCCTCACAATTATCCATTTTATAGATTAGTAACTGAAGTTCATAGACACTTGCCAGGTAATAGTCACTTGTTACCTAGTAAGAGTAGAGCTTAGATTTGAGTCCAGACCTTTTCTCTCAAGTCTAGAGCTTTTTCCTTTATACTATACTGATATAACCAAGTCGTATTCATTTTTTCTTCACAATCTTTCTCACATTCACTTTGTGCACTAAACAGATATTTATCAGTCATTTGTGTTCTAGGTGCTTAGGTTGTATCAGTGAACAAAATGGACAAAGATTTTGCCCTCATGGAGCTTATGTTCTAATGAGTGAAATGGGTAATTATTTATTATGTTCAGTTAAATTGTTAAGTCTCTTAGAAGGTGGTAAGTGCTGTGGAAAAAAGAAAAAGTGGAGCAGAGTAAGGAGGAAGGTTCAGATTTTAAACAGGATGTTATTGGAGAACATGGCATTTGAACAAATATTTGAAGGTGACAGAATTTAGCTGTATTCTTATCTAATTAAATGAGTATTCCAGGCAGAAGAATAGTCAGGTGAAGTTTCAAAGGGGTGAGGAGATGGCTAAAGAGTATCCAACTGATTTAGGGTGCAGGCATCCTAAGGGGAGGCGCACATGTGTCATATTAGGAGGGTAACAATGAGACTGGTGTAGCTGGAGTGAAGTCATAACCTCCTACCCCCAACCACTGTTTAAAGTCTGTACCTTTAAAATCTCAGCTTCTAACTTACCTGTCTCTTCTGTTCTAGGCAAGGTCTCTTATTCACATCACATTTTCTAACTTCCACACCTTTTCTTGTGCCATTCTCTAAAAAACCTTTGCTTATTTGACACCAGGCTTCAGGGTTTATTGTTTTGGGGATCT
Source organism: Monodon monoceros (assembly GCF_005190385.1). Classification (NCBI taxonomy): domain Eukaryota; kingdom Metazoa; phylum Chordata; class Mammalia; order Artiodactyla; family Monodontidae; genus Monodon; species Monodon monoceros. The sequence goes on along the minus strand of NW_021703772.1, from coordinate 55,615,940 downwards.
TTTCTTTTTGTTTTTGAGAATTGAGGGGAGGACACTCTGGGTCTGTTACCTCTTCCCTGTGATTTCTCACATTATGAACAGTAACTCTTAAAAGAAAAATACTGTTAAGTATCATGCAATGTAACATCTAGGCCTGGAGCCTTACTTCATTTAAATCAGTTGGATACTCTTTAGCCATCTCCTCACCCCTTTGAAACTTCACCTACCCAAGTTTGTTGGTGATTTATTCAGTGTTTTCTGTGTGCTAAGCACTGAGGAGGATTAGAACATAGTTTTTGCCTTCTGGGACTTGCAGTTCTACTAAGGAAGAGTGACGTGTATTTTATTACTGCAAGGTGCTAAGTGCTATAACAGATGTATGAGAGGGAAACGGTGACTGGTACAGCAGTGGAAGGGCAGCTTCATTTCAAAGAAACATAGATTGGAAGAGTTGGAAGAGTATTATTCTATGTCACGATGGAAAAATTCTTATATCTGAGGGTGAAAACATTGATGAGAAGATTTGGATGATCATAGAATATATTCCCAGTTTTTCCCCATTTTAAAGAACGCTATGATAACCTTTTTACAATTAAATCCTTAAGAATTTTTTTAAGGCACATTTTTAAAAAGGGCTTAGCATTGGAACACATGATTCATTTACTTTGTTGGCAGAGTCAGAAATAAAGGACAACTGCTTGTTTGGACTTAATTTTGACCAAAAATAAAGAATTGGACGTGATTGGAATCCTAGGAGAAATACTGCTGTTGTATTTGAGCTGATTTCTATCGTATATAATTTAAGAAAGCAGCTTTCTAGAAATTCAGATAAAAGGAAATTATATGTTTTGGCCTGAGTTGCTAATGGGAAACCAAATAATGACCATAGGAAGCCTAGGAAACTGTTCTTTACCCTGCCTGGGCCTCTGAGGTGATGAGAAGGAGAGAGAGCTGAGGCAACTGGCTTAGATATGCCAATTTAAACCGCTTATTGTTATCAGTAAATAATGTATACTCCACACTTATTCAGTTGGCTCATACTTACCGTTTGGACACATCCCTCTATATGAGGTGATACGCTTTAAGGATTATAGTCTTAGCAGTTTCCTTTTTCTCCCAACATATTATTTTGAAAAAATTTAGACATATTGCAAAATTGAAATCATAGCTTGATAGTTAAGGAGTGTTGGAGCCAGAAGACCAAGATTTAAATCCTAGGTGTATCGTATGCTGTTTATGTGACCGTGGACAGTTACTGACTCTCAACCTGTTTTCTCATGATTTAAATAGAGATAATAACACGTATATCACTGGATTGATGTGAGAAGTAAATGAGATAATGATTGGAAAATGCTTAGCTTTATTTTACAGCATTTTGCAATACTGTTACTGTTGCAGTAAACTGTGTAGAAAGGAGTAATAAGAATCCTGTGCTGAAATAGTTTCTGAAGGTGGAAGCACGACAAGAAGTGGGAAGTCGTCAGTGGAAACCATGGCATTTTAATAGCAAGAACAAATTTCTAATAAATATCACCTTATGCATTAGAGAGGAAAGGAAGAACCTGAAGAGTAAAGAGCATCAGCAGTTTCGCGTACTACATAGTAGGCTGCTGGTCAGTATCATGCACATGTTGGTCACCCTTACATTATTTCTCATTTTGCAACTCTTCTCATTGCTCTTAGGAGTCACGGCCCACTGCTGCCTCTACTTGGTATGTGGCCTTGGTGACCACATATATTGGAATGTGAATAAACATATTATTGTCCGAAAGACAAATTATTTGATAAATCGTTCTCTTAATTTTTATGCTTTGTAAATGTATTAACTAGGAAATTTCCATAACAGGTCAACTTTCCAAAATTTGGATCAGAAAATATTGTCTCCGTGTAGCTCTTGTTCCCCCCTTCCAGGATAATCCTTTGTAAAATTTGGATATAGATCTGTCCACCACCTCTGTCATGTAACCAAATCTCCATTTCCTGTTATCCCTTTCCTCTGTCTTCCACAAGGTGAGTGCCCCCACTTTGTCTTCTTGCTGCCGTGTTCTGTTACAAAACTCTACTCAGGTCAATCCTCTCCTATAGTGCAGTGAGCTTAAAGTTTTAATTTTTTTCCCCTTCCTCCATATCCAGTCCCTCTTGATTTTGATAGAGTTTGGGTGAGAGCAGCTTGATTTTAAATCATTTACATTATTGTTGACTATATTCCCCACACTGTACGTTTCATACCTGTGACTCATTTATTTTGTAACTAGAAATTTGTACCTCTTAATCTCCCTCATCTATTTCTCTCATCCCTCCACCCACCTCCCCTCTGACAACCACCTGTTTGTTCTCTGTACCTGTGACACTGTTGCTATGACTTTGTTCATTTGTTTTGTCTTTTAGATTCCTACATGTAGGTGAAATCATACAGTGTTTGTCTTTCTCTCTTACTTATTTCACTTAGTATAATACCCTCTAGGTCTGTACATGTTGTCACAAATGACAAGATTTCATTCTTTTTTGTGGCTGAGTTATATTCGATTATACATGTGTCAGTCACATCTTTGTAGGTTGCTTCCATATCTTGGCTATTGTAAATAATGGTGCAATCAACATAGGGGTGCATATCTCTTTTCAAATTAGTGTTTTCATTTTCTTTGGATAAATACTTAGGAGTGGAATAGCTGGAGCATATGGTAGTTCTATTTTTAATTTTTTGAGGAACTTCCACACTGTTTTCCACTAACACTGCATGAGGGTTCCCTTTTCTCCACATCAGGACTCTGCTTTTAAAGTGAGCACCCAGGGCTTCCCTGGTGGCGCATTGGTTAAGGATCCGCCTGCCAATGCAGGGGACACAGGTTTGAGCCCTGGTCTGGGAAGATCCCCCATGCCCCGGAGCAGCTAAGCCCTTGCACCACAACTACTGAGCCTGTGCTCTAGAACCCGTGAGCCACAACTACTGAGCCTGCGTGCCACAACTACTGAAGCCCATGCTCCGCAACAAGAGGAGCTACCGCGATGAGAAGCCTGTGCACCTCAACAAAGAGTAGACCCTGCTCGCCACAACTAGAGAAAGCCCGCCCGCAGCAATGAAGACCCAACACAACCAAAAATAAATTTAAAAAAATAAATTAAAGTGAGCACCCAAGGTGATATTTATACTCCCAAGAAGTTTGAGAACCTCTGTGGTTGTGACTGGGTCCTGATTTTAATATTTCCTTTTCTCTCCCCCCAAACTTTGTGGGGTTCATTTTTTTCTGTGAGTTTTCCAGAAGCAAAGGGAATAATCCCAACTACCTGTCATTCAAGGTAGAAGGCTGCTGCTTATTATTATTGTGATTATTTTAAGTAAAAAAAACATTTGTTACAGCTAGAATGCTATGGATATCAAGCAGACGTGGACTTCAGTCTCAGCCTTTTTAGGGTCTTGTCAAGAGTATTGAGTTGTCCCCTGGAAGACAACTTGTTCCCTAAGAAAGGGAACTCAGAGGCTTGGTTTTCATGGTAAAATGACATACAGATTTTTAGAGACATTCATATTCTCTTGTTCAGTTTTATAGTTTTTACAAAAATGAAAGGCTGTATCAGAAATGGCCTTTGGTTGCTTACAGGTTGGTCAGTAGCTTGTGATAAAGTTCCTCTTCCAATTACTAGCAAGCAGGAGGGAGCAGTGAAAGTTAAGTAACATTTTCACAGTTGGTTGTAGAGAAATTCTGGAATTGATTACCTAAATTGCCACATTGATTAGTTTACAGGTGGACAGTGGAGAAAACAAATTATGAAATTTAAAGTATAGGTCAGGGAGCACACATGGTCAAGGGAAGTATACATTCTTGTTCTTTGTCTTTTGCTAAGATAACTACCTGATATTGATTTGGGCTGTTTTCCTCATTACATAGACCAACACATGAGGGTGAACAATAGAATGGTTGTGCCTTTCCAGGCCTTCAGAATGGCAGATACCAAGTTTGTGTGAGTGTGTGCATGCGTACATGCCTACCCTAGCACAAAATATTTGGAATATGTATGACTATAAGTATGAATGATTAATAGTCTGTATTTCCATTTTCAACGAGATTATTCAAACAATAATGAATTTCCAATTGGTAGAATTTGGTAGGGTGTAAGACAAATTTGGGGGTCAGGGAACATCCCCGAGGAGCCTGCAGTGAGTAATGAGTGCCAGATTATTCTGCCAAGGGGTAAGGCTGGCCTTGCTTTATTTATCCCAGTCCTCCCTTCTTTTCCAACTCTTTGTGCCTCTGTCTATAAGATTTTTTCCCCCATACCTGTATATTCCTTTTTCTTCCATTCATTAATTCATTGTGAGTATAATAGGAATTGGACCTTGGGGACACAACTTTTGACCCTTGAATTCAGGTTTTAAAAACTTTCTTCACAGTACCAGATTCTTGTAAACTATAAAGAGTTGACTGTAGGAAATTAAATATGTATTTGATATGCTGTATGTTTGAAGCTGACTCATTTGTAATGGAATTCTATCATTTAAAAAAAACCCAAAACTTGTAGAGATTGCTAAGTAACCCAACAATGGGTTTTATAACGAACCATCGTGGAATTTCTGTATGTATGTGAAAGAAACAATTGTCCTTTTGGAACAGAGAGAAACTTCACTGAGACTCAAGGGCTGAGCAGCGTATTTGCTTCAGGTTCAGAGTTGTGGTAATCACAGTCCTTTAGTTCATGGCATTTGCCTATGAACAAATGTGAGGCCTCTTTTATTTTTATTTCCTCAATCTCTGGTTTCTAATCCCATCTCCCCCCCTCCCATGGGCACCCATGAATGTTCTTAAATACATGTGTATGTGTTTTATAAAATATGCAGTATTATTTAGCGTGTGTATTTTTATTTGCTTAAATTGTATTATGCTGTAGATCATATTGTTTCTCCTTTTGTGTTCACTACTATTTTAAAAAATCTCTTCATGTTTCTGTATATATATCTATCTCCCTCTCTGCTTCTGATTGCTGCATAGTGTGTCAGGGAATTTACTTACCACTCACCCAATCCTTTAGTGATGCCTCCAGCTACTCTTACAAATAATGCTCCAGAGAATATATCACACATGTTTCCTTATGGAACTGTGTGTGAATTCCTCCCAAATGTATACCCAGGAGCTGTATAGCTGGGCCATAGAAATGCCATTACCTATGAAAAGTTAGCACACCATTGCTCTGTGGAGTGGTTTACCAGTAATGCTTTTCTGTTTCTCTTTTCCATGTTCTTGCTGACAACTTTCTGCGTCTAAAGTCTTATATTTTATCCATTTTACACTATCACATTGGATAAAATTAGAAAATTGATTGACTTAACATGGAAGGGCCACATTTTTATTATGGCAACTACAGTTTTAATTTAGGGGATATTGAGGGAAGATTGAAATTCCTGTTGAAGTTCACAGAGTTGCATGATAATGTCCAGGTTTTGCAAGGAGAAGCACACTGTTGTCTTGTTGGGCACGAATGTTATCTTGTTGACCTGTCCAGAAACCGGATCTTGTTAGGGTCCCAGAATCAATCATAGTAAAGTAGTTTGACTTGTGTTAACTACCTTCACTAGTGACCAAAGTTAGAGTGCCAATAGACAAACTCATGATGAAAAAATAAAATTGTCAAGCCCCCTGGACATTTCAGTTGGCCAGTTTTTCTCTGTAGGAAATGAAGTATAGTTAGAAGAGTTAGTGAGTTTTATATCAGGGCAAGAGGAAATATTCTATGATTCAGATGTTTGATAGTGTCAAGCTTTCAGAGCCTGATGCCATTTATCTTTTTTCTAAGTCATATTTTTTAACAGTCTTAGAACTGCAAGATTTGTTGTAGCAGTGTAAATTAAGTGTGATTATCTATCCATGTCTTCTGTTTGAGTTTTTCTATTCTTTTTTTTGTAAAGGGGCTTTCTTTTATAGTACACATAAATTATTACACTTATAACTAAGCTACTTGGATTAACAACTATTTGAAAGGGGATTAGTTGCACTGTTAGATTGAGACAACAAGCATTGTAAATAGTTGTATGGGAATTTTGCTACTTAGTTTTTAGAAATAATTTTGTAGGACCTGTAGACTAGATGTGACCATGGTTTTAAATGTATTTTAAAGCATACACATTTTAAATTAAATTTAGAATTAAACAGTATTCTGCAGATTTCTCCCCTCATTAGGCCTTTATATTTCTAATGAGAACTCAGCTTCAATTTTTTTAGATAAAAGAAGCTAGTAGGAAGATTGTTTCATTTATAGGTAGTTTTTGGTAGCATATCTTTTCAGGGAAATATTCATTTTATTTAGCAGATCTTGGTATCTTTCTCATCACTTTTATTTTTTACTTCACTTTCGTGATTTCCTTTGGATTATTTGGGTCTTAAAGTAATTAAACACATTACCAGATAATGAGGATTTTAATTAGCACCAAAAACTCCTTGAAAGATCAAAAAAAATTTTTTTTAACTTCTACAGATTATAATACATATGGAATTAATTTGAATTTAACTGATACTGAGCTTTGTTAGTAGAAATCCAGCATTGGGGCTTAAGTTTCATACTTCAGTTTTTATTTTTCAAAAGCTCTGAGATCATATGATCTTTTTCTCATTGTTTAAATTAGAAAATATAGATAACAATTTGGTTTTTTATCTGAACTGAGCAGTGAAGTATCTTGTATTAGAATTTTGATTTTTGGAACTATATTGGAAAAATATATATTTTTTAGTTATCAGCTAGCTGAACTTTTTTTTATTGCTAACCCCAAATAAAAGTAGCTCAAAGCATATTTTCCTTTTCTTTATTTTCCAGTGAAAACTATCATGATTAGAAATAGTAATGATAGGGACTATGCATTTATATCGGGATGCTTGCAACATGTCATAGTGCTTAGAAAAATATTGATGTGATGAAGAGTTTCCTTTAAATCACTAGTGGAGGAATAGTAATCTGACTTAATCTATGTTTGTACAGAGACTTAAAAATGAAAATTTCCCATTTTAAGAATAAAGAAAGGAACTCTGGTTTTGATAAAGATAATGTTAAATCTAAAATTTCAGTTAAAAATGGTGCAAAAATCAGCACTGGGAAATGCAGAATACTGAGTATGTATAGCATGGGAGAATACTGCCACCTTGTGTACGTGTGGTGCTATTTTAATGTCTCCTTTTTCTTTTGTTATGCCAGCTAATACAATGTGCTTTTTCACTATTTGATACTGTGGTCAGATGTGTAAATGTGTAAAACATGGACTTGTGTGTGTGTGTGTGTAGTAAAATCAATCCAGCTTTTCTTGTTTCTTGGAGGGGGGTGGGGGAGTCTTGTATCTTGAGGACATTAAATTTGTAGTTAGCGCTAAGAATTGGAAAGTGTGAGAGATCAGTCTGGTTAGTTGATTTCTGTGGTTAGTTGAGAATTGAGTTCTTTTATTTGAATCTTATGGAAAGTTGGTGATTCTTTGATCATTCTTCATTTCGGTGCTTGTAGTGCTTTGGAATCATTATGCTGAATGGCAGAATTCATTATCCTATAGATAAAGGGAGTACAAGGCATTGGGTATCCTAATACAACCAGATTCCTTGATGCTTAAATGTTTTCCTTTAGGTCAAGTGCAGAAGAATGACTATAATAATAACATGTAATAGTGCTTAGAAAAATATTAATGTGATGAAGAAGAGGTTCCTTTAAATCATTTTAACTACCTGAGAGCATGACTTAGTGGGTTTCGAATATTACCTTTCTGAAGAGAAAGAATGACAAGACTGGGAGTTCACTTTCTGATGCTCACAGCTAACTTAGCGCTGTAATCATGAGTACTTCTCTGGGCACACATTTCTTCATCTGAAAAATGAGCAGTTGAACTGGATGGTTTCTAAGGACCTTTTTAGTTTTAGGATTCTATGACCGTGTAAAGTTTTACTCTAATTTTTAAAATGTTAATGCTATAAAATGCCCTTCAGTGTACTCATTACATTCTTCTATATAAGCAGTTATTTTAAAGTTTAATGTAATCACATAGTTAAGTTTAACTGTCATAGAAAATATTAGTAACTTGAAGGGATACATGTATATAAAAGTTTAAAACCAGAAGCCTAGGAAATTTGCCTACGTTTTATTTAATGTGTGGGGTACTTTGAAAATAACAGAAGATTGGTTTGGGGGTAATCTAGATTTTAATTACATACTACTTAAGCAACATAACATTGTTTTTTTGAGGCACAAATGCATTACAAATGCCCGTATTTCAACTTCTGGGAAGCCTCCAAAAGTTGGTATAAATATGGTAAGGCCTATATCATAGGCAGAATTTTCTGATTGAGATGAAAAGAAAGAAAAAAGGTACCTTACCCTACAGTTATAAACTTGGAGGTTCTTTAAGATATTACCCAACTGAAAATTTAAGTTCCAGAGTCTTGAGTATGTAAATCTCTTCATTTTTCAGTGTACAGCAGCAGGTATTTCCTGTTTATTACCTAGATAAATTTTTCTCATGAAGTGTTAAGAGTGAACACATGTAATCACGTTTACTATGAGGCCATCTGGGAATAATTTTTTAAAATTCTAAGCATAATTTTAAGGAAAATGATTCTCATTGTTAAGCTGTATAAACCTGCCGGATTCAACATCTGTACTGAAATAATTTCCCATGCTTAGTGATTGTAATACCAAGGCAAAATGACTATATTGGTATTTTTGCATTTATTTTGTATAATATGAAACTACTCTTTTATAGAGTACAGACTTCATGACAGGTTTAAATTCACTAATAAAATTCATTGCATATACAAAAATGTATGCACATATTATAAAATATTAAGTAAAGATGTTAAATGTACATATTCTCATGTAAATTATTATGGAGACATAATAAAAATAAAATATTAAGTAAATTATATTCATAAAAGTGAAGAGAATATAATCATGAAAAAAGCAAAGTGGACAATAACCTAATCTGTTTTTACAAAGTATAAACTTAAGAAAACAAGTGCAGGCCTCTATAAAAACCCAAAAGGACGGGGTTTGGAGAACTTCTAGGTCAGTGAACACGTGGAGATTTGGTCAGAGTTTTGGCCCTGGAGAGGGCACGGATGCTCTGTGCCCCTTCCCCATGCCTTGCCTTATGCATCTCTACCATTGGATGTTCATCTGTATCCTTTATCATAACTTGTAATAAACTGCTAAACGAAAAAGAGGACAGCAATAATAACAACAACAGAGAAACATTCTGCATGATAAGAAGCCATCTCTTGGCTGGCAACGACCCAAATATTCTAACCCTGGGAAGCCTGTTTTGCATTTGCAGCAAGGGGGCATTGAGGTAACAATACACTACAAGCCAGAGGGAGGGGGGAGGGAAGTTTAGGAGTTGAGGAAAGAAGATTAAAGAGCATGAGGAGATCTCAGAGACCAGTGGAATAAAGGCCTTTTGCATATGAAGATCAGGTGACAAGTTAACTGGCTACCAGCCTCCAAAGCAATATGCTTTTTCATACCTTGTGGCTCAAAGGGTCTTGGTGCTCCAGCCGGGTGTCAGGCCTGAGCCTCTGCAGTGGGAGAGCCAAGTTCAGGACAGTGGTCCACCAGAGACCTCCTGGCCCCCTGTAATATCAAACAGTGAAAGCTGTCCCAGAGATCTCCATCTCAACACTAAGACCCAGCTCCACTCAAAGACCAGCAAGCTACAGTGCTGGACACCCTATGCCAAACAATTAGCAAGACAGGAACACAACCCTACCCATTAGCAGAAAGGCTGCCTAAAATCATAATAAGTTTAGAGACACCCTAACACACACCACCGGATCCAGCTTCATCCACCAGAACACAGACACCAGTCCCCTCCACCAGGAAGCCTACACAACCTACTGGACCAACCTTACCCACTGGGGGCAGACACCAAAAACAACGGGAACTACGAACCTGCAGCCTGCGAAAAGGAGACCCCAAACACAGTAAGTTAAGCAAAATGAGAAGACAGAGAAATACACAGCAGATGAAGGAGCAAGCCCACCAGACCAAACAAATGAAGAGGAAATAGGCAGTCTACATGAAAACGAAATCAGAGAAATGATAGTAAAGATGATCCAAAATCTTGGAAATAGAATGGAGAAAATACAAAAAACGTTTAACAAGGACCTCGAAGAACTAAAGAGCAAACAAACAATGATGAACAACACAATAAATGAAATTAAAAATTCTCTAGAAGGAATCAATAGCAGAATAACTGAGGCAGAAGAAGGGAGAAGTGACCTGGAAGATAAAATAGTGGAAATAACTACCACAAAGCAGAATAAAGAAAAAGGAATGAAAAGAATTGAGGACAGTCTCAGAGACCTCTGGGACAACATTAAATGCACCAACATTCGAATTATAGAGGTCCCAGAAGAAGAAGAGAGAAAAAAAAGGAACTGAGAAAATATGTGAAAAGATTATAGTTGAAAACTTCCCTAATATGGTAAAGGAAATAGTCAATCAAGTCCAGGAAGTGCAGAGTCCCATACAGGATAAATCCAAGGAGAAACATGCCAAGACACATATTAATCAAACTATCAAAAATTAAACACAAAGGAGGGCTTCCCTGGTGGCGCAGTGGTTGAGAGTCTGCCTGCCGATGCAGGGGACACGGGTTCGTGCCCCAGTCTGGGAAGATCCCACATACAGTGGAGCGGCTGCGCCCGTGAGCCATGGCCGCTGAGCCTGCGCGTCTGGAGGCTGTGCTCTGCAACGGGAGAGGCCACAACAGTGAGAGGCCCGCGTACCGCAAAAAAAAAAAAAAAAAAAAAAAGGAAAAAATATTAAAAGCAGCAAGGGAAAAGCAACAAATAACATACAAGGGAATCCCCAAGGTTAACAGCTGATCTTTCAGGAGAAACTCTGCAAGCCAGAAGGGAGTGGCAGGACATATTTAAAGTGATGAAAGGGAAAAACCTACAACCAAGATTGCTCTACCCAGCAAGGATCTCATTCATATTCGACTGAGAAATTAAAACCTTTACAGACAAGCAAAAGCTAAGAGAATTCAGCACCACCAAACCAGCTTTACAACAAATGCTAAAGGAACTTCTCTAGGTGGGAAACACAAGAGAAGGAAAAGACCTTCAATAACAAACTCAAAACAATTAACAAAATGGTAATAGGAACATACATATGGATAATTACCTTAAATGTAAATGGATTAAATGCTCCAACCAAAAGACATAGACTGGTTGAATGGATAAAAAAACAAGACCCGTATATATGCTGTCTACAAGAGACCCACTTCAGACCTAGGGACACATACAGACTGAAAGTGAGGGGATGGAAAAAGATATTCCATGCAAATGGAAATCAAAAGAAAGCTGGAGTAGCAATTCTCATATCAGACAAAATAGACTTTAAAATAAAGACTATTACAAGAGACAAAGAAGGACGCTACATAATGATGAAGGGATCAATACAAGAAGATATAACAATTGTAAATATGCACCCAACATAGGAGCACCTCAATACATAAGGCAAATGCTAACAGCCATAAAAGGGGAAATAGACAGTAACACAATCATAGTAGGGGATTTTAAAACTCCACTTTCACCAATGGACAGATATCCAAAATGAAAATAAGGAAACACAAGCTTTAAATGACACATTAAACAAGATGGACTTAATTGATACTTATAGGACATTCCATCCAAAAACAACAGAATACACTTTCTTCTCAAGGGCTCATGGAACATTCCACACAATAGATCATACCTTGGGCCACAAATCAACACTTGGTAAATTTTAGAAAACTGAAATCGTATCAGGTAACTTTTCTGACCATAATTCTGTGAGACTAGATATCAATTACAGGAAAAAATCTGTAAAAAATACAAACACATGGAGGCTAAACAGTACACTATGGGATGCAGCAAAAGCAGTTCTAAGAGGGAAGTTCATAGCAGTACAGTCCTACCTCAAGAAACAGGAAACATCTTAAATAAACAACCTAACCTTACACCTAAAGCAATTAGAGAAAGAAGAACAAAAAACCCCCAAAGTTAGCAGAAGTAAAGAAATCATAAAGATCAGAGCAGAAACAAATGAAAAAGAAATGAAGGCAATGATAGCAAAGATCAATAAAACTAAAAGCTGGTTCTTTGAGAAGATAAACAAAATTGATAAACCATTAGCCAGACTCATCAAGAAAAAAAGGGAAAAGACTCAAATCAATAGAATTAGAAATGAAAAAGAAGTAATAACAGACACTGCAGAAATATAAAGGATCATGAGAGATTACTACAAGCAACTATATGCCAATAAAATGGAGAACATGGAAGAAATGGACAAATCTTTAGAAAAGCACAACCTTCCGAGACTGAACCAGGAAAAAATAGAAAATATAAACAGACCAATCAGGAGCACTGAAATAGATACTGTGATAAAAAATCTTCCCCCAAAAAAGACCCCAGGACCAGAAGGCTTCACAGGTGAATTCTATCAAATATTTAAAGAGCTAACACCCATCCTTCTCAGACTCTTCCAAAATATAACAGAGGGAGGAACACTCCCAAACTCATTCTATGAGGCCACGATCACCCTGATACCAAAACCAGACAAAGATGTTACAAAGAAAGAAAACTACAGGCCAATATCACTGATGAACATAAACGCAAAAATCCTCAACAAAATACTAGCAAACAGAATCCAACAGCATTTTAAAAGGATCATACATCATGATCAAGTGGGGTTTATCCCAGGAATGCAGGGATTCTTCAATATATGCAAATCAATCAATGTGCTACACCATATTAACAAACTGAAAAATAAAAACCATATGATCATCTCAATAGATGCAGAAAAACCTTTTGACAAATTCAACACCCATTTATGATAAAGACCCTCCATAGGCAGAGAGGGAACTTAACCTCAACATAATAAAGGCCATATATGACAAACCCACAGCCAACGTCTTTCTCAGTGGTGAAAAACTGAAATCATTTCTACTAAGATCAGGAACAAGACAAGGTTGCCCACTCTCACCACTATTATTCAACATAGTTTTGGAAGTTTTAGCCACAGCAGTCATAGGAGAAAAAGAAATAAAAGGAATCCAAATTGGAAAAGAAGAAGTAAAGTTGTCACTGTTTGCAGATGACATGATACTATACATAGAGAATCCTAAAGATGCTACCAGAAAACTACTAGAGCTAATCATAAACTTGGTAAAGTAGCAGGATACAAATTTAATGCACAGAAATCTCTTGCATTCCTATACACTAATGATGAAAAATCTCAAAGAGAAATTAAGGAAACACTCCCATTTACCATTACAACAAAAAGAATAAAATACCTAGGAATAAACCTACCTAAGGAGACAAAAGACCTGTATGCAGAGAACTATAAGACACAGATGAAAGAAATTAATGATGATACCAACAGATGGAGAGATATACCATGTTCTTGTATTGGAAGAATCAACATTGTGAAAATGACTGTACTACCCAAAGCAATCTACAGATTCAGTGCAATCCCTATCAAACTACCAGTGGCATTTTTCACAGAACTAGAACAAAATCTTCCACAGTTTGTATGTAAACACAAAAGACCCCAAGAAAGAAACACAGAGCTGGAGGAATCAGGCTCCCTGACTTCAGACTATACTACAAAGCTACAGTAATCAAGACAGTATGGTACTGCCACAAATACAGAAATATAGATCAATGGAACAGGAGAGAAAGCCCAGAGATAAACCCACGCACATATGGTCACCTTATCTTTGATAAAGGAGGCAAGAGTATACAATGGGCACAGTGTATACTTTTTTTTGCTTTTTTAATTAATTTATTTATGGCTGTGTTGCGTCTTTGTTGCTGTGCGTGGGCTTTTTCTAGTTGTGGCGAGTGGGGGCTACTCTTTGTTGTGGTGCACAGGCTTCTCATTGTGGTGGCTTCTCTTTGTTGTGGAGCACGGGCTCGAGATGTGCGGGCTCAGTAATTGTGGCTTGCAGGCTCTAGAGCGCGGGGTCAGTAGTTGTGGTGTAGAGCTTAGTTGCTCCGTGGCATGTGGGATCTTCCTGGACTAGGGACCAAACCCGTATCCCCTGCATTGGCAGGCGGATTCTTAACCACTGTGTCTCCAGTATACAATGGAGAAAAGACAGCCTCTTCAATAAGTGGTGCTGGGGAAACTGGACAGCTGCATGTAAAAGAATGAAGTTAGAACACTGCCTAACACCATACACAAAAATAAACTCAAAATGGATTAAAGACCTAAATGTAAGGCCAGACACTATAAAAGTCTTAGAGGAAAACATAGGCAGAACACTCTATGATGTAAATCACAGCAAGATCCTTTTTGACCCACCTCCTAGAGAAATGGAAATAAAAACAAAAATAAACAAATGGGACTTAATGAAGCTTAAAAACTTTTGCACAGCAAAGGAAACCATAAACAAGACGAAAAGAAAACCCTCAGAATGGGAGAAAATATTTGCAAATGAAGCAACTGACAAAGGATTAATCTCCAAAATATACAAGCAGCTCATGCAGCTCAATATCAATAGAACAAACAACCCAATCCAAAAATGGGCAGAAGACCTAAATAGACATTTTTCCAAAGAAGATAATACAGATTGCCAACAAACACATGAAAGGATGCTCAACATCACTAATCATTAGAGAAATGCAAATCAAAAGTACAATAATGTATCACCTCACATCAGTCAGAATGGCCTTCATCAAAAAATCTACAAACAGTGAATGTTGGAGAGGGTGTTGAGAAAAGGGAACCCTGTTGCACTGTTGATGGGAATGTAAATTGATACAACCACTATGGAGAGCTGTATGGAGGTTCCTTAAAAAACTAAAAATAGAACTACCATATGACCCAGCAATCCCATTACTGGGCATATACCTTGAGAAAACCATAATTCAAAGAGTCATGTACCACAATGTTCACTGCAGCTCCATTTACAATAGCCAGGACATGGATGCAACCTAAGTGTCCATCTACAGATGAATGGATAAAGAAGATGTGGCACATATATACAATGGAGTATTACTCAACCATAAAAAGAAACGAAATTGAGTTATTTGTAGTGAGGTGGATGGACCTAGAGTCTGTCATACTGAGTGAAGTAAGTGAGAAAGAGAAAACCTTCCCTTTTGCTAACACATGTATATGGAATCTAAAAAAAAAAAGGTTCTAATGAACCTAGGGGCAGGACAGGGTTAAAGACACAGACATAGAGAATGGACTTGAGGACACGGGGAGAGGGAAGGGTTAGCTGGGAAGAAGTGAGAGAGTAGCATTGACATATATACACTACCAAATGTAAAATAGGTAGCTAGTGGGAAGCAGCCGCATAGTAAAGGGAGATCAGCTCGGTGCTTTGTGTCCAGCTAAAGGGGTGGAATAGGGAGTAGGGAGTACAGAGACACAAGAGGGAGGAGATATGGGGATATATGTATACATATAGCTGATTCACTTTGTTATACAGCAGCAAGTAACACAGCATTGTAATTCAATTATACTGCAATGAACATGTGAAAAAAAAATAAAACAAGTGGATTAGTGTCATGTCATTAGTCATGAGATTTTTCTGTAGAGATTTTTTCCAAAAGCTGTCTTTCAAAACCTCCCTCTACAGTGAGGTAGAATTGTGAAATAAGAAAATATTGACTGATAGTTTATAGCAGGCTCATCTACAAATCTAATCTCTGGATTTGTTACTCTTTAAGATGTTTTTGAGGGCTTCCTGGTGGCTCAGTTGTTAAGAATCTGCCTGCCAATGCAGGGGATACGAGTTCAATCCCTGGTCGGGGAAGATCCTACATGCGGCAGAGCAACTAAGCCCGTGTGCCACAACTACTCAGCCCGTGCGTCACAAGTACTGAAGCCTGCACGCCCTAGAGCCCGTGCTGCACAACAAGAGAAGCCACCGCAATGAGAAGCCCGTGCACCGCAACGAAGAGTAGCCCCCGCTCACCACAACTAGAGAAAGCCTGCACGCAGCAACAAAGACCCAATGCGGCAATAAATAAATAAATAGATAGATAGATAGATAGATCAATCAAGATGTATTTGAACAGTATGTTTTTGTATAAGGAAATATAGTTTTTACTGTTAGCAAACTAATTTTAAAGAGAGCATTCCTAGTTTCTTTTTAATTTTATGTATTGATGGGTATTTCATTACATAATTAATGACTGTATTTGGTTCATTTGTATCGTGTTAGTGTTCTACTTGTTTGAAAAGCCCTTGAAATGGAAGATTTATGGTTGTAATAAAAAATTTGCTTGCTTGTCAGTAGTCATTTTCTTCCTTGAGAATTATGGAGAATTAGAACACTTTATTTTTTTATTTTTTATTTATTCAGTTGTTTCTTTGGCTGTGTTGGGTCTTCGTTGCTGCACATGGGCTTTCTCTGGTTGAGGTGAGCAGGGGCTACTCTTCATTGCGGTGCGTGGGCTTCTCACTGTGGTGGCTTCTCTTGTTGCTGAGCTCTGGCTCTAGGCATGCGGGCTTCAGTAGTTGTGGCACGTGGGCTCAGTAGTTGTGGCTCACAGGCTCTAGAGCACAGGTTCAGTAGTTTTGGCGCACGGACTTAGTTGCTCCGTGGCATGTGGGATCTTCCCAGACCAGGACTCCAACCCGTGTCCTCTGCATTGGCAGGCAGATTTTTTTTTTTTTTTTTTTTGCGGTACGCGGACCTCTCACTGTTGTGGCCTCTCCCGCTGCGGAGCACAGGCTCTGGACACGCAGGCTCAGCGGCCATGGGTTACGGGCCTAGCTGCTCTACGGCATGTGGGATCTTCCCGGACCCGGGCACGAACCCGTTCCCCTGCATCAGCAGGCGGACTCTCAACTGCTGCGCCACCAGGGAAGCCCTGGCAGGCGGATTTTTAACCACTCTGCCACCAGGGAATCCCTGGAACACTTTTTAATAGTACATCTTTGTTTATTTTGAAATTTCGTTAAAAAATTGAGGTAAAATTGATGTGTAACATTATACTAGTTTTAGGTGTACAGCTTAGTGATTCGATATTTGTGTGTATTGTGAATTTTTCACCATAATAAGTCTAGTTAACATTCATCACCACACATAGTTACAGAGTTCTTTTTTATGATGTATTTTCAAGTATTTTCATCATAAACTACAGTCATTGAATTTGCAGTAAGAAGATTCACCATCAGTTTATTTCAGTGGCCCAGGTATACTAGGGCATCATGCTAAAATATGTATTAAATGCTGACACAGTAGTTCGGTGTGGTTGCTTATTGTGTTCTGCATGGGTCCAAACCAATCTAATTCTTTTGTAATGTGTAAAATTGAATGAGTGAGTGATTGATTTTGATGAAAACAATTTTTAAAACTATGAAATACTGGCATTTTGGAAATTAAAGATAACATTGTTTTGGAACATTGAAAACTGGTATGGTCATTAACTGTTATGTTAATGTTAATATGTAGATCAAGGTAGTTGTTGGCATTTACATGGAAGTTAAAGGATTTAGAATGTTTGTAAACCCAGTGTTCAGATTTTTAATCTACTTTATTGAAAGTGCCTGCTACTGGTAGTGTCAATGCTAGTGAACCTACTTTGTAAATTGGTCTTTTTCATTCTAGTGGAAGATTAATAATTGCGATTTTTCTAATATATGAAAAAACTTGTTTCCTGTTAAGTGAATTTTATTTTAGTTGCAAAATATTTTAGGCTGTCATATAATATAAACTCAATAACATGCAAAATGAAGCATATTTATACTCTAAGAATATTTTTCTCCTT
This sequence comes from Monodon monoceros, assembly GCF_005190385.1. Lineage (NCBI taxonomy): Eukaryota > Metazoa > Chordata > Mammalia > Artiodactyla > Monodontidae > Monodon > Monodon monoceros. Next base: position 55,598,226 of record NW_021703772.1, on the reverse strand, counting down.
CTTCTTCCTTTTTCCTTTGAATGTGTTAAATTTAGTGGTTGTAGCCCTTTGTGAAGCAGGTGCTGCTCATCAGAGTGATTCTATATTTAGAAATATTAATGTATAGACATTTTAATATATATTCATTTTATTTAAAGCAACATAATATTAGTGGAATAAGGTCTTCTGTTAAATCATTGTGAAAGTTAATAGTCAATGATGCAGTGTTCAGTTTTGAGATGTTTAGTATAGATCTCATTTATGTGTATTTTTCTGCTTATTAGGCAAGAAGTTATGAAATGGAATGGATGGGGATATAATGATTCCAGGTTCTTCTTCAATAAGAAAGGACAAGTTGAGTTGACTGGGAAAAGGTAACTGGTTTTTTCTTTGTTTTATTCCTTTTATTTCTCTTTCTCTGAAAAATTTTAAACGTAAATAACAAATGTAATGTTAAATAATAGACATACATAAAAAATAGAATAATAGAATGACTCCCCCCTTGATTTAAAAGTTATTAACATTTTGCCATAATTGCTTTTCTTTTTCTGTTATGTATCAAATTCTGACATTGTCATGTCACTTCTAAATATTTATATATGTATCCCTTAAAAAAATAAGGACCTAATATAATCAATCATATAATACTATTATCATACTCCCCCAAATAACAGAAATTTTATATCTGATTATTCACATTCACATTTCTCTGTCTAAATAATATCATTCTGTAGGTAGTTTGAATAGGATCCAAAAAGGTTTGCAGTTACCCACCATCTAATCCGCATGACATTGGCTTGTTCAAAGTAACTCTTTGTTTAAGACTGGAAATATAATTTTGGTTGGGTTATTATGGAAGGTGAACATTATGGAAGGTCCTTGTGAATATAAATAGTATTTTAAAAATTAGTTTTCTGAGGTATATTAGAGAAGAAGTGATGAAGCGAGGTATATTAGAGAAGAAGTGATGAAGAGAGATCATTTGTGTGGTAACTTTCACATTCTGAAATATTTTTGGTAATAATGTTGATATGAATTCTAAAGAATATTTGTATTGTTGCTGTTCCAGATGTAGACAGAATTGTAAAATGAGTTCTTAATTGATTTTAAGTAACACTGACCCTGCTGAAGCTGGTGTTTTGGGTTTGTCTATTGAATTTTGATATAACTTGGAAGGACAGTGAGTACAAATACAAAATTTTTAAATGTGGCTCTAAAAATAAATTAAAAATTGAGACTAGGTAAAAAATTGGATTAGGTATATCATGAATCTGTTCCAGTATTTCACTTTGACTTCATATCTATTGGGCATTAATATACTTGTTTTTAAAACAAGTATATGGTATATCAGTATACTGAAATATCAGCAAGAAAAGTTTTCTTTGGAGAATTTCTTTTTCTTTACAACATAACCATTCCATTTTTGTTTTTAACTTAAACGTACTTCGTACCTGAAAAAAAAACCTCAGGAATGGTAATTAGTAACTAATTTTAATGAAGGTGTGAAGGTGTACAATTTACATTTGCTTTTTTTTTTTTTTGCGGTATGCGGGCCTCTCAGTGCTGTGGCCTCTCCCGCTGCGGAGCACAGGCTCCGGACACGCAGCCTCAGCGGCCATGGTTAACGGGCCCAGCCGCTCCACGGCATGTGGGATCCTCCCGGACCGGGGCACGAACCCGCGTTCCCTGCATCAGCAGGCGGACTCTCAACCACTGCGCCACCAGGGAAGCCCTACATTTGCTTTTTAATAGGAAAAATAATTATCTGCATTCTCATTCCCATTCTTTAGTGTGACTGGACAGCATGTTGGTGGAGGCTTAGTTGAGAAATTGTGTAATTCAGGTAGAAGGAATTTCTAGTTAAAATTAAATTTACCAGTGTTCTAAACATTGAGTGTTTTATGTTTTAAATAGAATAATGTCTAATACAGTAGAAACTTGTCATGTAGAGATTGGCTTTACAGAATCTTCAGGGGGGAAAAAGTGAATCTTTTGAACTTAGAAAACCAACTTTCTCTCTTCTTAGATACTGTCTTCATTTCTCTCTTTCTCTCTCTCTGGACCTTGAAGTTATAGCATCTTTGTTTTATGTGAGGGGGCAAATAGGCACTTGTGCACTGTGCCATTGAAAGCATAAGATAACTACTGTCTTCTGTAGGGTACTGTAGGCTATGGATTGGTTTATGTTAGCAGTGTATGTGTGTGAAGTGAATGATTAGTCATAGGAAGTGTCACAATTATTTATACCTTAGTGTATGAACCCTTATACCCATGGGTTTAGAATCTGGCTCTTATTTTGGGTGTTCTGGCACTTGGCTTGCCAGTTTTCCCAGAGAGGATCAGATTGTAAGTGGCTGATACATGTGTGACACTCATAAGATACTAAAAGAAAATTAGAACCCCAGTGTGTTCACTTATAATTAGATTATTTCTTTTTCAGGTTGTAGAACAGTTGTTAATGCCCTTCCTGATATTAAGATATGTAGAAAACAAAATTTGTAATTTATATATTGTTTGGAGAGCATAAATTCAGAGCAAAGCGAATTCAGTGGTCTTGAGAGAGATTTTTATCCAGGTTGTAGTAGAATTCGAGAATTTTTCCATTGACTTTAGACTTTGGAAGATTACTGCTGCTGCCCCTACAACCAGAATGGATTTCTTAAAGGCCTCATTTCTTTGCACTGTTGACTGCTGAGTCCAAGTCCAGTGGGGGAGAGGGGAAGAGAACAAGGGTACGTCTGACTGGCAGAGCCTGCAAGGGTAACCTTTGCTTCCTACTGAATTATCCATTATCCAGAGGGTAATTCTGCAAACACAGAAATGGAATTTAAATGTTCTAGGATTAAATATGTTATACATAAACCATTTAATAACTGAAACCAAATAACTAAATAATATTCACTTCTCATTTTGGTGCTTCCAGAAGCACCATTATCTTGCCACAGACAGGATAATAAACTGGATTGAATTGGATCATAGCTTTCTCTATATCTAGTCTAGTTTCCTAGGGCTAATGATTGAATTAGTAGATTTCTCTGATTTTTTTTATCAGAAAACATTTAGAAATATTATTTAAGATAATAATAGCTATTACTTATTGAGCTCCTACTGAGTTATCTTAAAATAACCCTAAGTGGGTAGTGATATGTTCTTAGAAGTAATCAGGAGATTGAGGATGAGAGAGGTTAAATAGCTTACTTGAGGTCAGCTGCGCAGTGGGAAATTGTGATTAAAAAACAAGTGTTTTAAGCTTCATTTTTGTGCTCGTTCTATTATACTGTGCTAATGAGGTACCATACTCATCCATTGTATTGATTTTATTCTCTTTCCAGTCTCTGGAAGCACTTTACAGGAGCCTTCTACACTCTATACACCGGTACAGTAGAGTTAGTCATATTGTAAAAAGTTAACCTATGACAAAAGTTCCTGTTGCTCCAGAGGAACGTGAAGGGCAGAAGCGTAAGAAGGTTGTGATATTCCTAAAAGAGAAAATGGAATTTGTGACTAGAAAGGATGAGTACAAGAAAACAATATGAATTCACCATGTTGTATTAAATAATATTAGATTTTAAGGCCAGTTTTTGAAATTCTTTGTAAAGACTTTCTATTCCAGCATTGTAGTGGACTGAACAAATATAGACCCTTTGCCCTCTATAACCAGGTAGAAAACATGGATAAAATACTACAAGAAAGAAATAATAACAGAGCTGGAAAGAAAGAAAGGGAAATCCTTAGGTGCCAGAAACCAAGAGTGACTCTCAGTGAAAATTTATGGGGGGTTCCCCTATTTTTGATCCACAGAACATTGAAAAGGTAGAAAAATTTTATGAGTAAATGTGGTTGGTTGTCTGTATATATTTTGGGGAGGGTAACTTTGGCATTTCAAACCCAACCATTAAATTAGAAGCAATTATAAGCTATTACAGATGTCAGGGAAAAATCGTAAGTTTTTCCCTGAGCACAGTCTGTTTTCTGAACAAACTTGTAATTTGTCAGTTTATAAATCCCTAGGTTTATAATCTTGCGATTCTTATTCCTCCTATATATAGATGAATTGAGTCCTCCTAGGTTTAAGCAGCAGAAGGCAGTACTTCAGAGCTAATGCTATATAGATTTCTATAAATTAAAAATTTTGAAAAGTGTCATTATTCTTTGACTTTAAAAGCGTTATACATTAGTTGGTGCTTTCAAGGCACAAGTTAATGATTAGGTAGAGAGAATTTCTTTGGGTTTGTTGTACTTTGTACTTTCAATGGCATAATTTTTAAAGTTTTACCTCCTATAAAAAGCTATTAAATTGGTTAGCAATTGTGGAACTCACTGAGAATAGATGGTTGTGTCTACTAATATTTTGCTGCCTCTGTGCACTGCCCCAGAGTGAGAGTCACCTTGTCTATAGTCACCTTAAATCCTGATGTGCACTTGCTTCTTGGGTATTTATGTCCACAGAGTTTTCTTTCCATTATACAGTGATCTCATGGGTTTTGAAAGTTTGCTCTGGTTCTGTATTGATCTTAAGGAAAGGTGGTAAATTGACCTCACCTTATATTTTATAACAAAAACCATTTCTTAAAGTTCTCAAACCAGTCTTCAGTTGTGGTAAAGATCTATTCAGTGGTCACCCTGTTTCAACAGTTCGTATGGGCATTTGGCTTTCTGGTAGAAGTTGCATGTTTCCTGCCCATATGTTCACCATACAAATTAAATGTCTTTGTAGCTTTGACTAAACGAGGTTGTAAGTTTCTTAAGAACAGGAGTCATATTGTAATACCAATTCTGTGTGTCCTGCAATGCTTAGTACAGTCTTATGAGTGTTAAATAAATGCTTATTTATAGTTCTGGATGTAAATCCAAATTTTTTTGCTGTAAGAATCAAGTCATTCCAAAGCTGTTTCTTATGTTAAATACCTCTAATTCCTTTAACTTTTCTTATGTTTCTTTTCCATTCATTTACTTTTTTGATTTCAGAGTTTTCTCCTTTACCTCATGATATTTTATGAGATTTTGGGGGCCCTTGGCAGTATGCTAGGCTTTATGATGATTAAGTCAAGCTTCTTTTACTGGTTTTCAAATCCCAGGGCATTAGGTGCAAGAAAAAGTACAATTGAAAAGCTTTCATTCTTACATGGAACTCTTTTTGAACTGTGTTAAATTTTATGCGGGAATTATAGATAATGGAGCAAAGTCTTAAATCCGAGGTTCTGCCAAATAAGATATTTCTTCAGAGTCTGAAATATTGTGCATTCAGATGTAGAAGTATATTCTGGTTATCTTAATGGTAGAATGTAGTTTTTTTGCACATGACAGTAATACCAACCTTGTATCTCTTGGTTCAAGTGTCTTGAAGGGGGGTTACCTTTTTATTTTATGGGTAATGTTACTTGTGAATTAAGGGATTCACAAAGGTCCGAATATTATCCTTCCGTGAATATTAAGAGTCTCCTGTATATTACAGAGACCCAAAGTAATTGTATGGTTAAAATATAAGGGCCCAGGATTAAAACCTAATATTTCCAAATTGGCCTTTTTGTAGGACATTATAACACATAGTAGCATATGTGTTATAACCAATTTCCCAGAATTTATACTTTTACTGTCAGGTAAGATGAAGAAAATTTTATATGCTGAATGTCTTAAGTTGTTTTAGCTGTGAGTCTTATACTTTCTTTCATTCCAATTTCTTTAAATTTATGAAAAAGGTATTATTATATAATACTTTAAATATTCCATTTCAGTTTGAATGTTAGCACTTGTGATTTTTTAATATAAAAAAGAGGAACTCGTTGAATAAAACATACTTGTTTATTTTTTTCATTCCACTATTATTTTTATTTTGCTAACCTTTATGTAAAGATTTATTTGAGAATTTTAGATGGTATTTTTGTTACATAATATGAAGTCATCATAAGAGGTGACGTCCTTTCAGCCAATGCTGTGTAACTGTTAAAATTACATGACAAAATGAGTGCTTTTTGTCACTTCCAATTAAAAATTCCTTTGGATAGGGCACACCACTGGCTCCTTTAATATTGAATTCTGTATTATAAAAATATATTTAATTTCAGTACAGAATTTATATATTACACACTGATCCCCGCCCCCCCCCCCACCCCTACCGCCGCTTTGGCTATCTTTGTGAAGTCAAAGTAAACTTCTGAGGCTAGTTGCTAAAAGCTTTTGCAGTTATTTAAGCTCTGATGAAATGAGTGGGAAATAATCTTGAGCAAAAGTATTACACTTTGAACATTTTATTTTATTTTGGCTGTGTTGGGTCTTCGTTACTGTTCATGGGCTTTCTGTGGTTGTGGCGAGTGGGGGCTACTCTTTGTTGAGGTGCGTGGGCTTCTCATTGAGGTGGCTTCTCGTTGCGGAGCACGGGCTCTAGGTGCGCAGGCTTCAGTACCTGTGGCACGTGGGCTCAGTAGTTGTGGCTCACGGGCTCCAGAGCACAGGCTCAATAGTTGTGGCGCACAAGCTTAGTTGCTCCACAGCATGTGGGATCTTCCCGCACCAGGGTTCGAACCTGTGTCCCCTGAGTTGGCAGGCAGATTCTTAACCACTGCGCCGCCGGCGAAGTCCCTTGAACATTTAAAATAACTTGTACAACATAGATGTTAAGACCAATATATAGTCTATTCTGGTTTGTTTTTGGTATTGGTTTAATTGTTCTTTGATCTGGAATAGATAGTGACTACTAGAGTATCTCTTCTTTTCTTCATTTAAACACACACTTTTCTCCATTAAACACAAAAATAAAAATAGCTTTGAGGACTTAAATGGCCATCTTGGAAAAAAATTACTTCTGACCTTACTTCATACCAAATACAGAGATCAATTCCAGATAGGTTATAGACCTAAATACATAAGCTAAAACTATAAAATTGCTAGAAGAATATACAGAATGTCTTTCTGAATTTGAGGTAGGCAAAAAGCAGAGAACTAAAAGCATTAGTATAAGGAAAAAGTGAATCATACAGCATTAAAATATAGAACTTCTTTTCATCAAAAGGCTCCTTTAAGGGCTTCCCTGGTGGTGCAGTGGTTGAGAGTCAGCCTGCCGATGCAGGGGATGCGGGTTCGTGCCCTGGTCCAGGAAGATCCCACATGCCGCGGAGCGGCTGGGCCCGTGAGCCATGGCCGCTGAGCCTGCGCGTCTGGAGCCTGTGCTCCACAACGGGAGAGGCCACAACAGTGAGAGGCCCGCGTACCGCAAAAAAAAAAAAAAAAAAAAGACTCCTTTAAGAGAGTGAAAAGACAAATCACAGAGTGAGAGAAAATATTTAATATATACATCCTTGATTTCAGAATATATAGAGAATTCTTATACATCAATAAAAACATAATAATGAGTAAAAGATGAACTGGCATTGAAAACAGGATATCTAAATGGACAATAGGTATATGAATAGAAGTTCAGTTTCTTGAGTAATCAGTGAAATTCAAATTAATATTGTCAAGAGATTACCAATAGAATGTCTCATAATGAAAATAACTACAATACCAGGTGTGGAGAGGATGTGGAATAAGTAGAATTCTTTATACATTGCTGGCTGTTAACATCTTGGAAAGCTATCTGCCAGCACCTCCTAAAGCTAAACATATGCATAGACTGTGGCCTAGGATTTCCACCCTAGTTATATAGCTATCTGAAACATGTGATATGTGATCTTCAGAAAACAAGTTCAAGAACGTCCCTGCACATACCAAAAACTGTAAACAACTCTATTTTCTGTCACCAATACAATGGATAAAGTAATTATGCTATACTCACACAGCGGAATTAAGCCATGGAAATGAATGAACTGCAACTACGTACACAAACATAGATGACTCTCACAAATATAATATTGAACAAAAGAAAGCAGACACAAAAAGTACATTTTATATGATTTCATTTATATAAAGTTAGCAAGATAGTTGTTCCTTTGGTGTGGGGAAAGGTGATAATGCCTGGAAAGGGGCAAGAAGGGGGATATTTCTGGGGTTCTGGTAATGTTCTATTTCTGGATCTGCATGCTGATTACATGGGAGGTTTACTTTGTAAAAATTCATTCAGCTATACACTTACTTTTTGTATGCATGTTATACTTCAATGTTTTGTAAATAAAATATTTATAAAATTAAACAAAGATAAAGCAGCCATAATATAGTATAGTTTTATTTGGCTGTTCTGTCATCATGGCAGGGAGAGGGAAGTAGAGAAGTTGCAAGAACATCATAGTGAAGAAAATTACCGAATATAGCTACTGTGATTTTATAAATATTCATTAATAAAGAATTTTAGAATAATGATCTCACTTGGAATGATGGTAAGGAAAGAATCAGACTAGAGGCAGCATCATATAGTATTTAAGAGCACAGACTTATTTATTACTTATTTAACCTTATTTATTTATTTATTTTTTGCGGTACGTGGGCCTCTCACTGTCGTGGCGTCTCCCGTTGCGGAGCACAGCCTCCAGACGTGCAGGCTCAGCGGTCATGGCTCACGGGCCCAGCCGCTCCGCGGTATGTGGGATCCTCCCGGACTGGGGCACAAACCCATGTCCCCTACATCAGCAGGCGGACTCTCAGCCACTGTGCCACCAGGGAAGCCCCATCTTGGGGTTCTTATTAATTGCCTTTTCTCTTGATTATGGATCACACTTTCTTGTTTGTTTATGTCTGGTAATTTTGAAATGTATCTTGGACATTGTTAATGATATGTTGTAGAAACTCTGGATTCTGTTACATTCTTCTGAAGAGGCTTTTTTTTTTTTTAAACCAAGCAATTAACTTGACTCATCTCAAGTTTCCTTCTTTGGTGGTGAGCAGCTGAATTATCTGTTCTGTTCTTTTAAGCTTAGCTGGGCTGTTTAGTGTGTCTGCTCCATACATGTGTAATTCAAGATCAGCCAGACATTTGGACAGAGTTTATACATAGGTCCCTCTGACTGCCTCCTGAATTTGTGTGATTTTTCTGTACTCTTCCCAGATGCTGTGTTCACTGTGAACACTGTCCTCTTTTTCTTTCAGCCAGGAAGACTGTTAGGTTTTCTGCATTCTTCTTTCTTTTTGTGGTACTGGCTGGGGCTTTCCCTCAGGCTAAAGCCTGTTTAAAAAATAAAACAAAACTGGAAACTCATATAGGGCTGTTTTCTTCTTACTCACTTACCACCTATTTTTGCCTGGTTTGGGGCTATCTATACTGCCCTCAAATAGTTGGGTTTTGTTTGTTTTGTTTTTGTCCAGAGCTTATCATTATATGTGGGAGGGTTGGTTCGATAGGAACAACTTGACCATTACTAGAAATAGAATCTAAGATTTGAACTTAAATGAAGATACTTTACTCTAACGTTTTACATTCTTTGTACCTTAGGTACCCTCTTAGTGGCATGGTTTTGCCAACTTTTAAAGAGTGGATCCAAAATACCCTTGGAGTAAGTCTGGAGCATAAAACTACCTCTAAAGTAAGCAAATAAGAATGATTAATAATATTCTTAACTGAGTGTGTGTGTGTTTAATCCCGAATTAATTAGACTTATCTTAGTAATTTGTTATAGTTATTTAATATATTTGTTATTTTTTTTGTTAAGAAGTTTACTAGTCATATTAGCCTTGTTAGGCTTTCTAGGGGTGATTTTAAAAAAAAAATTTTTTTTAGCATCACAGATATAGAGCCTAATCTCAGCATTTATCTGAGATTTATCTGGCAAATCTGTAATCCTCTCTGAACCTCAGAGTTGTAACTGTCTGTCCTGTGTGTCACAAGTAGTAGTGAAGTTCAAATGAATGAATTCTGTGAGGGAACTTTGTTACAAAAATATAAGTTGCTGTTATTTTTAGGTTTTGTAATGAACTGACAGTAATCTAGAATTAATATAGAATAATTTAAAATAAAAATATAATGTTACATTTACTAACAAAACATTTAGAATATTTGAAGATTGAAAAAAATGAAGTAAAAGTTTGATTAAGATATGAGTGATAGAGAATTTTAGTTTGCTCATGTGGTATCACTTTTCTGACGGGGGTGGTTAGAATCCTTTAGACTATATACGTATTAAACTAATGAAATAGTTAACATTTCTTTATATAATCTTTATTATTTATTAGTATTATTCGCTATGGCATGGTATTCTGCGTCCTTCTAACTGAGTATAACTTGCATAAGTGCAGGGACTATGGTTTACACTATATTATCCACTATATCCAACATATTATTAAAGACTGTAGGTATTCAGTGAGTGCTTGTTTGGTTTATTTATAAATCCACAGTTACATTTTATTCTAGTATTAAATTAGGCTAAACAGCTAATTTCTATCCCTCTCAAACCAAATTCTTTTAACTTTTCTTTAAAGATCTCTTCTATTTCCTTTTTTGACTATTTGTGATTACTTTTTTGACACTGATGCAATCTATATACCATATTCAGAAATTTCACCAGTTTTACATGCACTTCTTTTTTCTGTTTTGAGCCCTTTCAGTTTTCAATAACTTGACAAAATAGTAATCTGTATGATGGTATCTGTATGATGGTGATAATCTCATTTAACAGATGAAGAAGGCAAGGCTTGCAGAACTTGGGTGACTTGCCCAATGTCACATAGCTTTAAAGTTGAAGATTTACTTTTCAAGTTACCTGTTAGTTGAAATTAAGTATCAAGTTTATGATTATGTTGTGAGTTTTAAAGCAGTCCTGTAAAAATGGGTTTATTACTTATTGGGAGGCTTTTTGCTGATCATTTAAAAATAATAAAAGGAAATGATAAATTTTATCTACAGGTGAAAATGTAGTTAATGCAAAAGTTAACTATCTTTCCCCCAGTGTCCCTAGTCTAAAATCGAAGATTTGAGACTTTGCTATCTTCCTTGTTCTTAATTGTAATCTTTATTTTTATTTTATTTTATTTATTTATTTTTTGACCACGCCACACGGCATGTGGGATCTTAGTTCCCTGACCAGGGATGGAACCCTGGCCGCCTGCGGTGGAAGCAGGGATTCTTAACCACTGGACCGCCAGGGAAGTCCCGTTAATTGTAATCTTTAGAAATAATGAAAAGGTAGGCCATAGAAGCAAAAGAGAAAACATAGGCTTTTATAACTTATGTTACAGAATGTGATTAACCAGAGCATTTGTAATTGGTTACTGTCACAGAGTTGGTTTCCATATGTATTATTTGTTATTTTCCTATGCTTCTGTCCTAATTTGGATGTAAAAATTTACATTTTATAGTCACTCTCTGTAACATAGGTATTCAAATTTTATTTTCTAAAAATAAGTCAGAGAAAACCAATTTTATTTTCTAGGCATCCTTAAATCCTAGTGATACACCTCCTTCTATTGTAAATGAAGATTTTCTTCATGACCTTAAAGAAGCTAATATTTCATATTCACAAGAAGCAGATGATCGAGTATTTAGAGCTCATGGTAAGCAACTTTATATAAGTGCTATTTATTTTTAATTTGTAAATTTCCTATAATTTAAGATGTTTTTGCATTTTCTTTTTTAAACCTCAAAATAGGTCATTGTCTTCATGAGATATTTTTGCTCAGGGAAGGAATGTTTCAGCGAATTCCTGATATAGTTTTATGGCCAAGTAAGTTCTTGTTTTTCTTTGTATTATTAATTTAGTATTGTTAAATTTTAAGTAAATTTAGTATTGGAAATACGTACTTTTAAACATATGAGCTATAAAAAATATAGATCGCTATATTTTTAGAGTTTTGTAAAGGTCACATCATTCTTAATATGATCATCCTGAATGGTTGGTTTTAATGATTAATTTTGTTGATGATTAAATCTTCATTTAGTACGTACATATCCTTTTGCGAGGTCAGTAGAAAATGTATTTTGGGCTAATTTGAAAGCTTAATGAAATTATTATCAATCAATGATATATTTAGATGTATAGAAACTTAACGTAACTGATTACTGCAACTAATAATAGTAGTTTGTTGATGTTAACTTGTGGGCTAAAAAATACGGTATTCAAATGATGAATAAGATGAATAACAACTTGGTGAACAAGTTGTTTAATATGGATATTGTCTTTGATACAAATAATTAAATTTTGAGAAATTAATTTCATTTAGGGATTTGGCTTGAGATGGAGGATGGATGAGCTTTCTGTTATTGTTTTGCTCTTGCTGATGCTTAGGCACTATATTTATATATATGGTTTTTATATCCACGTCTTGTAGCAGAAACTTTAAAGCAGAATACAGGTATACTGCTCCTTACTGTCCATAATTACCTTTTAAGAAGTTCTATTGATCTTCCGATCCTTTTTTCTCTTCAGATTCCATAAAAGGATTATATAGAGTGTTTTATTTTTCAAAAAATTGCCTCATTCATGGACTCTCAGTTCTTCGATGTGATCCTTTTCCTTTGCAGGGAATATCTGAGGGAAAAATCCTACTTGAATTTGGGGATAGGAAGGAGGGTGACATATATAGGGAGAAAACAATCTATTTGAATAGTGTATTGGTGCCCAAATCAAGTCTAAAATTTTGTTCTGTTGAATCTTCCAGTATAAGAACTTCTTGGAAATAGTTTGTTTCCCAACAGGTTGTCAGTTCACCAAGGCCTTTATTTAACTTTAAGGTAAATTTCCTTTTGGTAATAAAGTTCAGGTTTTTCTTTGCATGAGGGTAAGTTTTGAGACAATATGGCAATTTGAGACAATGTGGTATTCCATAGAGCGGGGGTGGCTTTCTCATCTTACAGTTTAAATATCTACACACCATATCTGTATATATACATATGTACACATACCTAGGAAGTCTATCGTTGTGGATGTCTTTAAGTCTGTCTGTAATTGGAGTCTGAATTCTACATGTTGCTTTAATATGATGTCTAGGGCTTATGTAAGAGTAAGAACTTGTAATATATGTAACTTTCCTGATTTGGAGTCATACTTAAACCAGGAATTGTCACCATTGTGATCTGTACACAGTGTAGCTATTTCTACCTTTCATTTAGTTTGGACAAGTAGTTAGTTACTTATACATTGTATGTTGTCTGTGGTAAGTATACTTATAAAAATAAAGTCTCCTTTAGAAGTACTTCACTTATTCAATTTCTGCATTATTTTCAGCAGTCTAAATGTCAAAACTTTAGGTCTGTGAAAATATGTGCTAGGTACTGTTCTAGGTATTGAAGATAAGACACTGAACAAAACACAAATCCCTATTCTCAGGTGCTATACAATTAAGTGGGGGCGGGAGGAGACGGAACAATAAACAAATATTTAATGTAGCAAGGGGTGGTAAATGTTATAAAGAAAAACAAGGCACAGTAAAAAGATAGAGAATAAATAGGGTGGGTGGTGGGATGAGGGAGTGCTGTGTCAAATAACATTGTAAAGGAAAGCTTCTGATTTGGTGACAATCCTTGAAATAGTTTTGCCTTGTTAAAGGTTTTTAACAGACATCTTTGGGTATTTTATTATTAATGAACTAGTATTCCATTTATTGAAAATTTTTACCACAGATAGTAAGCTTTATAGGCTTAATCTGAAAGCTTGAAAATGGATTTTTATTAAATTTGGAATGATGCAAATGACATATATTCCTAGCTTTAAGAAAACCTGGGAAATGATAATCATAACTTTTATAGAACAGTATTTTTACTTTCATAAATGGATATTAATTTGTATATTTTCATTTGTATCCTTATTTCCCTTTCAGGTCCTAAGCAAGTGATACTCAATTTTTGCATGGTTTCCTTGCTTCAAATGTCTTTTTCCTCCATGCCATCCCATAATTTATCAGGAGATTGATCTTTCTAAAACACTGTCTTTGCCATGTTGTTCCCCTCCTTAATTCCCTTTTGCTAGTCAAATTGAGTCTTAGCACCTCTTGCTTGGTGTTTAAAATCTTCTGCCTTCAGATTTTTAATACTTACTCTACTTTTACACTGAAAAGTACCCTTTGGTGTGTACAATAGAAAGGAGTTTGTATGCAGTATATCATGTATAATGTTTAAAGTTTTGTTTAAAGGACAATAAAGAATCATCAATGGATGCAAAAATTAGTGGGCAAAAGTATGAAACATTTATGTAATCGAAGTATTTCCTCATGAGATATTTATTAATTATAGTTTTTAAAATAAATTTGTTTATTTACTTGTTTTTATTTTTGGCCGTATTGGGTCTTTGTTGCTGTGCGCGGGCTTCATCTAGTTGTGGCACGCAGGGGCTACTCTTCGTTGTGGTGCACGGGCTTCTCATTGTTGTGGCTTCTCTTGTTGCAGAGCATGGGCTCTAGGCGCGCGGGCTTCAGCAGTTGTGGCACGTGGGCTCAGTAGTTGTGGCTTGTGATTTCTAGAGGGCAGGCTCAGTAGTTGTGGCAGGCGGGGTCAGTTGCTCTGCGGCATGTAGCATATTCCCGGACCAGGGCTCAAACCCCTGTCCCCTGCATTGGCAGGTGGATTCTTAACCACTGCGCCACCAGGGAAGCCCTATAGTGTTTTTATATGGAGAAACCTAACAGTTGGCCCTTCTGATCCAAGGGTTCCGCATCTGTAGGTTCAACCAATGCTGTTCAAAAGTATTTGGAGGGCTTCCCTGGTGGCGCAGTGGTTGAGAGCCCGCCTGCCGATGCAGGGGACGCAGGTTCGTACCCCGGTCTGGGAAGGTCCCGCATGCTGCGGAGCGTCTGGGCCCGTGAGCCATGGCCACTGAGCCTGTGCGTCCGGAGCCTGTGCTCCGCAGCGGGAGAGGCCACAACAGTGAGAGGCCCGCGTACCGCAAAAAAAAAAAAAAAAAAGTATTTGGAAAAAAAATTGCATAAAGGCCACATGCCCGTAACTATATAGCATTTACATTGTATTTACAACTATTTGCATAGTATTTACATTGTATTAGGTATTATAAGTAATCTAGAGATGATTTAAAGTATACAGAAGGATGTGCTGTAGGTTATGTGCAAATACTATGTCATTTTCTTTTTTTTTTTAACATCTTTATTGGAGTATAATTGCTTACAATGGTATGTTAATTTCTGCTTTATAACAAAGTGAATCAGTTATACATATGTTCCCATATCTCTTCCCTCTTGCGTCTCTCTCCCTCCCACCCTCCCTATCCCACCCCTCTAGGTGGACACAAAGCACCGAGCTGATCTCCCTGTGCTATGCAGCTGCTTCCCACTAGCTATCTATTTTACATTTGATAGTGTATATATGTCCATGCCACTCTCTCACTTTGTCACAGCTTACCCTTCCCCCTCCTCATATCCTCAAGTCCATTCTCTAGTAGGTCTGTGTCTTTATTCCCATCTTGCCCCTAGGTTCTTCGTGACCATTTTTTTCCCCTTAGATTCCATATATATGTGTTAGCATACGGTATTTGTTTTTCTCTTTCGGACTTACTTCACTCTGTATGTATGTCATTTTCTTTAAGGGACCTGAGCTTCCCAGATTTTGGTGTCTGTAGGGCTCCTGGAACCTATCCCCTGTGGATACTGAGGGACTACTGTACTGTATTACTAAGTGATGAGAGTTAACATTACCAGCAATGAGACTTATCTACATCATGCGCCTCCAGATACAATGCACTGAGAAAGGCACAGCATCACTTCTGTGGAATTCCTGCCAAAATGTATAAACTGAATTTAATCCTAAGGAAATAAGCAAACCCAAATTGAGGGACATTATATGAAATAACTGACCAGTGCTCTTCAAAAGTGTCAAGGTCAAAGTAGACTGAGGAACTATTTTAGAGTAAAGAAGACTAAGGAGATGTGACAACTAAAATGCAGTGTGTGATCCTGGTCCAGAAAAGAGGACATTAGTGGAACAGCTGGCAAATTTTGAATAAGGTCTCTTGATTAGTTAATAGTATTGTATCAGTGTCAGTTGCTTGGTTTTTATAGTTTTTATAGTTATATAAGATGTTAGTGTTTGCAGCTACTGGGTGAAGGAAATCTTTGTACCATTTTTGCAACTTTTTTGTAAGTGTAAAATTATTTAAAAATGAAAAGTTAAAAAAGGTAAAAAACAGTTTTTTAAAAAATATCGTGATTTAATGTGTTAATGAGTGAATAAATGAAGGAAAAGTTTAGACACTAAAGAACTCTATAGACCCTTGTTTTGCAGGGTTACCCAGATTTTGTTCATGTCCTTGTGATTAATTTATTTTCCCTTTTTTCAACAGCGTGTCATGATGATGTAGTTAAGATTGTGAATCTAGCGTGCAAATATAACCTTTGTATCATACCAATTGGTGGTAGGTATTGTGTGTTTTGAATTTTAATGTGATGTAAATTTGTTCTATTTTAAATATTTGTGCCATCCCACTGAAAACATTCTTATAATTATGAAATGGTTATCTTGAAAAATTGGTTTATGGTGTTTATTGGTTATGCTGGCCTATTTCTGTTCTGAGTAGATCTACCTAAACTGTTTGAGACATGATTTACCCTTAGTTCATGGCTTCTTTCCCATGTGGATCCTAATTGAAGCTGTGACTTACTGCCTAAATAAGAAAATGTTCCTGCTTTAGTAATTACTTTCTAACCTTTATCTTAATAGAGAGAATATTATTTTTCAAAGGCTAACTATACCCAACATAAATCTTTGAGAAGAAGGGATATGCAACTAGGATAGTGATAACCAAATCAGTAATATCTTTTAATACTGAAAACTAACATTATTTTACATTTTAAGTTAAATTTAATCTCTCTTGATCATTCACCAACCACATCATTTTAACAGCTTACACAAGCCAAAGGAAATTGCCTTCACTGACTGAATTGGCATTGATGGAATGGAAATGGGACCTCTGCAAATCAGAAGTTCCAGATACCTTCTTCAGCTGATACTTATCGTTGAATTCATGCAAAAAAGGCATTACACTGCCACTTATAATGAAATATTTTTCTGATTTCAAATGACTTTGACAAGAAATAGTGGTTACTAATCACAGACATGTTCTTAACATTGTTTCACCGTGTAGATCAATACCCCCTGTACTTGCATCAAGGTGACTTCCACTTATATTCTGTCCAAAAGATATGAAAGTACCAATTCAAACTTTATTCTGCTATATGATGGTACAGATCTGGTTAAGAAATGAGAACACCGTATTGTTCCATATTGTTATCAAGAAAGCATTTTTCCTTTGACAACAAATGTTAAGTAGGAGTACATTGTTTAAATTCTTCTATATATTAATTATTCTATATTAAAAATCACTTTTTCACCAAAGAACATATAAATTTGTTTTTGAATATCATATAATCTGGGCAGTTTTAACTTTATATTCTAATTTATTAAAGCCTTTTTGCATGGGAGTATAAGATAATATTTTAAATGATAAGTGAATCTCATAAATATGGCAGAAAGGAGATAATGGTGTCTCTAGTTGTATAGGACGCGTATTTTTTCTTTTACGCTATCTCTCCACAGTAATCATTAGCTTAGAACTTTTCTAATCATGTTTTTGGAGTTCCACAAAATGCTAGGGGCTTCACTTGAGTGTGCCCGGGGGATGGAGCCATATCCCATTACTTTCAGCTCCATAACATTTCTTCATTTTGGCATGCACCATAAAATTAAGGTGAGTTTGCTTATAGTGTGTTAGCATTTGCAAATTACATTTTGCAAAGTAGAAATAGGTATTATTTCCTAGAGGACCTATCTGTATACTTTGACTTAGGGATTTACCCTAGAAATGTAGCTAAAAGTAAAATATTTAAGCATAGTTGTTGTTTCCTATTTTGGCAGGAGGAACAAGTGTTTCATATGGCCTCATGTGTCCTGCAGATGAGACAAGAACAATAATTTCTTTGGACACTTCACAAATGGTATATGATAATTTAAGATGTATTTGAAGATAGTGTTTAAAAGTTGTCTTTATGGCTCAGTCTTAGTTATTTTTAAAAAGGTACATTGTCCATTTTGTTTAAAATTTTTTCATCATTATATTTTACCTTTGTCTTCAGACCTCTAAAAGCTAAGTTCACTCTTACTCTAAGTCATATATCTTGATGGATTCTACCAAATTAACATGTGAAATTGACAATTTGAGAAGCATGGATTGGAATAGTGATACAATAGATGACCTGATGTATTGTTAAAAAACAAATAATATTTGTTAATGTTAATTTGAATCATCAAAACTTAGTTGTTTCCCAAATTTTTACTAATGCTATTGCACTTTTGCTTTTGGAAGAATAGAAGAGCTAATTAATTTTAAAATTAACTTAAAATTAATGAAGGTGCTAGTAAACTTTAGGATTATTTTGTGAAATTTTGGTTCATTATGGTCCAAGAGTTGGCCATTGTGCTATGTTAAAGTTTCAGTTTGGGTATGAACTTAATCTTTGTATAGTCAACAATATTCCTGTTTATATAATCTTCTATTATAATTAAAAATTTAATATTTATTATTATTTTATTGAAGTTTTTCAAGCATCAAAGTAGAGAGAATAGTATTTCTAGTCTCTAGATAAAATAATTATTTACATACATTGGCTTTATCTTTTTTCCTGTACTATTTTTAAAGCAAATCCTGATTGTATGCTACTTTACACCAAATATTTCTGTGTATTTCTTTTAAAAAGGACATTTTCTCACTATAATATTATCACTTCTGGCAAAATTAAAAGTAATTCCTTATATCATTTAATATCCAGTCCACATTCATTTTCCAGTTGTCTCAAAATTGTCTTTATTCTATAATTCATTTCATTGTTCAAATGGGGATTCAGACAAGGCCCGCATTAGCTTTTGGTGGTTTCTTTTAGTTATCTGAAACCCTCTTCCTCACTTTCTGAATGTCTGTGTTTTAAACCAACTCCTGTGCAATATACTGCCTGTGTTACTATGTCTGTCATGTTGTATAGTCAAGAACAAGTGGAGCTTTCTAGTGTGGGTAACCCTACTTGCTTAATTTCTATCTTGTCACTTGCTGCTTTCAGTTAGGAGGTTATATTTCCTGAGAAAGTGTCTGTTCCTGGAGATGAGACTTCTTTCTTCTTTTGCAACAGAATCGAATCCTCTGGGTTGATGAGAACAATCTGACAGCTCATGTAGAGGCTGGCATAACAGGACAAGAGTTGGAAAGACAGGTATGTTATTTAAAATTTTCAAAACTGCTGTATCCCCTCTATGAATAAAGTACCTTTCACAATATATTCACTGAACAAGCTTGTTCGGTTTCTGATGTGGGTCAGATACTGAGCTAGATGCTATGAACACAGTAGTGAATAAGACACCCATCCCCTACCCTACGAAAGCTTACGTTATATTATGACAGAAAGTTAGGTAAATAGACATATGACTCAGTGAGAATTTCTAGGTGAAGCCTGGCTAAATGTGGGGTATTTAGGCTCATCAAATGGGGTTCGAAGAGAAGGAGTTGAACAAAGATGGTATCACAGAGGACTCGGCATTTAAAATGAGGATTAAATTAGGATGAGTGAGAGTGAAAAGGAAATGGGGTTGGGGAGAACAATCCAGTCAAGGGAAGCAGCATGTGCGGAAGATGTACAGGCAGCTGTTGCTTTGGAGGATCTGCAGATAGTTGAATATGGCTGAGATCTAGTCTGTGTATATGGGAGAACACATATTCTTGGTGTTTGTATTTTGGGTGAGTGTACGTATAGTAGTGGTAAAGGGTGAAGCCAGGAAAACATGAAGAGGTCAGATCATAAAGCCCCAAATGTTTGAACTTTACCTTTGTACTTAGTTTTCGTGAGCTACTGTGTGGAGGATGGATGGGCACGTAAAGGTGGATTAAGTGGCTGCTGCAATAATTTGGACAAGAGCTGATAGTGACTTGAAACAAGGTCGTAAGAATGGAGCGAAACAGAACAAGTTGGACACAGAATTCTCAGAAATTAATGATAAATTTGATCAATTTGGGTAGATGTTGGTATTTGCTATTCATTGAAATTTTCAAAGCATAATTTTATTGAAAACTGCTCATCTCATGAATAAGTGGAACTCCTGGAGTCCTTATAGCACTTTTTTGGGATCCTAATGAATTTTAGGAAACTTGAGGTTCTCTTCATGGATTTTAAGCGGTAATTATTAAAATGTATTGGTTTCTTCAGCCCTTTCAAATATGGTCAAGATGACTGTAACTCAGCTTTTGTAAACAAAAGTTAGAAAGTCCAGTTCGCTGGTGATGAACTGACTATTTTGTTCAATTTGGGTTACAGAGACCCCTCTTTCTTACCTTTTTTCCCCCTTCTTCTTCCCACCTTTTAACAACACAGAGAGAAATGTGACATGCTTGTTGATCTTTTTTTTATTATCTTTTTCCATATTTCATGGTAAAGAGTTGAATGAAGTTGGTATGCTGGTGACCAATTCTGGATGAAAGGTTTTGAAAAACATTATTAAACTTTTATTTTTTATTTAATGCGCTAAGATACAGAGAACTAGAATAAAATTGAACATATTCATTGAGACATTAAAGATCTTCAGTAAGTCAAGGTTTTATATAATTCAAGGTAATTAGGTTTGTTAATTATTATAGTTTATAATGAACTTTGTGGGTTGAATAATAGTATTTAATGAAAAAAAACCTGTAAAAAGGCCTGTATTAGTCTTCTGTTATGCTGAGAGGCATTATCAACACAGTGATTTTTTTTTATAACAAAGGATGGCCTTTCATGTCTATAATTTTATATCCTTTATTATAGCATTTGATGTAGTATTTTAACCTTTCCAAGTTTTTTTTTTTTAAAGGTTAGAATTAAAATTCAAGGAACATATTTCCTTGAAATTTAAATGACATTTTCCTAGACTAGGAACTTATGATATTTTACCTACTAGTTTATTTCCCTAAATGCCAACATAGAACATTTCTTTTTGCCTCTAGTAGACTCTAATATAGTTTCTATAGCTGTGTTGATCCCAGTTCAAGTTCTTCCTCATCATGCTTCTGTATTCTTCAGTTTCTTCTTCAGCTGAGGTAACCAACTTAAAACTTCCTGCTTTTTCATTCTAGAAGTTTTAAAATGACACAAATATATTAGTTGGGTAGCACACATTTTCATCTTTTTAACTTGTAGATTACATTTTTTAATATGTATGAAATTTAAGGGAGGTCATTAAATGTTAACTTTGGATTTTGGGAATTTGTTTCTAGGTTTATTAAATCTTTGGCTACTTAATTTCATTAGTTAATAGTCTGGGGATATGTGACTTATGTTTTCCCCCCACTAGGGATGCATTTCTCAATGCCTCAGTTTCTTTATTTATAAAATGGAGATAAAGTTTTTGTTAGGATGAAATAAGTTAATAATGTAAAGTACTTAGAAATTTTATTCATTCCACTAATTTTTATTGAGTACTATCTGCTTCATTCAGACACAGCTGACTTTAAATATTTCTTCTATATGCCAAAGACTCCTAAATTTGTATCACCTCAGACTTCTTTCTTGAACTCTAAACTTGCATATTCACTTGCCTAGTTGACGTCTCCACTTGTATATCTAATACACATTTCAAACTTAACATTTAAAAAAATTGAATTTCAATTTTCCCTCCACAGTTTGCTTATTCTGCAGCCTTCTCATTCCCAGTTGGTGGAAATTCAGTTCTTTGGGCAGCTTGAGCCAAAATCCTGAGTCTTTTTTTTTTCTTTTTAGTATTTCTAAAGGGTCTTTTTATTTTTAAAAATATTTATTTATGTGATTGCACTGGGTCTTAGTTGCGGCATGCGGGCTGTTTGTTGCAGTGCATGGGCTTCTCTGCAGTTGTGACGCTCAGGCTCTAGAGCACGTGGACTCAGTAGCTGCGGCATGCAAGCTCTCTAGTTGTGGCACATGGGCTTCAGAGTGCATGGGCTCAGTAATTGTGGTGTGCAGGCTCTCTAGTTGTGGTGCATGGGCTCAGTAGTTGCAGCGCATGGGCTCAGTAGTTGCAGTGCAGGGGTTTAGTTGACCCGCAGCATGTGGGATCTTAGTTCCCCCACCAGGGATCAAATCCGTGTTCCCTGCATTGGAAGGCGGATTCTTAACCACTGGACCACCAGGGAAGTCCCTGCTTTTGTTTATAATAGTTTCATTGAGATATAATTGTCATACAATACTGTAAACTGCAGTCATTTAAAATGCACAACTTGGTAAGGTTTGGTATATGAATACAACCATGAAACCATCACCACAATCAAGATATAGAACACATGCACCAATCCCAAAAGTTTCCTCCTGGCCTCTTTATAATTCTCTCCATCCCACCTTTTCCATGTCCCTGGCAATCACTGATATGTTTTCTGTCACTGTAGATTTGTTTGAATGTCCTACAGTTTTATTAAAATGAAATCACATACTCTTTTTTTACAAGGGTGGGGCGAGGGTTGGCTTCTTTCACTAGGCATAATTATTTTGAGATTCATGCATATTGTTGCATGTATCATTATTTTATTCCTTTTTGTTGCTCAGTAGTATTCAGTTGTATAGATATACCACTGTTTGTTTATCCATTCACTTGTTGAATGCTTGGATTATTTCCATTTTTGGGCTATTACAAATAAAGCTGCTTTGAACATTCATGTGTAAGTCTTTGTTTGGACATATACCTTCCTTTCTCTTGGGTAAGTATCTAGAAATGAAATGGCTAAATCATTTGGTAGGTATATATTTACCTTTTTGAAAAACCACCAAACGTTTTCCCAGAGTGATTGCATCATTTGATATTCGCGCTAGCACTGTATGAGTTTATCTACATCCTCGCCAATATTTGTTGTTGTTAGTCTTTTAAAGTTTAGTTGTTCTAGTAAGTTTGTTATGGTATCTTACTGTGGTTTTAATTTGCATTTCTCTAATAACTAATGCTGTTGGAGATCTTTTCAAGCGCTATTTGCCATCCATATATTTTCTTTGGTGAAGTGTCTCTTCAAGTTGTTTGCCCAATTTTTAAATCGGATTGTTTTCTTTTTATTGGGTTTTGAGAATTTTTTTTAACATATTCTGGACATAAGTTCTTTTCCAGATATATACTTTGCAAATATTTTCTCCCAGTCTGTGGCTTGTCTTTCCATTCTCTTAACAGAGTCTTTTGAAGAGTAGATGGTTTTTAATTTTGATGAAGTACTTAATTTTTTACTTTATATATCATGCTTCTACTGTCATATCTAGAAACTTTTGCTTCACCTGAGGTTACAAAGATTTTCTCTCATTTAAGTTTCATAGTTTTTAGTTTCTTTTCAAGTCTGATGAGTTTTGAAGATTTTGAGTTAATGTTCATGTATGGCGTGAGGGATAGGTTGAAGTTCATTTTTTTTGCATATGGATAATCAGTTGTTCCAGCACCATTTGTTGAAAAGACTATCCTTTCTTCACTGAATTGACTTTGCACCATCATAAAACTTGTCTGTTGTCATTTTTATATAATATGTAATATATAATAATGTGCATCTAGTCTGGACTCTATTTTGTTCCATTGATCTATTGTATATCTTTACGCCAGTACCACACTATTTGGATTCTTGTGGCTTTATCATAAATCTTTTTCAAAGTTGTTTTGGTGATTCTGGGTTCTTTGTATTTCTATATGATATTTATAATCACCTTGTCAATTTCTATTAAAAAAAGTAGCCTGTTGGGGTTTTGATTGGGATTGCATCAACTCTATACATCAATTTGGGGAGAACTGACATCTTAATATTGAATCTTCTGACCCATGAACATGGTATAACTTTAGTTTTTTTAAGGTCTGTTAATTTCTCTCAGCTGTGTCTTATGGTTTTTAGTGTACAAATATTTCATATTTTTAGTAGATTTGTCCTTAAGTATTATATATTTTTATAAATGGTATTTTAAAAAGTTTTCAGTTTCTGAGTATTCTTCATTAGTATATAGAAATAAAATTGATTTTTGTGTATAGCTCTTAAATCTAGCAATCTTACTAAATTCACTAATTAGTTTTAAAAGTTTTAGCTCCCATTAGATTTACTACATTTATGATCATGTCCTTTGTGAATAAAGACAATTTTACTTCTTCCTTTCCAATCAGTATGCCTTTATTTCTTTTTCTTACCTGATTGCACTGACTAGAACCTCTAATGCACTGTTGAAAAGAAGTGAAAATAGACACCCTTATCTTGTTCGTGATTTAAGAGAGATGCATTCAGTTCTTCACCATTAGGTATGATGTTAATACTTAATGTATAGGGAGTTTTTTTGTAGATGCCCTTAATCAAGTTGAGGAAGTTCCTTCTACCTTAGTTTGTAGAGTGTTTTTATTAGGAGTGGATTTTGGATTTTGTCAAATGCTTTTTTGTGTCTTAAGGTGGAAGATGAGGTGATTTATTTGAGGCCTTTCTTCTTTTTTAATATAGGTTTTCAGTACTATAAATTTCCTGCAACTACTGCTTTTGTGGTATCCTACAAATTTTGATATGTCTGCTCAATTTCATTAATTTCAAAATATTTTCTACTTCCCTTTTGATTCTTTCTTTGACCTATAGGTACTTACAAGTTGTTATTTCATTTCCACTTATTGGGGGATTTTTTTAAACATCGTTCTGTTACTGATTTCTATGTTAATTCCATTGTGTTCAGAAAACATTCTTTATATGACTTAAATCCTATCAAATTAATTGATATTTGTTTTATAGCCTACAGTATGGTCTGTCTTGTAAATGTTCCATGTACACTTGAAAAGAATTTGTCCTCTGCTGCTGTTGGTTGGAGTGGTCTATACATGTCTGTTAGGTCAAATTGATTTATAGTGTTGTTCACGTCTTCTGTATTTAAAAAAAATTTCTGTCTACTTGTTCTATCAGTTATTGACAGAAGGGAATTACAGTCTCCAACTATTATAGATCTATTTTTTCTTGCAGTTCTATCAGTTTTCACTTCATATATTTAAAGCTCTGTTTTGGGGGGAATAAATACTGAGGATTGTTATTGCTTCTTGACTAATGAACAATTTTGTTACTGTGAAATGACTTTCCTTCTTCCTGACAGTATTTTTTGCTCTGAAATCTACTTCATCTGATGCTAAAACAGCCATTCCAGTTTTATTTTGACTGTTGTTAGCATGGTATATCTTTTTCCTTTTTCCATTTTTAAATTTTTTACTAATTTATATTTTTATATTTAAAGTGTTTTTCTTATAGACAGCATACAATTGGGCCTTTCCTTTTTATCTAACATGAAAGTCTCTACCTTTTAATTGGGATGGTTAGACCTTTTACCTTCAATGTGATTTATTGATATGGTTCATTTTAAGTCTGTCATCTTGCAATTTGTTTTCTATCTTTCCTATCTGTGTTTTCTCCTTTTCCACTTTTACTTTCTTTTTTTGGATTGAATTTTTTTTTAATGATACCATTTTATCTTTTTTCTTTCTTCATTAGCTATAAGTTTTTGCTTTGTTCTTTTAAGGGTTTCAGGTTTTATAGTGTATATCTTTAACTTAAAATAGTCTGCTTTAAGGTGATAATGTATATAACACTTAGAGTTTAGCATAAGAACCATAAAATATTATGCTTCCCTTTCCCCTTGTCTCTCCTTTGTGCTGTTGTCATACATTCTACTTTTGCATAT
This sequence comes from Monodon monoceros, assembly GCF_005190385.1. Taxonomy (NCBI): domain Eukaryota; kingdom Metazoa; phylum Chordata; class Mammalia; order Artiodactyla; family Monodontidae; genus Monodon; species Monodon monoceros. The sequence continues at coordinate 55,572,750 of NW_021703772.1, read as the reverse complement.
ATTGTAAAACCTATAGTATATTGTTATAATTTTTGTTGAAATAGTAAGTTATCTTTTAAAGATATTTAAACAGTAAGAAAACATCTTTTATATTTACCCATCTGGTTACCCTTTGTGGTGCCTTTTAATTCAATCTGATGATATTTTCCTTCTGCTTGAAGGACTTGTTTTAAATATCTTTAGCGTGAGTCTGCTGCTGATGAATTTTTTTTGCTTTTGTTTGTCTGAAAATATCTTTGTTTCATATTTTTTTAACACTTTATTTTTTAGAGCAATGTTAGGTTTAAAACAAAATTGAGAAGGAGGTACAGAGATTTCCCACATGCCCCTGCCCCCACGCATGCATAGCCTCCCCCATTATCAACATCACTGGAAGTTTGTACCCCTTGACCACTATCTCCCCATTTCCCCCACCCCCTCATCCCGATAACCACAAATCTATGCTTCTATGAGTTCAACTTTTTTAGATTCCACATAAAGTGATATAATGACATTGAGATTTCTTTTACCAAGGGTGAACCTACATTGGCACATCATAATTACAAAAAGTTCATAGTTTATTTTAGGGTTCACTTGTGGTGGTGTATATTCTGTGGGTTTGGACAGATGTATAAATAATCACTGAGTAGCCTTCATTATAATATCAGAGTATTTTCACTGCTCTACATTCTTTGTGCTCTCCCTGTTCATTTTCTCAGCCCCCCGACCCCTGGCAACCACTGATCTTTTTATTGTTTCCATAGTTTTGTCTTTTCCAGAATGTCATATAGTTGGGATCATAGAATATGTGGCCTTTTCAGATTGGCTTCTTTCATTTAGTAATATGCGTTTAAGTTTCCTCCATGTCTTTTCATGGCTTGATAGCTTATTTCTTTTCAGCACTGAATAATATTCCATTGTCTGGATGTACCACAGTTTATTTATCCATTCACCAACTGAAGGAAATCTTGGTTGCTTCCGAGTTTTGGCAATTATGAATAAAGCTGCTTTAAACATTTATGTGCAGGTTTTTATGTGGACATAAGTTTTCAGCTCCTTTGAGTAAATACAAGGAGTATGATTACTGAATTGTATGGTAAGAGTATGTTTAGTTTTGTAAGAAATTGCCAGATAGTCTTTCAAATTACCATTTTGCATTCCCACCAGCACTGCAAGTTTCTGTTGCTCCACATCCTCAGTAGCATTTGGTGTTGTCAGTGTTCTGGATTTGGGCCATTCATATAGATGTGTAGTAATATCTCATTGTTATTTTAATTTGTGTTTCCCTGATGACATATGATGTGGAACATCTTTTCATATGATTATTTGCTATTTTCAGTGAGGTATCTGTTAAGGTCTTTGGTCCAATTTTTAATTGGGTTTTTTCTTATTGTTGAGTTTTAAGAGTTCTTTGTGTGTGTGTGTGTGTGCGCGCGCAGGCGCATGTGTGTGTATTACTTTCAGAAAAATTGAAAGGTAGTAGTCTTTTGAGAGTAAATAATATGAATATAGATTGTTTGGGAATTAAGGAAGAAATATCATGGTCTGATAATCTTCATTTTAGCTTTCAGTTCTGTATTTAAGCTACTTATTTGTGAGTGGTTATTAACCTCTTAAAATTAAATAAATGTATTGAATGTTTAGTGAAAAAATTCTATTATGTAATAATTGATGTCTTTTAAAATCTTGTTTTCCTAGCAACAAAATTAGACATAAATAATTTGCATTGCTTGTGTGCAAAAGCTAACAAATTGTATTCAACCTATAGGTTCTCAGGTTCTGGATTACAGCTTTCATACCATACTTAAATACACAGATATAAACATAGCTGACATATTCTACATCTCTGCGTGGCTTACTTGAAAAACAGAAACAGTTGCTTAATTGGGTGACTATCAAAATGGTCAATACAGATTGATGGGCTTGAGTGCAGTAGACAGTGGGTATGCAGGTGGTAGTGTCTGTACCATTTGACATGAGATAGCTGAGTCTTTAAAATGATTTTAGTGGAATGGCTTTGGTGGTGTTTCTGTAAAGGGCATCCATCCAACCTCAGGTGCTGTGCAGATGGCAAAGCCACACTAATGTAGAAAAATGAGAAACAAGTGACTATTTAATGTACAGGAATGCATGATCTGCGTCACAAATACATGATGGTATTACATGCAGGAAACCTAGCCAGATGGCTGTACATTAAAACACATGACTCCTTGAGAGAATTAAGTACAGGCAATTTGCTCAGATTTTCTGCAGCCCTGCTGCAGATTATATTAGGGTATGGAGCATAAGAGATTTAAGTGCTTTATTTATTGAAACTGTTTAGATGAAGTTGGCAGTTATTTAAGCATAATCTGATCTCCATAAGTAGTTAATTTGTCTCTTTGTGGAAAAAAAAAAAAGGAGGGAGGGTAGTTGGCTTTAAAATAAAAGAATGTAAGGAGTAAGATTGGCTGGTGAACCTGTGGAAAATAAAACTGTCTTTTGGCCCATATTTTTCCACTAGGCAAAAGCTTAAAAATATTTTTAGACTAGTATGATAAAAGTATTTCTTTTTCTATATAGGTTTTAATGAGTCCAAATGGCAATGACATGGAAATTTTAATGTGGAAAGAGTTAATGTGTTGAGTTCTGTTTTAAACGGGGCCATTTTCACTGGTAAAATATTACATTTTTGTTTTTCAGCTTAAAGAAAGTGGTTATTGTACAGGTCATGAACCAGATTCCCTGGAATTCAGCACTGTGGGAGGATGGGTATCTACTCGGGCATCAGGCATGAAGAAGAATATCTATGGCAATATTGAGGACTTGGTAAATTTTTTTCTATTTATTATATAATAATTAGTCTATGGAGATTATTATAAAGTTGTTAAGCCTTTAAAAATTGAGTTGGAGAGTCCCCCACAAAAGTATACCCTTTTTGATTATAGTAACGTTGACTATGTGTAATACAAACAGTTAAAAGGTACAACTGTGGTCATTATTTAAGAGTGCTTCTTTTTGAGTAACTGATATTTAAATTTTGTAGATGTCTCAGTATCTGACTTACAAATGTATCTAAATATTAGTTTGCAAGCCTTGGAGCCTTGGTCTTCAACTCTACCACTATTTTAGTCTATTTACTTAGGTGATCTTGTCATTACTACTGTTTTGCCTTATGAGATTTTATATTTATTTTTCTGAAAAAAATTTTCTGTATAGAATTAAAGAGCCCAATTAAAAATGTTCTAGTTAATGTAATGTTTTATGTGCACATCATTTTGTTTTAGCTGATCTGGTGTCATTGCTCTTGAGAGTTAGTTAGGCATCCTGGCTAGGAATTAGGTATCATTTGTTCCATTTGTAGCTTTTCCAGTGATTAATTGTGTGACCTTGTGCAAATTCGTTTACCTTTCTAAACTTCAATTTCCTACTATATAAAATAGAATAATGTTATTTGTTGCATAGAATTATTATAAGGAATAAAGGACATAAAATGAAAACTCTTAGCGGAATCACTGGTATGTAATAGGTACTTCATACATGTTAGTTCCCTTTATCATCAATATTTTGGTAACAATTTAAAAGAATAGTTTATGAGACTATTAAAGTGGTATTCCTAACATTATTCCTAGAGCTATTTAGGTTTGTTTTTCAAATCGAGCGTTTCAACATTTTCGTCAATGTCTTCATTGATAGAAATATCAAATTGTTGATGAAATATATTGGTTTTTTATAGTTAACACCCAACAATTTAAGACTTTAAGTGTCTATATTATGAACACTTTTTAAATGTTTGCATTATCTTTTTTTTTAATTGAACATATTTTAGAAATCACATTTTTCTTTTTGCAATTAAGATAACATAAATTCAGTTTCAGAAAAGAGAATTTGATCCTTTTGCTATTGGATTATTAAAAGCTTTATCAGAGTTAAGCATATTTGATAGACTACCACATTTAGTACTGCTAAAGCATGTAATTTATTTTAATCCTTTTGGGGGTTATTTAAGGGCCACAAATTATAAGTATACATGTTAATGTACCTATTTGCATGTTTATATCTAGTCTCTAATATAAAAAAGCATCATACTGTGTTTAATCTGCTCTTTAAACTGTTATCAATCTATTAACATGTCAATGAGCATAGGCTTGCACCATTATTTTTAAAAGTGCTTATAATTCTCTTTTATTGATAATTTGTGATTTAGTAATTCCATATTAAAGAATATTTAAAGTATTTTTATTTCAAAATTATAGAAATAAATAAAGGGAAAAATATCTTCTGTAGTAATTTTTTAGCATACCTCTTTGATCATTTTCTTTGGGTAAGTTCCTAGCTTGGATTGTTGGGTCAAGCATGTTTTTAGGTCCTTGGACCCTTACAGCCAAATTGCTCTATAAAAATTTTGTGCCAGTTGACATTCTTACTAGCACTATGAGAATCTTTATTTTACTGGACCTTTTATTTATATTTTTTCCTAAAATTTTATATTTATTTGTTAGTGAATATAATCTTTTAAAATGTCCTCATTAGCAATTTTTATCTTTTTATTTTGCGAATTCTTTATTTATGTCCTCTGCTCATTTCCTTCAACAATAGACTATTTTTATTTATCTGTCAAAAAATTATTCTGAAAATATGTTGGGTTTTTACCTAACCATTTCTGATTCAGATCTGAGGAATTTTTTTGATTGACCCTCTCCCTACAATGTACTTAATTTCTCACATGTGTGAGACATATCTCACAGATATCTTTCTTCTTCTTTTTAACTCAGTCACCACGTCTCTCTCTTCATCCCAATTTTGATGTGATCAAAATTAATACTTCGTTCTTTTCACTCTTTTCTACTGAGTGGGCAAAGTAGATAAGTTGAAGGTGGGGATAAGGCAAGAATAATTTTTTTCTTAGAATTCTAAGCATCTAGAATAGTGCCTAACATGAATAATAGTGCTTCATAAATATTGTTAAATAAATGAAAGAATGAACCTATTAAAATGTGATCATTGCATATTTTTTCCATCCTTTAGTTCTTTACCACATGGACAGCCCTAGACTAGCTTTGGTTTAAGGAAATGTGTTTTTCAGTTTTTAAGATGATGAATATACCTAGGCCAATAACAATCTTAGAATAATTGTTCCCTCTTTTAAAGTTACATACAATTTATTGTTAGTCTGAGAACTACTAAACGATATTAGAATTCTGAAGGGAATCACCATTTATCACTTAAACCAGTATTTTAAAAATAGTGTTTTATATAAATATGTATGGGTGTGTGTATCCACACACACAACATTCACTGACAGATATCTAGAATTTACATCATGCATTGTATTAAACAGGTGGTTCATATAAAAATGGTAACACCTAGAGGTATAATAGAAAAAAGCTGTCAAGGACCTCGAATGTCAACAGGCCCTGATATCCATCACTTCATCATGGGATCTGAAGGTAAATATAACTGCAAACTTATTATGAAAAAATACAGGTTAGTGATTCAGTTTTGTGAAAATCTGTGATATTGTGATATCAGATTTTTGAAAGAAAGACATGTTTTATATATTTAATTTTTTTTTAAGTTTTATGACTTTAATTTAGTACTTCATAAAGTTTTTATTATAAGAACATCTTATTAAACTTTCTCTTGAATTTTGCTTTTTTATGTTTTTAGAGCCAGCTGAGTCCTTTTGGTGTTATTTTGTTTTTCTTTTAGAGTTTTTAATCAATTTCAGGAGGAGTAGCTGTTAGGGTTTAAAATGATTTGCTTTTACATTTACTGGTATGGTATTTTCTAATCTCTGAATTATCAGGAGGAAAGGACTAATAAAGTATTATCTTATTGCCTTGTCTTTCTATAATTATATCTTTTGTTATTTTCTAGTTGGTTTTTGAAGAAGTGGAATTTAAAATTCTGTTGATTCACATATCTTTGAAAACTTATGTTGGTCTTTTATTTTTTCACTACTTGAGTCATCTCCTTTGCTTGGTTACTTAATGCTGGGTAGATTAGAATGTAGTTCTTCATCTTCTGCAAAACATTTAATTTCTGTACCTATGAGGGGGAAAAAACCACTAACCTTCCTTCTAGTTTGCAAACTAACTCTTATGTAGGCACTGTGAATTTTATGGATAAGGTGAAGGTGGGCATATTTTTCAATTCTTAGCATGGTAGAGAGGGATAGTTATCCCTTAAATTCAGAGAAATGAAAGTGTTTCCAAGTTACCAGAGGAACTCACTACTAAGTCAGAAGGTGGTGCAAGCTGTCAAAAGATTTTCAAAACATCTAGCTATATTCATGGATAAAAGTGCATTTATGATAAACTAGGATGTTAGGGCATAAATTCTAACTTTTGATGGTAACATCAAGGAAGAAATAATTTATGTGTCTTAGTGATGTACTAGAGGTCAACTCTTAAATTGATGACCAGTGGTATAGCTTAGATATTTTTCATGATAATTAGTGACAAACCTCTGTCAAGGTGTTTCACCAATCTACTCTCTTATTCCTTTTCTGATCAGTGTACTCTTCTGTGGAAAAACAGAACTACACTTTTAATGAGAAAAATAAAATGTTAAATTCCTTTAAAATAATATAGTTCTCTAAGAAATATTATTTTGGAACTTCTTGTATTAATGCATCATCCAAGAGTTAACTGAAAGAATATAACTTTTTCCAGTCAAATGTCAAATTGAATAACAAATAGGTATTAAAACTGATAATTATTAATTTTACTATTGGTATATACATAGTTGGAGTCAACTCTGTAAATTATCTTTTCAAGTAGCTACATCAAACATTTTTTTTCTCCCATCAATTAGCGTTTAAAAAATTCTGGTTGCTAGGTACTGTGCTGGCACACCCAAGGACACAGGTAATAATTGACCATTAAAATTGAATAAGATAAATTCTATGATAGAAGTAAATGAAGGAGAAATACAGACAAAAGTCATGTTGATGGGTGCTTAGGAAGACTTCCGCAGAGGGGTTGTGCCTAAAGTGGTCCTTCAAGGATGATAATGAGAAAATAATTCTAGGCAGAGTTGAGGGAATAAGGTGGGGAGGGAGTTGCCCTACACAGAGAACTAACTGCATGTGAACAGGCTTAAAAGTGAGAAAGAGTTGTGTCTGCCTCGTGAAGGTGCCAGTTTTTCAGTGTGACTGGAACTTAAGATTTAATTGTAGAGTGGAGTTGACAGCAGGTCAGGGTGTGGAGTAGTAAGGGTTACAGGATGGCTGGAGAGATAATTTGGTCTTTTATCCCTTTATAATAGTTTGAACTTTATCCAAAAGACTGGACTACCTCCTTCAATAGTAAATTATTGTACGAATTTAAGGAAGGCAAACTCATTGTTATAGTAAAGTAAACAAAGAAATACAGTTTATTAGAAACATGTACAAGGGTAAGTTACTATATTTAAATGAGATTTTATTATAAATATCCATGCAAAATGCCATACTGATTTAAGAGCATGAACCTTGAAATCTTTCAGATCTGGATTTCAATCCTGGTTTTACCACTTATATTTCTGTGACTGTGTAAATTAGGTAGTTCTCTATGCCCAGTGTCCTCAGCTGTAAAATGGGGATAATAAAAGTATCCATATTCAAAAGCTTTTTGAGAGGGTCAAATGAAATTATGCTAAACCGTTTATAAGCATGTAGTAAGTCCTCAACAAATGTTAAACCGTTGTGGCTGTTTATTATTTTGGCATCAGTGATCTTTATAAGTATATTTATGGTCCCTAATCCCCATTTCTGTATGTATGTGGATATAGAGTAATCTTAATATAGGCCAGGAGACAGCATGACTGAGAGAGTAAATTTATGTGAAATCATATTCTTTTATAATATGTATTTTCTCTGCTGTTTTGAACTATCTAAATAATAACCTCCTGCCTTAAATATGAATCATAAACTTTTCCTTGAGATTTAGAAAATACTTTCTTTTGCTATAGTTAAATCATTTCACGACAACCTTGAAAGCATCACCATTATAAAAAAACCTATTTTCCCCCATCCTGCTAAGTTCCACATGTGGTTAGCCAAGTTAAGTTTAATGTTTTTATGTTGTTTTGTGTTATGAATTTTTCATAATGATTATTTTGACAAGCAGGTTCCTCCCATTTTAGATGTTATAGTATCATGATGAATTAATGAAAACCGTAATAAATAAAGCATTTGAAATGTTTTATATTCTTTTCCTATATGTGGAATTTACTAGTAACTTATAATGATTTGCTCTTTTATTTGAAAAATGGCTAAAAGTACGTTTTTTTTTTTTAACTCGTTACCCACCCTTGTTTTAGCCTTTGCTCTAAAATGAAATAGATGAAAAGCTTACTATCAGTCCTTCTGTGTAGTTTTACTTCATCTTTTGGTTAAATAAAGCTCATCCTTTAGATTCCTCAGGAAAGGCACATTTGTATATCCCATGAGTTCTGGAATGTTCTAAACTACTTTTCTATGACCTTGATACCTGCAGGACAGCTTGAGTGGCTTTAATATTCATGGGTCACACTTTTTTTCCTTGTTTTTTGAAAATACTATTCCACTGTTGCTTTGGTTTTGTATGTTGTTTTAAAGAAATCTAATGCCAATTCTCTTGACTTTTTGCCTGGAGGCAGTGAGGATTTTTTTTTTCTTTATCATTAAAGTTTACTTTTACAACTGAGAGTTGATTTTTGTGGGTCATTTTGCTCTGGTCAGTGGACCCTTTCTCTGTGTATATGCTGGTCTTCTTTTATTTCTGTAAAGTTTTTCTTTGGATTATAGAGTTAAATATTAGGGTTTTGGATTCCGTTCCCCCTGCTGTTTTGATTTTTCTTCTTCAGGGACACCAGTTATACATTTGTCTGACTTTCTTTGCTTATTTTTCATTTCATCCATGATTTCTCTTTTTTTCTCAACTTCTTTCTTTATTTTATTTTAATTCTCTTGGTTATTTTCTGGCTTTTCTTCAATGCCCTGTATTAAGTTTTCATTTGAATCTATTCTCTCTTCTCCTTTGGATACCTTGTAACCCAGCCTTCATTTTTTTTTATGTTTTGTTGTTCTATTTCTTCCCTGAGTTTGGTCATCGTTTATTTCATTTTATCTTGTTTTTTGTCCATTTATGTTTTTAGTGTTTATGTTTCTAATTCAGCTATTTTTTCATATCCCCAAATGCTTGTTTGACAGTGTTTAATTGAGTTTGAAATGCTGTGTTTACAGTTTTCTTCAGGATCATGGTTGGTTTTGTGGGGGATACTTTTCATCAGCAGAAAAGCTATTATTTCCATTTTCTGATGTTTTGCAGTAGTTTTGTATGGATTTGGTCTGCTTTTTTCTGTACCTGTTATTACTTGGAAAGGGTTCCTAGTTTGAGAGTGTTCTGTTCTGTCACTTCTACCCTCTTTTGTGCTATTTGCTTTATAGATGGTGGTGTTTTTGGTGGGAGAAGCCATGGCATGTCCTGTTTCTCTTTCATTTCTATCAGATCTTTAATTTTCCTCCTAATTTTATTCTTTCCCTCCACTGCCTTGTCTCCAAGGAGTACCACACTCCTCTAATTTGATGCTTCTTTGAAGATACTTCCCTTACTTCTCCAAGGGTGCCATTTCTGGTTACTTCCATTTTCAAACCCCTCCTCATAGCCAGGGTTATGGATTACCAAGTCTTATACAGTATTTGGAGTTTATTGTTGCACTTTTGCTTTCCACGGTTGATTTTGTCTCTGCTTACTTTAAGTCCTCTGCTACCCTCTACTCTTTCTTAGGGAGTCTTCTAAACGCCCCCCCCCCCCCTTACTCACTTTCTGCCCTTATAAGCTTGTAGCAGCTGGAAGGCTGTAGAAGGTCTGTTGGAGTTTTTTCTTTTTATCTCTACTTATGGGTATTTAGAAAGCCATAGTGTTTTCTTGTCCCCTTTTAATACTAAAGTGTATGTCCTGTGTGGTTTTATTTGTTTTCCTTGTTGATTTTCATGTTTGAGGGGAGGAGGGTAGAGGGAGAGGGAAGATTCAGAATCAAATGATTACCTTTCTTCTCAGTCCTGAGGTCACCTGAACGTATATTTTCAAATTATGAAAGATTTTATTTACGTCAAGCAAATACTTGCATTTTGTATTAGCTAGTAGTTGAAGCTTTCAGTTTTCTTAAGAACACTATATTTGAAATTATAAAACAGAAAATTCTAAAATTTACAGTAACATATTTTTATTGAAACAGAAAGTGAATGACATATAAGCCTCTATGATGTCACATTGCCATGGAGTTGTTTACAAACAATTATATAAAGTGGATATAAAATATTGGTATAATGTGCATATAATCAAGTGATAAGTAATCTAAGTAGTGACATAAAATTCCCAGAGCAAAAGAATCAATAAATATAATAAAGCCCAACAGAAGTGAGCCTTTCAATGAAGTGAATTTAGATGTAAACATTTATGGTTGGATTAATTTGAATATAAATCTGGATGGAAGAAATGCCTTGTGCCAGACTGCATTTGGGACTTGGATGGAGTTTTCTTTTACAGTGGGGACCCCCCCCAACCCCTAACCCCTGCTGCAGAACTCATAGCTGGATAGTTGCACAGACTTGCCTTGGTCATTTCATTAACCTTGCAACAATGCAAAGTCTCATTTTACTAATTTTTATTTTTTAACCTTACTTATAGTGTTATGGTGGGTTTTACCACTTTAGAATGTATGCTATACGTATGAGGCAATATGGGTGTACAGAAATTTAAGGCATGGTCACTTCTTACTAGTACCTTAGAATTTGGATGTAGAATTAGAATTTTAAGGAAAGTTTGCCAATGTTTTATACATATATATTTTTAAATAAACTTTTTGAGTAAGTAATTACATGTACAAAGTTAAAATATGTACATACATGTACAAAATTCAAAAGGTACAAAAGATGTATAGGGAAAAATCTGCCTTCTATCCCTGTCTTTTAGGCATCTCCCTTGCCCAGAGTAAACACTCTTGCTATTTATAAGCGTATATGTATGTGTTTTTAAAAACACAAATGGGAGTTTACTACTCTTTGATTTATACGTAATTTTATAACGCTCACTTCAAGTCATCACATTTAGAACCACTTCATTCTTTTTGGCAGCTACCTGATGTTCCATTGGTATGTACTCTGTTCTATTTAAGCAGACCCTCATTGATTGGCTTTTAAATGGTTTCTGATTTTTTCTTTGGATTATATTTAGGTTATATTATATGTGGTAATTTATAGAAATATTTTCAAATGGCTTTATTTCTGAGATGTAAAGAAATATTTCACAAAAAGTCAGGAACTTGGAGTTTAATTTTATTTATTTATTATTATTATTATTTTTAAATTTTTTTCAAAATTTACTTATTTATTTTTGGCTGCATTGGTTCTTCCTTGCTGTGCGTGGGCTTTCTCTAGTTACGGTGAGTGGGGGCTGCTCTTCGTTGTGGTGCGCGGGCTTCTCCTTGTGGTGGCTTCTCTTGTTGTGGAGCACGGGCTCTAGGCATGCAGGCTTCAGTAGTTGTGGCACATGGGCTCAGTAGTTGTGGCTCGTGGGCTCTAGAGCACAGGCTTAGTATTTGGGGCACGCGGGCTTAGTTGCTCCTTGGCATGTGGGACCTTCCTGGACCAGGGCTCGAACCCTTGTCCGCTGCCTTGGCAGGCAGATTCTTAACCACTGTGCCACCAGGGAAGTCCCTGGAGTTTAATTTTAAATAGAGAAATTTTCCTGTCTAAAATCAAGGCTTATACTAACCTTCTTTTCACAGTTTTCCCGCTTGAGTTTATTTATTTATTTACTTTTTTATTGGAGAAAAATTGCTTTACAATGTTGTGTTAGTTTCTGCTGTACAAAGAAGTGAATCAGCTATATGTATACATATATCCCCTCTCTCTTGGACCTCCCTCCTACCCCAACCCCCAGCTTTCTTTTCCTTAATGAATTTCAACCTGGTGACTTTTGAGTTTGAACAAATATTTATTAAAGTTTTCTGTAGTCTGCGGAGAGATTAGAATAAATAGAAAAGATGATTCATGCCTTTAGGAGCTATGCCTGACAAATTTCAGTTTGTTTGTAGAAACAGCTTTCAGCATGAGGTGTTAATTCTAAGACTACCAGGAACTTCGAAAAATGTTGAAAAGAGTAGAAAAAATTACAAATAAGCTTAGGGATGGCATCAGTATAGTGGCAGAAGAATTAGCAACTTTAAAAATTAAAGTGATACTACTTGTCTCGGTAAGAAAGAATAGGTGTAATAGATAATTCTGTGTTGGTGGATGAGAAGGCAGCATAGTCTGTCAGCCTTATGCCTCTTTCTGGCAAAGGTTTAGAGTTCATTTAGACTCTTTCTGTAGCCTAAGATACCTGTCTCTAAAAATACCCCTATTTCTAAAATGTATGGCTCATAGCTCCTTGTTTAAGAAGATAACTCTGAAGTTTCCTTTGTTTTATTGAGATATAATTTACATACCATAAAATTCACCTGTTTAAAATGTATCCCTTAGAAAGGATAGTTCCTAGGGTTATTGTTTGAGATTTTTTGTGAGCTTAGGAGGGGTCCTCCCCACTGTTCCCCCCTACCCTAGTTTTATTGAGCAATAATTGACATACATCCCTGTATAAATTTAAGGTGTACAGCATCATGGTTTGATTTACATATATTGTGAAATGATTACCACAATAGGCTTAGTTAACATCCATCATCTCATATAGATACAATTAAAAAAAATGAAAAAAAAATTATTCTTGTGATGAGAACTCTGAGGATCTACTCTCTTAACAACTTTCTTGTTTATCATACAGCAGCGTTAACAGTAGTCATCATGTTGTACATTACATCCCTGATACTTATTTATCTTATAACTGAAAGTTTGTACCTTTTGACCACCTTCCTCCCCCTACCCTCTGCCTTTGGAACCACAAATCTGATGTCTTTTTCTGTGAGTTTGGTGTATTTTTATTGTTTGTTTATTTTTATTAGATTCCACATAAAATTGAAATCATATAATACTTGTCTTCCTCTATCTGACTTATTTAACTTACGTAATGCCTTCAAGGTCTATCCATGTTGTCACAAATGGTGGGATTTCCTCATTTTTTTTTAATGCCTGAATAATACTCCATTGTATATATATATACCACAACTTCTTTATCCATTCATTCATTGATGAACACTTAGGTTATTTCTGTGGTTGGCTGTTGTAAATAATGCTGCTATGAACATGGGGGGCTGCAAATATCTTTTTGAGTTAGTGTTTTTGTTTCTTTCAGATATATTCCCAGAAGTGGAATTGCTGGATCATATGGTAGTTTCATGTTTATTTTTTTAGGAACCTTCATACTGTTTTCCATAGTGGCTGCACCAATTTATAATCCTACCAACAGTGCACAAGGGTTCCCTTTTCTCCATATCCATGCCAGTGTTTGTTATTTCTTATCTTTTTGATAATGGCCATTCTGGAAGGTGTGAGGTGATATCTCTTTGTGGTTTCAACTTGCCTCCTTCCCCTGGTGATGTTGAACATCTTTCCATGTACCTGTTGGCCATTTGTGTATCTTCTTTGGAAAAATGTCTATTCAGGTCCTTTGCCTGTTTTTTTAATTGAATTATTTCTTTTTTGCTATTGAGTTGTATGAGTTCTTTATATATTTTAGATATTAACTTCTTATCACATAAATAGTTTGCATATATTTTTTCCAATTCTGTAGGTTGTCTTTTCACTTTGTTTATGGTTTCTTTTGCTGTGCAGAAAGAATCTTTTTAGTTTGATGTAGTCCCACTTATTTGTTTTTTATTTTGTTGCTTGTGCTTTAGGTGTGATTTCCAAAAAATCATTACCAATACATATGTCAGGGAGCTTTTCCCCTATGTTTTCTTCTGGGAGCTTCACGGTTTCAGATCTTACATACAAGCCTTTAAACATTTGAGTTAATTTTTTTGAGTGGTGTAAGATAGGTGTCAGGTTTCATTCTTTTACATGTCAATGTCCTGTTTTCCCAGCACCATTTATTAAAGAGGCTGTGTTTTCTCCTTTAAGTACTATCAGCTCCTTTGTCAAATATTATATGACTGTATATGCTTGGGTTTATTTCTGGGCTCTTGATTCTGTTCCATTGATCTGTTTGTTTTTATTCCAGTACAATACTCTTTACTATAGCTTTAGAGTATAGCTTGAGATCAGTAAGTGTGATGCCTCCTGCTTTGTTCTTCTTTCTCAGAATTTCTTTGGCTATTTGGAGTCTTTTGTGGTTCCATATAAGTTTTAGGAGTGATTTTTGTTTGTTTTTCTGTAAAAAATGCCATTGGAATCTTGATGGGAATTGCATTGAGTCTGTAGATGTCTTTTGGTAGTACTGACATTTTAGCAATACTAATTTTTTCAACCCATGAATGAACACAGGATACCTTACCATTTACTTGTGTCTTCTTCAATTTTTTTTTTTTTTTTTTTTTGCCGTAGGCGGCCTCTCAGTGTTGTGGCCTCTCCCGTTGCGGAGCACAGGCTCCGGACACGCAGGCTCAGCGGCCATGGCTCACGGCCTAGCCGCTCCGCAGCGTGTGGGATCTTCCCGGACCGGGGCCGAACCCATGACCCCTGCATCGGCAGGCGGACTCTCAACCACTGCACCACCAGGGAAGCCCCAATTTTTTTTTTTTTTTCAATCAGTGCCCTAGTTTTCAGAGTAGAGATCTTTTACCTCCCTGGTTAAATTTATTCCTAAGTATTTTATTGCTTTTGATGCTCTTGTAAATGGGATTAATTTCTTTATCTCTCGTTCAGAAAATTCACTGTTAATGTATAGAAACGCTTCTGATTTTTGTATGTTAATTTTGTATCCTGCAACTGTACTGAATTTGCTGATTAGTTTGAATAGTTTTTTGGTTGACTCTTTAGGGTTTTCTGTACAGTTGTTCTTCAGTGTCTGCAGGGGATTGCTTCCAGAAACCCCTGCAGATAACAGAATTTGCAGATGTTTATCTCTTATATAAAATGGCATGGTATAGCCAGCCATATATAAAACCATGTCGTCTACAAATAGAGACAGTTTTACTTCTTCCTTTCCAGTTTTTATGTCTTTTATGTTTTTCTCTTGCCTGGTCGCTGTACCTAGGACTTCCAGTATCCCCAGGTTTCTACCAGGCAAACCAGGCAAACCAGGCCTGCAATTTTGCCTATATCTCCAATAAATTTATCTATGTCTTCCCAATTACCTTTTACCACATCCTCCACTGTTTTCAAGAGTATTCTTGAAACCTCTTGAACTTCTTCATGCTCTGTTGCAAATAATCTTCGAAAAAAAGATTGGGAGCTGTGTTATGGCTTATTTCTTCCTCTGGCAAAATCTCTGAGCTAAGCCTGTGGAGGTGGGTATGGGGACAGTGGCATGTTTTTCTCTGAGGACACCCTTACTTTAGAAACTAAGTGCTGGGGAGATGGAGGAAGGAAAGTAGGTTTGGTTTGCTTCTCCTGGCAAGATACCAGCCCTTTACAAGCCAGGGCAAAGGGTTGGGACCATAGGCTTAGTGCATCACTCAAAGTAGAGTCTCTGTCCCACCAATTTAGGCTGGGTGCAGGAAGTGAGCCCCTCCTCACCTCTTAGCTGCCCTTGCCTAGAACTTAGTCTCAGGAAAGGTAGCTGAGGTAGAGTGTTACATGGAATAGGGTCAAAGGTTTTTTGAAATTAAGAAAGTTCGTGTATCTGTCCAAGAGAAAGGAAGACATATATCCACATACAAACTTTTACACCTATATTTGTAGTAGCATTATTCATAGTAGCCAAAATATGGAAACCTGTGGAACTTTCAGCTTCACCCCCTGACCTCTAGGGAGGGGAGGGGAGGGGAGAGGAGAGGAGAGGAGAGGAGCAGCTGGAAGTTGAATTAGTCACCCATATCTGTGGTTTAGTCATCATGCCTGTGTAATGAAGCCTCCATAAAAATCCCTAAATTATGAGTTTCAGAGGACTACTGGGTTGGTAAACACATGGAAGTGCTGGGAGGGTGGTGTATCTGGAGAGGGCTTGGGAACTCTGCACCTTTTCCCCCATACTTTGTTCTGTGCATCTCTTCAGTTTGATTGTTCCTGAGTTGTTTCCTTTTATAACAAGCTGGTAATTGAGTTTAAAAAAAAAAAAAAAAAGTAGAAACCCAAATGTCCATACCATACAATGGAATAATATCCAGCAATTAAAAGGAATGAAGTACTTAGTGCATGCTACAACATGGATGAACCTTGAAAACATTTAAATGAAAGTAGCCAGTCACAAAAGGCCACATATTGTAAGATTCTATTTATATGAAATGCTCGGAATAGGCAAATTTCTGGAGAGAAAGTATACTGGTGTTTGTCTAGGGCTGAGGTGTGTGTGGGGAAAATGGGTATGGGATTTATTTTTGGGGGTGATGAAAATGTTGTAAACTTAGATAGTAGTGATAGTTGCATATATCTGTAAATAGTTTAAAACCATTGAATTTTACATTTTAAATAGGTGAATTTTATTGTCTGTGAATTATATCTCAATAAAGATGCTAAAATAAAAGAGAAAGTCTAGTCACTCTTACTGTCTTTTAAAATGTACAAGATATATCTATCTTTTTATTCAAATATTAGTCAGTCAAGTTTGCAGAGCTTTTGTGATTTTACAAATCATAATAGGGTTGTATTTGCTATCTAAGTAGGAAATCATTTGTATATGTGACAAACATATTGTGATATAATGTAGTTTACTCTTTGTGGACTCGTAGTTTTTAATCTTCTACAGTATTATATATTAACATTTTATTTTAGGTATATTATAAATTTATTGGAAGCATTGATTTTTGTGATACTTTTAACTTATTTCTAGTATTGTAATTAAGTTCTATAATTTCGTATTTCCCTTTCATTCTTTTTTTCATGATTCTAAGAAAATTTACTTAATAGTATTAATAATAATTCATATCATTTGTACATTAGAAAGCACTGATTTTGAAAGCTTGGCTTCTTGAATGCAATTATTTTTAACCATGTCTCTTCAAATATTTTAGCATAGCTATTTAGATCATGTAGTTATATTTAACTTGCATTTTTCCTCTCTGATTTGTCCTCCACTCCTCCATGTAATAAACAAAAGGACATTTGTTTCATTGATGGTCCTCTTCTGTTAGCTATTTATAACTATTTTGTCTCTGAAATATGTTTTTTTTTTCTTCTAAGGGCATCTTAATATTGCCTTTATCTTTTCTTCGTATGAATTCTTAGGAAAAAAGGCAAAGTGTAATAGTCTCTCTAATTTCTTTTGTCAACTTAAATTCTCATAGAAAATTAGATTCTTTTTGCCCCAATAAATTGTTGTCATAGTAAAAATAGGTTCAACTATCAAAATATACTTTTGTTTGAATGCATATGAGATATAAAAACCTGTTGTTTTTCAGATTTAAATTTTAATAAGTTGTAATACTTTAAAAACTATTTAAAATTAACCTCTTTGGAGAAAGGTTACCTTAAAATGTTTTAAAATATTTATACATAGCTAAGAAAAATGTATTCCAAAAACTTTTTTTAGAAATTATAAATTTTGCTTAGATGTTTTTCTAGAAGGACTTGACTAGCCATTATTCCCCACATAGAATAGATTAAATAGATTTAAATATGATTAATAGAATAAATTAGTAGAATAAATAGATAAAGTAGATTTAAATATGATTTAGAAAATTGGCATGTAATATATTGGATTATTCCCCCTTCTTTTTCAGGAACTCTTGGTGTGATAACAGAAGCTACAATAAAAATCAGACCAATCCCTGAATACCAAAAGTATGGCTCAGTAGCTTTCCCTAATTTTGAACGAGGAGTAGCCTGTTTAAGAGAAATTGCAAAACAGGTAAAAACAAAAACAAAAACCCACCCATATATATTTATATTTAAAAAAATTCTGCTGCATAATTGATTTTGATATGTCACATATAATCTTCATATTTAGTTGTGTTATATTTGTGATTTTTACCCAGTTCTATATGAAAAGGTAATGTTGTAAAATCGTCCCTTTAAGTTCAGTTGCTATTTCTTTGAGTAATTATACATCTATTTCTTGGTTTAAAGAATGCTGTACAATTTTAAGACAAGGTAAGGTATGTACCTGAGTTGATGGCTTCAAATGTCTCTGCCTTTATTGAATGTTTTCTTAAGTTACTTTTGGGTAAGATATTTTGTGATTAATTGCAGTAATATTGCATTTTTCTTAAGATATTTATTGAAATTAAAATAATTGGCTGAATATTAATGGCCCCAAAATACAGAAATTAAATATAAGTAATCAAACTTTATCAGTTCTTAGAATGTGCTGCTACTAGGCCTTACTTGTTTTTTAATATTTCCTTAGCTATATCTTAAAGTAAGTAATATAATATAGTATAACATAATACAAGATATTTAGATATAAGCTAAGAAGAATTCCCACTTTCCCTTTCTTTAAAAAAAGGGATATATTGTCAAGGGTTTTAAAAAGACTAAATAATGCCAAGTAATTTTATTTCTTCGTTAGTTGTGTGTATCAGTGTGGGAGTTCTTGCGTTTCTTTAGACATTTGGTTCATTGTTTAAACTATAATGGTTTGTGAAAAAATTCTTATTTCAACATTTCCCAGCAGGGAGGAAGTCAAGGGAATATACTCCAGCCTCTCTCTTCTTGCTTTCTCCAAACTCAGAGTTCTTTAATACTTCCCATCAACTATACCCAATTTGAATCTTGAGTGCAAGGGAGCTTTCTGATGTGACCCATATAGGTCAGCTTCTGGGTATTCAGAGTAGGGTGGAGGGAGGATCTGATAAGGAAAAAGAGTGGTATCTAGCAAGTACTCCGTTTCATTGCGGACTTTGTAAGATACTGAGTCTTATCTTCATACCATTCCAAGAGAACCAAACCACTATTAATGTTTTAAAAATATATAAAATGAGTAAAAAAAAATGTTATATTTACCCACATATTTACCATTTCCAGTGCTCTTTATTCCATACACTCAGTTTTGCCTTCTGAGACACTCATTCTTTCTTACAGTTTCTCACTTTTAAGAAGTCCAACTATATGATCACCTAACCTAACAGCTGAGAAGGGTAATTTTTATCATTTCCAAGTAGCTTCAGTTACTTATCATTAGATTGCTTTTTCCCTTCATCAAGATTTAGTCATAGGCTCCTTAATCTTGGTTGTCTTACTCCTAGGTAAAGGGAAGAGTTTTAAAAGACACGTATAGTCATGGAATGAACATTCTTGAACTTGTGGCAGGTTACTTTGGTGGTGTTAACGCAGAAGTGATGTTGAAATCCTTAAGAGCTCCTAATTCACTTGAACTTTGAGGATATTATGTTACGGTTAAGGAGCTAGTATTATGCTATGTTTGCTAAAATAACGAGATGGCGGTAATATTTAAAAGTAGAATTATTGAGTAAAGGAGCGGAGATAAGTTTTAGATGTAAATATTTGAGCACCGAGCAGTAAAGTTCACGTGTGTTCTGATAACTTGTTGCTAAACCCTTCCATCACTTAAAGGCCAAGGAAGTAACTTTGAATTTAAGATACCTCAGGTATTAAGAAACAAAAGAAGTACTTGAAGAGCCTTGTGGTTTTGCCTGTGAATTCATTCCTAGAAGAATGGGAAACTGGGTTTTTTTTGTTCTTTTTAAGAAAATAACCATAAATTCACCAATTAAAAATCAAAATAAAAGCAAATATTTTCCATAAATATTTTCTGATTAATTTCAAATCTTCCTTAATGAGATATTTTTTATTCTGGTGTTTTCAGTTTGTATTGTAGTTCATTCTTTGTGTTAACTACTTTTATTTTTATTTACTTTTCATCTTTGTCAAGCTTGACTATACCCCTCCAAGAAAAGCTTTATTATTAAAGATACAGTTTATATTGTCCCTCTTGTTCAAGTTTTGAATGGCATGTTTTTAGTTGACCATTATTGCCTCCATTTTTTTTTATGGCAAAATAAACATGAATGCCAAGTTAGATTTTTAAAATAATTACAGAATTTATAAAACTAGTCTGATTTGTATGTATTTTTAACAGAAGATCTTATTGAGTACACAGTCTATCTTGGCCAACTCTGCCCCTTCACAATACCTCCCCTCTGTTGAACACAGATTTAGTAGACTTGTTAAAAAGTGTTGTTATATGATCTTTGGAATAGAAGTAGACATATTTTATGCTTTCCTGAGTGCTCCATCTGCTTTTCTGCATTAAAAACACTCACATGTAAATCTGTCTTAGGTTTCATTAATGAGAAATGGTGTACAAATATGTCAAAATCCTTAATTTATAATTTCACTAAAATTGGAAATATTGAATTTAAACATAAATAGTTGGTGCAGTTTGTTGCAGTTTTTGTTACAATTTAATATGCCCCTGATAGAAAGTAACAGATAAGAGCTACTTGTGATAATGAAGGCAGGTGGTAACATTTTTCTTCATCTTTGCATAAATCAGTAAAAGTTCTTAAAAAAATTCTTTGTATATTTACAATATGACCATAATCTAAATTCACTACAGAAAACTATATTGAATATATATATCTTGGGATAAATAAAGGTGATGATTGATAGAAAGTGCCACCCTGTGGTTAAAAACCAGGTCAAAAAGAAAGCTCCTTTCTAATCTATAGTTTTAATAATTTGGTTCTCTGTAATTAGTAGTAGATAATTTTTAGAGACAAAAATACCATGTAATTGGAAAGCTTGCCTTACTTGAAACTGATTGAAAAGTCTAGATAGATAATATTTCATTCTCAAATGTTGCTCTTATGAATGAAACACTTGCTAAGAATAGTTACTGGGATTTGGAAATATTCCACTATTTGGGGAACCTGCATTTTTTACTCTTGTTATACTGCACATATAGAGAGGCATTCCCTTTCCTGGAAATGGGTAAATGTATTATGTTTAGGGACATTTGTGTATTAGTTTATAGAGTATACAGATCTCATGTGTCAAGAATGGTACTGTATATGCTGCCCTGCTTTATAACAGTATTCTCAAGCAGAAAAATTGAGGAAATTATCAGGTTTTGGCACTAGTCATTGTTCAGTTTGTGATTTGGAATTTCAGTTGATAGCAAGGAAATTAAGATCCATTAAAATAGACGGTACACGGTTTACGATTGTGCCAAATTCTTGATTGAGTAATGAGTTGGCTGCTTGTAATTCCTCACTGTCATTTCATAGCACTTCCATTTTTGCACTATTTTCAGACTCAAGTTGCTTTTGGATGAGTATCTTTTGGAAAGGAGCGGACATGATTGTTCACAGATAGCTAGGTGGGCTCTGTGTATATTTTTATCACTATTCTTACTGAAGGAAATAAATAAAGCAACTTTATACTGGCAGCAGAAGGATTCTACTAAGGTCACTCATCTGATCTTTGTCCATGTGAGGAATTGTCCTCTTTCAGTACTTCACTGCCTGTGAGGAGCTAGAAAGGAAGATTTAGTGGAAGATTAATGTGATTCTATCTCATCAGTGGCAGTCCAGTAGAATCTCCAGCTTTACTCAGTAGATGGGTAAGTGGCTTTTAAGATTTTCTCAGAGAGTAGATTTCCTACTGTAGCTTCTCAAGAGGGGGGAAAATTGTGTTTTTTAATCAGAATATCAGTGTCAGATATAATATTTTATTTTTCTCTTTTATTGTTTGTTTTAAAATGGGAAGTATGTTTTTACAAGGGTTGAAGGGAACATGGAATGTTGAAACAAGTTCAAAGGCAATTTACAAAGTTTGGGATCTTCCCCCACCATTTGCCAATAAAAACTTAGGAGTTATGCCTTGTGGTATTGAGAGAGGACCAATTTGTTCCATTATGAGGAAACATTGACTGTCTGTATGTGGCATGGATTAGTACAAATTCCTCTGAAAACTGTATTTCTCAGTATCAGAACTAGGTTTTTAGAATTACAGATTAAAAGGCAGCTTTTTCTTTTGACAAGGGATGGCCCTTTCTACCTACTATCACTTTTATTTTAAACAATTTTAAACTGATAGGGTATTTTTTTCTAGTGAGTTTAGACCGTAATTTCAGAAGATATACATAGTTCATGTCTGACACTTCAGACTATTATATCTTAATTCTGAATTGTTCTGTTTTCAACTTGATTTATCCTGTAGGGATTCAAATCAATTGAAAGGAGTTAGGTTTAGCACTTATATTGTAAAACATTTAAAGCTTATTTATATTAAGTGATAATTCTTGGAGATAATTTGTTACATATAGAAAATGGAATTGTTATTTTAAATCATTTTTTGATGTCATGTTTTTCTCCCTCTGAAGCAGAGAGAATAACCTAGCCAAATGTTTGGTTAATTGGATTCTTTACTGTGTGATCCAGCAAAATGTATCAGACTTGAGGACAGTTATGAGACATGCTCTAGTCATTACACCTTTACTAAACTGAAAATGTACAATTTTGACCAGGAGACTGTTTGGCATTAACTTTTGCCCCTTTCCTTAACAGAAGTGGAGGGAAATATCTACCCTGTATTATGTATTTGTTTCATTCTTTAAAACGAAGAGATAATTCTCTTGCTAAAAAAGTTCTTGTTTACAGTGTAGATTCCTGGCTATAAACCAGTGTATCCTTTCTAATAGGATTAACCAGTTTACCAGTAGCCTTAAATATTGCATGATTTCATCTGTGGTGTCAATTCCAATTTATTATTAGAGGAAGAACTAATTCTGTCTACATTTTAAGCTTTTATACCTAGAAATTTGATTTAACAGAATTCTCTTCTTTTACATATCCTTTTTTTGGACTTATAAATTAATTTATTAATTAAATTAATATCAATTATTTTATTGTGTTTTTTATGTGGGAGAGTATGTTTTTAACTTTATATCCAACATAGTGCAGTTGATATTATGTAAGTTAAATAGACATGGTTTCTGTCTTCTAACAGTCACCAAAGATACTGCATATCATGATAAAATTTTCTGTGCTTAAATTTTTGTATAGCCATATACAAGGGGTTTGGTATTGAAGCATTAGCTTCTGATACAGTATGTTAGTAGACTATCCCCAGAATAGTTTTAAGGCTCAGGAACTAAGGCCATTCCAGAGTCTATACTGAAAGTTTGATTTACTCCTTGAAAAAACAAACCTTTTCAATTCAAAGATTATTCATTTTTTAACCAAGATACCAGAGATAGAGGACTGCCACTCAGTGCTTATATTTTATAGTTTATCCTTATGAAGTTAGAAGAAATCATGCAGACGTATGAAACATGTTAATATTGAATTTCTTTCGCCAGTAGCTAGTAAACTAAG
The DNA here is from genome assembly GCF_005190385.1 of Monodon monoceros. Classification (NCBI taxonomy): domain Eukaryota; kingdom Metazoa; phylum Chordata; class Mammalia; order Artiodactyla; family Monodontidae; genus Monodon; species Monodon monoceros. The sequence continues at coordinate 55,549,509 of NW_021703772.1, read as the reverse complement.
ATACCTCCTCGAACAAAGTGTCTCATCTGAAGTGCGAGTTCTGGTTTTCCCTGTGACAAGAAAGCAATATGACTTAGTTCCATAAAAACAAATTTTGCAGAAATCTTTTGATGTGTTTCTTATAAGACTAATTAGAGTGGTGGTTTTTTATTTTTCAGGTTACGTATTCAAGTAAATTCCTGGTTGTAGCGTCATTAAAGTGAAGAAATTGGCAGCAATTTGACTTAGTCAGTCATATACCCATGCTTTGAGGTCACTGTGGTTTATTTATTTCTTCTTTGCTCAGATAAAACAAAGATATTGATATTTATTTATTAGTCCATAATGAATTTCTCATATGATTTTTTTAGACTATTTACTAAAGTATAAAGTACAAGCAGGTGACCTAAGCGATTTTAGTCAGAGTGCATTTATCATAATAAAAACAAAATCAGTTATTTCATTAACTCCACTTCAAGTAAGCAATTTTTGTTTGAGTGTTCCTTAAATACCCTGAATGTATCATCAACCCACCATTAAAATTTCTAGGTAAGAATATCCCCTCTCAGGTTAGTTCTGATCACCTACCACCAGGGGTCACTTTAACTCAAGGACCCTTTTCCCCTTTCCTCATCTATGGAATACTCTAGCAGAGCATAATTGTATAGCACGGGATTGAATTTAGAGCTCAAATTCTCAGAATTTGTGATGTCTTTAACTTTTAAAGGAGTTATTTTGAATTTTTTTTACTTACCAAAGTAGTTTTATAGCATTAAAATATAACCTAATCTTAACTGTAAGCATAGTAATTAGTTTGAATGTTTTTTAAGAATAGTAATATTATTTTGGCTTTTTGATTATAAGGACTCCTATTTAATTAGGTGTCATGACTTCTGATTTAAAATTCTAAGAAACTTTTCCTCCTTTGTATTTTTAGAATGATGCATAGTTACTTACAGATTATTTACTGGAGAATCTAAAGCAATCTTGATGCTGTGCTTTGCTTATGAGAATTTACTTGTGACAATAACTGAAAAACTCCATTCACTGACTTTTTAAAAAATGTGGCACTATTAAAACATGAGACTTACTAAAGCTGTTGGTTTGATTTTGATAATTTTTAAAAGTCAGTGTTGAAAGTGAATTTAATATTTATTATCTAGATACAAAAAGCTTTCTATAGCTTTTAATTCTTTTTTCGATATATTAGTATGTAATCATCAACTCTGCCTCAGTATAAATAGGAGCAGTGGATGACTGACTAGTTTATATAACTCAGCTGTCAAGTTAAAATCATATTCAATATAGTTGAATATCAGTTGCTGTATGTAGCAAGTGCCCTGAAGCAAGTTTCTCACTTATTTTTTCAACTTTTATTTGAAAATTTTAAGCATACACAAACTTTGAAAGAATAGTACAGTGGTCACCTGTATATTCATCTTGTATATGCAAAAATTACTGACTTTTTGCTGTTTGTTTTACATATTTGTGTATTTTTCCTTGACCATTTGAAATTAAGTTGCATTATGACATTTGACTTCCAAATACTTCAGTATATATCTTCTGAAAATTAAGGTGTTCTTTTTTATAGCCACAATACCATTATTGTGGATGATAGCTGTCATTTATAACTCTGCAGGTTTGTGAATTACAGTGCCCCTGAGCTCCTTTCTTCAACTCGCTTTCTTGTGAGCTGGCCGCAAAACCGCCGGATTGCTTCAGGCCCTAATCTGGTTCCGGCAGGGCACACTGAGCCTTTGGTTAATTCCTCTTCCTGGTGGGAAATGAGAAAATCAGCAGTACTTTTTTCCCTGGTTTTCTTTTTTTTAAATTAATTTTCAAATTTTTGTACAATTTTTAAAGACTACTTTCCATTTATAATTACTACCAAATATTGGCTGTATTCCCTGTGTTGTACAATACATCCTTGAGCCTGTCTTACACCCAATAGATTGTACCTCCAACTTCTCCACCCCTATATCCACCCCACCACTCCAGCTGATAACCACTAGTTTGTTCTCTGTGTCAGTCCAGCAGTAATTTCTTAATGCCATCTAGTATTCATTCTATAATCAATTATTCCAGTTGTCCCCAAAATGTATTTTGTGGATAGTCTTTCAAACTAAGATCTTATCAAGGCCTACATATTGTATTTTAGTTATTTCAGAGATTGAATTCCACTAGAAATTTACTATAAATGTAATATGCTTTTTTTCCATTTTCTGTTATATGTGTGCTTATGTGGGCTGTTTTCATTAATAACACCTGCTATAGATACAGGTGAAGTAGAATCTGAGTGGCAGTAAGAGATGGAATTTACAAGTTGTTGGTAGGAATTTAAAAGTTTTTTTTCTAATAATGACAGAATGGCTCTGAATTCTTTCTCATATTTTACTGGTGTGCTTAAGCCCAAACATATAAATACATATGTTATGTGATATTCTGTTTATTTTATGAAGAAAAGAAACGTGGTCTACTCAGGCTTTATTTGTTTTATTTGAAGTTGATGTGCCTGTTTTAATAAAAATGTTTCAGGAAAATTGATTTTCCTTTAGTATTTTGGAAACTGGTAATGTTTTTAGAAGCATTAACCCAACTACAAAGATACGTTTATATCAAGGTTTGAAAGTACTCAGGTTGTAGATTTTTTATTTTATTTTATAAATGTACTTTTACTAACACCGCAAAATAGCAAGTAAGATGGTTTTCATGTAATTTTTGTTTCAAATGTGACTTGAAAGCTCTGTGTGTGTAAGTATGTGTGTGTCTTTTGTGATTTTTAATTTTTTTATTTTTTTTGAGGCTGTGTGGCGTATTTGAAATATCGTTCATCTAGCTGTCAGGATATCTTGGTCCTAGTTCTATCTTTACTGTTTTACAGTCATCTGACCTCAGGCATGTCTTTTAGTCTCTCTGGTTCTTACATCCTCATCTGTAAAATGAGGATAATACCAGTTCTGCTACCCCGACAGAGTTGTTTCTTATATTAAATAAAGACATATGAAAACAGCTTGTACACAATAGGATTCTATAAAATGTAAGGCAATAGGTTATTGTTATGTTAAGCATATAAATTACCTAATATTGTTCTTCAGATTTGGCAATGACTTTTTAAAAATATAGATTGTATTATCTCACCTTTAGTATCAAAGATGAGGAAATAAATTATACAGTGTTCAAAATAAGAATCTAACCAGTCATTTTGTTGGGTAAAATAAAGTATGTATTATGAGTGGTTTTATAAAATTAAGTATTTGTTCAATTAAAAGCACATAATAGCAAAAATGTTATAACACACAGTTAAGGTATATATAAGTTTTGTTCTTTTGAGTGATTCTATTTTTATAAATCTCAGCATTGTGTTGATATTTTATTGATAAATGTTATTCAGAAGATAAATGTTTAAAAAGTTTATGACAGTCAAAATTTTGTGGTCTGAAAGCAGCTTCTTGGTGGAAGTTTAACCATGTTAAAAAGTTGCATAGAATATAAAAATCCCATTTAGGGTAAATCTCACTTAAATTCTTTGGAAAAACTGTAGCTAACTTAAACCTTGCTAGTGTTTGTATGGTAGTGTTGTAGCATCACAAAGTTAATTTGAATATTTGCTTTCTTCATTTTTCTTTCCTTGCAGCTTTTAGTGTGTGCCTAGATAAATATAACACAGGTGCAGTTTTAGATGTTTTAGATACATAATGTTATGCTTCAAGTTTTGTTTCTGTTTTCATACAAGTAGCCTTGAAAGATCTTAGAATTCTGCACATTGTCTGATAGTTTTTCTATTTAAAATGGATTATGAGAAGCAATGAAAAGAAAGAACAAGTCCTTATCTATGAAGACATCTCAGTTAAATTTTTAAAGTGTTTTGGCCCACAAAAATGCCACCACCATCTTCCTCATTTTAAAAGAGTATAAGAGCGCAGTGACCCATTATAGTTCATCAGTGGCATAATGCTCTAGGCATTGATTTTAGTTTATAAGTTTTCTACTTTGTTTTAAAATAATCTACTTTGAGGCCTAATATTTCCTTTAGGTATTTCCACAGGTCTTTGCTAGGCATTAAGCAGATCTTGCTGTAGATAAATTAAAGATCTGGCAACATGTGTATGTATATATATATATTATGTACATAGATTTCTTCTCTCCAAATACTTTATAGAAGCCACTGATGTTTTATTTGTTGTCATAAAACTATATAAAAAGTTAACATTTTTTTTCCTGTATGTGTCCTTAGGAACTAAGCTCTTAATCTCAAATACAGAAAGATGACGTTCATTTTCTACCTCTCTAGCTTCTTTACTGTATTAAATTTGTATCACATTTTTTTAATCTTTTTAAAACAGAGATGTGCTCCTGCATCTATTCGCCTCATGGACAACCAGCAATTTCAGTTTGGTAAGTAAGGAATGGTACTTTAAAAATCTGCTCACTAAGCCACAAAAACTTATGAAACACCAGTTATGTGCCAGGAAGAGTACTGAGTACAGAGCTAGAAAGATAAATGTCATAGCTCCTGTCCTTCAGGAAGTTCTCAGTCTAATGAGGACAGACAGTTGTATAAATGAATGAGTGCAGGAGTGTTAGAGGTGATGTGAAAGAAGGCTGCACTGGATACCCTGGTGCAGATGAAGGAGGGGTTGATCCTACTTGATTTTGCTTGAGATTGAGGCAGAGCGTGGGGAAAGCCTTCTTGAAGGAGTGATGCTTAGAGAAAATCTTAAAAGGTGAATAGAAGTTTGCCTGAGACAGTCTCTTCTTTCCTACCAAATTTTTGTTCACTTATCAGCAAAAAATATGAAATTGTAAAACCTTAATGGTGTGTTTGAACTTCTTCAGATAGTTCTGTGTGGCTCAAATAGACTGTAGGGTGAAAGTGGTTACAAGAGATAAAGCTGGATGGGTGGACTAGGGCTTTGCAGGATAGATTTGGGTTTTATCTTGTCAGAAGAGGGATATCTTTGTAGAGGGAATACAATAAATCAGCTTTATAGAAAGAAAGCTCATTCTGCTAGCATTATGCAGGATGGATTAGGATGGTGCAAGCATGAAGGAGGAGTTGAAATGGTTAAAAAGGCAAATACTGGGGGCTTTGTTCAAGGCAGCAGCAGTGGAGATAGAGAGTAAAGAATAGATATTCCAAAGAACAGTTTGCCAACTGGATGTGGAAGGTTAAATAAAGGGAAGAGTTTAGGGCAACTCCTGATGTCTGATTGATTGACAGTCTAGAAGAAGAGATGATTTTGGGGAAAAGACATTACAAATGGGTTGTGTTTAAGTTGACCATGGAATATTCAGGTGGAGAATTCAGTAAGAGTTAACCATGTTTCTTTTTCTTCCTATTTTGCTTAAAGTATTAAACTTTCTGACACGATTTATCATCTTATCAATTCTAGTTTTACTGCTTCTGAATTTTTCCATATGCTGAAATTTAGTTTGGGATTTAAGTTTATAGACTTTACATACCCTCAAAATAGTCCCAGAATGATTGTTCAATAATAAATACTAAAGGCCAAGTTAGGCAGGCTTTTCTTTGGTGTACAAGTAGCTTAGATTTTAATTTAGGGAAGAATGATTATCATAATTATATAGAAATTGAACTAAGGAACTCAGGTTGATAACATATCAAGGGTTCGTTTTAAAATTAGATTCTTCTAAGTCACAGCTTTTATTTCTTTAAGTAAATTACTTTCAAAATACTATACTGCTGATAAAAGTTTAAGATAAATGTGTCCTATAAATGATGAAATAGTTAAATCAAATGAAAACCAAGACTCCTGTGTATTTTGGCCTGCATTCAGAGATCTAGGTTTGAAGAGAGCCATGTATCTATCTGATTAATAAGACTGTGTTATCCGTTTATATGCTATAATGATAGTAAACTATGTTGGACATAGACATCTATGTAAAACTAATTATGATATGGCCAGATTTTATTTATAACTGGGATCTATAACAATTTAAATGTAGGTTCAAAGAAAGATCCTTTTGGTTATCTGTCATCCCTGTTCCACATTCTCATTACTGTACCTAGGAACATGCTCTAATGTTGGTTCTACTCTCGCTAGTCTTTAGTGTGTCTCCTCTCCTTCTGCCCTTTACTTGGCCACCAAAGTGATCCTTTAGCAGTACAGATCTGATCATGCTTCTTGGCAGTCTGTAACCTTTTTGATTTCTCAGTATTCATTGAAGCTTTCCCACCTACATATCCTGCCATGACTTCATGATCAACCAACTAAATAACTCTTAGCACAGCAAGGGGTGTCTGGGACCTTGTACCAACTGTATGGCTGATTGGTCAATGTTTGTACCGTATTGGTTGTTAACAAAGCACAAGCCTTATTATTAGTTGTTAATATTTTTATTATCACCCCTCTCCTTGACACAACTCAATATATTATATTGAAATGATACATTTTCAGTATATTGAAATGATATATATCATTGAGTACATTGAAACGATCTACGTATTTTCCCTGTGAACGAATGTTTGTCAAATTTGGGAGATGTTTCTTATTCATTTTTATGTGTCCTGCACCTGTCACATAACAGACACTTACATGTTGATTGACTTAATCATCAAATTAGCAAAAGAGGGTAAACAAATCTTGAATAGCATATAGGGTAGTGCTAAGCACATTATCAGTAGCACACAACCATCCCTCAAGGTTGTATTTCCAATTTATAAACAATTCAAAGGCTAAATACTTTGGCCAAAGTCCACAAGTTATATGTGGCGCTGGGGTTGAACCCAAATCTGTCTGACCCCAAAGCCCTACTTTTTCCAGTGCTTTGGAGCACTTCCTTGAAACATAAGGATTTATGGAATCCTTTAAAATTATTTAATTAACACTAACAATAAAAAAAATCACTAATCAAACTGTCTAGCTAGTAAATTTAGGAACTAGTTCCTTTGTTTTCTATATAAAATAAAACACAATAGCTGGAATATGTTTAGAATGTAATTAGTTCGGTAGGCAACATTAATTTAAGAATAAGTAAAAGATAATAATATCCTCTTAATTAATACTAATACCTGACCTACTTAAAAGTTAGTATCACTTTTGCAATAATTATGCTTGAAGCATATTCCATCAGGGTATCACATCACTCAGTATTAGGCATATATGTGCCTAACTCACAGTAGTGTTAATAGAAGTTGTGCATTTAAATTTCAGTGTGATAAGATGAACATATACCCTTAAGGATTATTCCATATTGGAGTAGTAATATTTGGAATCTTCATACATTGTGTAAAAATATGTGGACCAGAAGTCTTTTATGAGGATCAGATACACACACTCACACATTTATGTGTATATATTTGTTTCCAGTTGCTGTTAAAGTAGGCTGAATTCCATTTGGGACAGTGAGTGAATATTTTGATGATGTGTTACCTTTAACTTTATACATGCTAGAAATGGTATCTTTTAAAAACACTGGTTATGCTAGAGAACATTTCTGACAGGTTACCATGAAAGAAAAAAAAATCCCAAACAAACCTCTTGTGATCCAGGATCTCAAAAAGATTGCTAGGTTCGTGTCTATGTCATCTGCTCTTTATTTTTTGTTTGTTTGTTTTTCGCTTTGGTTATAGCATGGTTACCTAACTCTTAGCTTCTGGTTAAGATTTATTTGGTTACTTGGTCTTTTATGTAATATAGTTTTTTATTATAATCTGTAAGAATGTGATAAATATTACGGATTCAGATTCTCACTTTAAAAAAATAGATGAATGGAAAAAAAGACTGCAAGTGATTTTTCCTCCAGAAATATCTCTCTCAACCCCCCCTTTTTTCCTTCTAAAAAGCTAGTTTGCACCTATTTTAAAAGAAGGGATCTACACTTTAAAAATAAACAAAATCCCAAAACCTTAAAGCCTTTTTTTAAAAAATAAATGTTTTATTTGGAGATAATTTTAGATTTACTAGAGGCTTTAAAAGTCTTTATAAAAATGCTATATAAATGGTGTGCCAAATTTTTCTGAATTGGGCTCACAGTACTAAGGCCAGATGCTTGACTCTTAAATGTTATAGTCATGGGAGTTAAGAAGTTGCTATTCTGAAAACAATGAGAAAACAGTAAAAGACTTTTACTCAATTAAGCTTAATCCGCAGGCAACGATGTTAATTTAACAGACTCTGAGACACCATTTATGTTTTTTTGGCAATTTTAACTCTCTGGGTATAATTAAGGAAGCAATTACTAGTTTTATGCCAACAATTCTGGATGAATTAAGAATTAATTAAGAAACAATCTTAAACTTGGCATTGACTCCATATTTGGTTATAGTTCTGAATGGTTTCTGCATAATTAAAAAAAATAAAAGTAGAACTAGCCACCATTGGGTGTTCCTAATGAAATAAAAATTAATGAAGTGATTTTACTATGTATAAACTATGCCATTGAAAGATAACCTAAACTATGTGTAGTAGTAATTACATATAGTAATTTGAGTTTAAAAAAAAACCCAAGAAGGAGTTTGGTAAACAAAAAGTTGTTTGTGACTTTTTAAAAGATGTAGATCTTAATACCAATGTGTTATATGTATAACATAGGAGATTTTAAAAACTAAAGTCATGGAAATGTTCACTTTCTTTTAGGATACTAAGTTAAAGTAGCCTCTTGCTTTTATGAAAAACATAGATAAATTAGTTTGCTATTAACTTAAAATATGAACTTTTTTTTCTTCTTAGGTCATGCTCTCAAACCTCAGGTTTCCTCTATTTTTACATCATTTTTGGATGGATTAAAAAAGTTTTATATTACAAAGGTAAGAATTTTTTTTAATGCTTAGGATATTAATTTTTTCTGATTTCTCTTCCTCACACACACCTATGTTCTTCCACGTTGCTGTGTACATTTCATAATTGTTATTTTTTTATGTTGGAGTAAATATTTAATCAAGTAAATCAATTATGCATTCAATTTCAGAAAATATAAAAGCTTTCCCGTATTTGAAGTTCCTAAAAATAACACTTCATTGAACAGTTTTAGCATATAACATTTTTTATAGTTTGAATTTTTTCCTTCATAGTAGATATCTAGAAGTGGAATAAAAGTATTCATTTTTTTAAACTTTTGACACATGACAATGCATATGTGTCATTTTTGGATTGCATCCTTGCTAGTACATATGGGATTTTTTGTTTTGTTTTGTTTTAAATTTAGTAAATCCAGGGGGGAAATAGTATTTTATTTTAGTTGATATTTCTTGAAACTCTAATGAGACTGACCATTTCCCTGTATTTCCTAGATGTAATTTTTTGTGAATTAGTTGAATGTGGTTATTTTGCTAGGGGTAGCAACGTCAAACAAACGACTTCTGTTTGTTCTTTTTGGGGGGTGTGGGGGGAATGGTTTAATGCCTTGCTGTGTGCCTTTTGAAAAATGGAATTATTAGATGCCTTTTTCATAAATGTTGTAAATAATTTTTCCAGTCAGTTGACTCCTTTTTAATAAGGTTTCTTTCTTTTCTTTCTTTTTCTTTCAGTGCAAAAGTTTCTAATTTTTATATCTTTCCTTTGATTATTTAATTACTTTTAAGCTTAGAAAAGCCTGTCTTCCTCCAGAACTATGATTAGGACCATTTTCTTCTCTCTCTCACTTATTTGTTAAAAAGGAATTTTAAAACTTTTTGTCTTTATTACTGTTTGACTTTATTTCAGTTTTATGATGTGAGATAAAAAACTAAGTTAATCTTCACCTCTTGCTCTCCTGATTGCTAACTAGTTGTGACAGCACCATTAACTAACCTGTCCTTGCTTCTCATTTTTGTTTTTTGTTTCTTTTTGCTGTACGTGGGCCTCTCATTGTTGTGGCCTCTCCCGTTGCGGAGCACAGGCTCCAGACGCACAGGCTCAGCGGCCATGGCTTATGGGCCCAGCCGCTCTGCGGCATGTGGGATCTTCCCAGATTCTCATACCGGGGCACGAACCCGTGTCCCCTGCATCGGCAGGCGGACTCTCAACCACTGCGCCAACAGGGAAGCCCCTTGCTTTTCTTATATTGGTTTGCCATGTCTAAGACATCTTCTCGTATACTTATATAAGAAAAAGACATTTTTATGTAATAGCTTTTGTTCTTGAAAAGAGCTTTTGTTTAATGAGCTTTTGTTCTTGAAAAATTAAATGGATTTAATTGCTGTAGATCTAGTTCTCCCTCTTATTTTTTCAGAATTTTCCTTGTTATCACCATTATCTACCTGTTCAGTATCCTGGAAAATTTTTAGAAACTCTTCATCATTTTAGGAAGCTCATTGAGGTTTTTATTAAAATTGGAATAAACTAGTATATTAATTTGGGCAAAAGTCGACCGATTTATAATACTTAGTTTATGCATTTGGGAACATACATTTCTCTCATCTTTTTTTTAGACATGTTTTCCTAATGAAGTTATGTATTTCCTTTTAAGATTATTCTTAGATGTTTTATATTGTTTTATACATAAGGTCTCCTTTGAAAATAATACTTAATAAGAAGTTATTGGTGGTATATATGTAAGGGTGCTGCTGGTTTTTACTCCCCCCCAACATCCTGCTACTTTATTATGTTCTGTCATTTTGGTAGTTTTATTTGATTCTTTGGTACAGTTATAATTCTTACAAGTTAATTTGTTGTATTTCCATACCAATATATCATTATAATTGATACCTTGGCATACTGTAAAATGAAGTGTTTTTCCTGAGTGCTGTTCTATTGTGATGACCTAAATAGGTACATTAAGCATTCTTTTTGATTGACATGTAAAGTTCCAAAGCTCAGATTTTGAAGAGCTGGTATGTTTGAGCTCAGATCAGAAGAAAAAAAGAGCAAAATGTGTTTTGATTTACTATTTTGTAGGCTAAGACTTATCTGTAATAATAATATTCTTTTGTAGTTTAAAGGATTTGATCCAAATCAGCTAAGTGTCGCTACATTACTGTTTGAGGGGGACCGTGAGAAGGTTCTTCAACATGAAAAACAAGTGTATGACATTGCTTCAAAATTTGGGTATGGCTTTCAGTTCATAATGCCAAGAGAAAGTTAAGCTAAAATTCTGATATCTCCAAGCAGTTGTTAATGTACACTTTTCAGTATTAAATTTATGTTAGTATATGGTAGTCAACTTGAAATAATATGTTGGTTTACTTCTAAAGTTTGTAGAAGGCTAGACTGGTATGTTGCTCTTACTTGTCTAATCGTATATGTGACATAGTGAATCTTCTTATTGTATTTTTTCATTAATGATAATTTTATATTATTTTCTATTGTGCTAAGTGAAATAGAAAAAAATTCATAGTCATGTTGCTATTTAGTGGTAATAGTATATGTATAAAACATGCTGTAAGTATGTTTTTAAAAGGAAATTGTGTTTAATCAAAAGTATTTGATAAATTATCTATACTCCACTTCCTGTCACTTACTGTTTTGTGCTGGTATAAAGAAACTGAAAACATTTCACATCTGTAACCAACTGAATAATGATTGGGTGGTTTCTGTCTGTCCACTTGATGGATTATAAGATTGATCGATGAGAACTATAGTGAAAGCGCCATTTATCAGGACTACATTTTTTTTCCTTTCCTTTTTAAGTACATAATAAACAGTTTTCTGGATACCAGTCTTTTTTTTTTTTTAATTTCAGAGCTTAAAATATTTCATACACATACATTATCCTTAATCTGAGTTCTTTGTAAATATTTACTTTTATTTCTTTTTTTTCCCTTTCTTGCTGTTCTTTATGAGAACAAATGAACGCTTAATTTGGAGCCATATGTCTTAGAATGCGCCACTTTTATGTGTTTTCCTCATATATAATGTTCAGCCCTTTGTTTTTAGGATTTTCTGAACTTAGTATTAAAGTGCAGTATTGTTAGAAAAAGATCTAATCTTGGGCCTAATTTTTACTTTACCTTTGTACTGCTTTTGAACATTGAAAAATAATCTCTCAGTTTTATTTTTACCCTATTCTGAAATTGGCAAGTGGAATTATAATTTTTTTAGTAGAAGGTGAAATTCAGTAATCTTTCACTTTTTCTTCTCCACAGTACCTTTTTGGGAATTACTGATGTTTTAGCTAAATTAGTTAAGAGTGCTGTAAGGTTTCATTTAATGAGCAGATGGGTTGGATATCAGGTTACCTCTGAAATTTTTTGAAATGTTCATGTACATATTTTTTAGTTTCTAAGTTATGTGGAGTACATATATAATTTGATTTAAAAACTTTTTAAATCCATGATACTAGTGAGAAACAAACACTAAAGGAGTTTTAAATGAAAACCTTTTACATCTAAATTAAATCTTTTATATCTACTTAGCCTTAAATATTAGAGACTGAAACTTTTAAAAGTTATTTCGTTATATATTTAAATGTTTATTTGGGATTTCAAAAATTTCCAGAGTCATTTGTAGGGAAATGGATGCTATAATATTTTAATCACTGTATGTAAGGTTAAATTTGCTTAATTTCATCTCACTACTCCCCACCCCCACCTCCAACACACACACACATACACACACCCAGAGATTGCACTTCGTGGGATCTATAGTTATAGTTCCAATTCAGAGTAGCCAGCAAATCATTACTAGTTAGTAATGTGCCGCATTTCCTGTTAGACTGGGATAGGCTGATGACAAAAGACCTTTTTGTCCTAACGCACGCATACTTTTTATAGGGCATGATCTGTCTCTTTTGGGGCCTCACCATTGATGCCTGCTATATACTAGATGCTTGATTAAATATTTATTGAAAGGATTTATGAAACTGAATACTTTATTTTTCCCTGACATCTTTTATGCTACTTTATTTATGCCTAATTACTGTGCCACCCTTGAAACAGTATATTTTAATCTTTAGGTATTTATTGGGACCATGTTGTCAGTTTTATTTAATTTGAGCCACCAACTATCAAGAACTGGCTTTTCATGTAATGCCAGTTTTGTTTTTCTCATGTAACACCAGCCATTTACAACTTGAAAGTAATAGTGAATCTTTCTTAAGGTGAATCCAGATCTCTTTGGATACTGATAACGAGGCCCCAGAACTATTGATTTAATTCCAGCAATTTGCTTAAACTAAACAACAAACTTGTATCAAATTCATCCATTAAAAATAGGTTATATTAAATGAGGTATGTATTTTAAAGCAAGGGTAAAGCATTAAAACTTAGACCCTGATTGGAGTGTCATTTTTTTTGCTATTATTATTTGCTACTTCTTAGTTACGTTTATAATTAATTTCTTAATATACTTTCATCTGGCACCCTTCTTTTAGATGCAGAAATCTGTGTTGAACAACCCTAGGCTATCACCAGGCAGGTGACTTAGGGCTCTTTTGATTTTTTGATACTTGGAAGTATATCTTCGCATGGTTTTCCAGCAGTAGTCCCGGTTTTCCCCCAGTTCTCTCTAGGCACTAGTTCTTTGTTCTAACCACTGAAAGATTCAAGGATATTTTTTATAAGATGCTACCCTGCCAACCCTCATTCCTCAATCATTTCTCCTGCATAACTAGCTGGAGGAAAGCATCACTAAGTTTCTTTCTAATAAAGTTTTCATAAGTTAGTTTAGCTCATGTATTTTATTTTGAATTAGGGCATTTTCAATCTATTCTTTATTTTCTGTTCTTTTGTTTTATCCTGTTTCCACCACCTCACTGGCTTTATTTATTTATTTTAGAATTTATTATTTATTTATTGGCTGCGTTGAGTCTTTGTTGCTGTGCACAGGCTTTCTCTAGTTGCGGCGAGTGGGGGCTACTCTTTGTTGCGGTGCGCAGGCTTCTCATTGCGGTGGCTTCTCTTGTTGTGGAGCATGGACTCTAGGCGCAGGGGCTTCAGTAGCTGTGGCTCGCGGGCTCTAGAGCGCAGACTGAGTAGTTGTGGCGCATGGGCTTAGTTGCTCCACGGCATGTGGGATCTTCCCGGACCAGGGCTCGTACCTGTGTTCCCTGCATTGGCAGGCGGATTCTTAACCACTGCACCACCAGGGAAGCCCACCTCATTGGCTGTAAATTGATTGTTTTTAATGAAGTACTCCCAACAGTTGAGAACATTTTTGTGAGTTATCTTAGCCATTTTTCCTTTTTGCCTTCCACACCCACGCAAACACTGTTAAATACCTTTGAACACATATGATCCAATAGAATATAATAGCCAAATGTTGAATAATCATACTTTGGTTGTTTATCTATGGTTGCTAGTAATGTACTTTAACTTCTCTAAGAGCTAAGTGGAGTAAACATTACCTGTCACCAATCATGACAGATGTGTTGACATTTACCATAGAACTTAAGGTAATATGCTATTGTTATTTTTAAAGGGTTATATTTAAAGTATTAGTTTTAAAGTGCTTAAATTGTTTAATGTAATTCAACATGAGTGTGATTAGGTTCACCAGATGGTTCTTTTATATAACAAGATTATCTCTCATTCCTCTTTCAGTAGTCTTCCCAGTCCTTCCTCATGTAACAGCTTTAAGTTTGTTTAAGAACCTTGTTAATTGATATTTTAAGGAAGTAGGGGATGGATGTTGCTACTTTAACATAAGGCAGTTGAATTTAAGTATAGTTTATTGGAGTGGCTGCAAAAGTGGCAAGTTAGAAGCATTTAATTTCTAAACCCTACTATTGTTTATATATTGTATCTTAAAGTAATTTTGGCTGGAATGCTAGATAGTTCTGAAAGCTAAAAAAAGAGAGGTTCCAAGAAGCTAAATTTGCAGGGAAACCTTTGATTCAGAAAAGCGAACCCAGAATGACTTTTATTCTTTTGGGGGGGTTATGAATTTAGAATGGACATCCAGTTTCTTCCTGCTTTGGGTAAGAAAATGCATATTTCTGTGTGGTTTGTCACACTAGATTCCAAGTGGAACAGATCTTTTTTTTCCCCTTGGCCAGATATTAGAAAAGGGTCTAAAGAAAAATGGCTTGACCTGGGACTGCAGAGTCGGACTTTTTCTCATCCTGATATATCAGGATGCTATATCTTATATCAGTAGGCCTGATATGGGAGAGACAGGCCTACTAAATGTTCATACCTGCTACTTCTCACCAAGTACATACTCAGAATGCACCTGAGTATGATTCCCAGCAATGGTCTCTTGCACCCTTTCCTAGTCTTCATGCTTCTTTCCTTTCCTTCTGCCGGTAGGCCTAGCATGAACTGTGTCTTTCCTAGATCAGTAGGGTTTTTTCTCTCTTGGAGTTAGTGTCTGACTCAGATTCATATCTACCTGAGGTTTGGGTTCACCTATTTTCCTCCAAGCACCTGTCACAGCAATTTTCTGACTAGTTTACTTTTTGTTTTGGAACTTTATTTGACTCGCTACCCCAACGTAACATCCATACACATCTAACCCAGAATTGTCTTCTGTTTCTTCTTAATTTTCTATCTTAGCAGCTTGACCTAAGTTGTTTTCTTTGCTCATTAACATTCTAGTAACAAATGCCCCCCTTCATTTCATTATACCCTTTCCCCATGTAGTTCTAGACTAGAGCTGCTCCTGTCAAGTCTTTGCCACTCCTTCTGGATGACACTAATTCGTGTATATCCAACTATAATACAAAGTCAGGAAATCTGATTTAGCCCATATGTCCTAGCTGAAAATTGCCTTACAGTATTTGTGTAGAACAAGGGTACATCGACATTGTATTACTTACTTACTGCCAAATTCAGACAAAACATCGGGGAAAGAAAGGATTTAACTGTAAAGGTGTTAACTGAATTCATAAGAGAAATGAGAAGAGGCTCAAATCACAGAGGTTCAAAACCTGAGTCTTAAGCAACACCATGGTTAAGGGCTCAGCATCCTGAGACCAAGAAGGCTCAGTTAGGGTATTAAGAAGAGAGACATAAAGATTAGCCATCAATCATGACTCAAGAAAGCCACAAGAAAAGATATTTTTCCTTTTATTTGTTTTTATTGAGGGATTTTTAGTGGGTACTTTGAGAATTTGGGATAAGTTTTATTTAGTTGACTAAGACTACTTAAAATTTAATTTCTGCCTGATCATGGAAAAAGCAAAATTAAAAACTATCTACTGAAGGTAGTGGAAATCAGTAATCATTCATAGCCTTTTAAAATTAGAATGACTTTAACAAAGCAGAGTACTTGGACTGAAATATATGTTATATGGGGTTGATTCTAACTAGATCACCAAATACAGCTTCTGTACAAAGCTACTTTCCAATTGAAATGGATGTGTTCATACTGTTGCTCTTGTACTTGCCTGTATGTTGCTTCATAAATTTTAATGTATCTGTGTAAGTATGTTTTGTCTGTCTTTTAAATCATAAATCCCATAAAGTAAACACCTTGTCTAATACTCCAAATAACTATGTGCTCAAGTATTCAGAAAACTTCTTGGTGTTTGGAAGATCCTAGTCAGTCATTGCAAATCTTAATATATGAATAAGACTATAATACATGAATATACAGGTAAAAATATAATATGAGTAAAATAAGAGTATTTTAAGTATCTTGTTATGCTTGTGACGATTATTTAAGCTTGTTTCTCGTGGCTAATTCTCTGTTCTTTTGACAGTATGAGTAGAAGTAGTTGAGTTCATATCAGTCAGTTTTACTGGTTTGGTAGACATAAAATTAATTACCAAACTGAATATTAAAAATATTTTTGTTATCCAAGACTATTCTCTTGACAGCTCATTGATACATTTATGATAAATGAGATTAAAATAAAAATGAGATGTAAAGTAACATATGTTAATCTGTTAAGCAGTTATTTGAGGTATTGTATCAGTTTGGTTAGTTTTATATATTTTTAATAGTTCATTTGAAATATACTGACAGTATATTCTTTAATTACAGTGGATTAGCAGCTGGAGAAGATAATGGACAGAGAGGTTATTTGCTGACCTATGTCATTGCATACATTCGAGTAAGTTATCTAATTTCTTTTATCAGTTTATGTTGCAAACAATACTTTTTCTATAAGTGAATAAAATTATTTTCTTTATTTTCTTAAATTTTAACCTACGGTAATTTAGCATATCATTGTACTCATATGAGTCCAGGATTTTTCTACCTTATAAAATTTTCTTTCATACCTTTACACTTTTGTGGTGGCTTATGAATTGCTCTTTCCAATTTTGATATTAAAACAGAATTGTACTCCGGGTAAAAAAATTTAGTATTATAAGTTACTTATCATATAAGTATTATATCTTGTACGCTATAAAATATATTTTCCTAGCTGAGGTGGTTCCAGATAGTCTATCTATTTAGTCACTACAAAGAGAGACACTCTATTTTCTAATTTATTTTTAAAGAAAAGTTGATTTTAAAATATTTCTTTTCCTTTCTCTAGTCCCTCCTCCCCCAACTTCCCTATCTCCCTGGTCCTTTGATCCTGATGATCACTTTTTGGTATTGGTTAATTTGCTGTTTAGGCCACTAAAAATCTGTCCTGCTAGTATTCTCTGCATGTACCTAGACAGTTTCTGGATAGAGACTCCATTCATTAGAGAAATATTTGAGTTCTTGCCGTGTGTCAGACACTCTGCCTGGTGCCAAGGGCACAGAGGAAAACAAGACAAAGTTTCTGTCCTTCTGGAGATAATATCTCACACTTGGGGCCACTTTCCCATGCTCTTTTGAGGTAGATAGTAAAGAGCCCAGGAGGTTGAATTAGAAACATGAAATACTAATAATGAACATGAAATACTACTAATATTATGGACTCTTCTGCATCTGTTGTAATTTCTTAATTTTGTGTATATGTCTTAACAGGATTTGGGTTTGGAATACTATGTATTAGGGGAATCTTTTGAGACTTCTGCTCCTTGGGACAGGTAAAATGAAATAAAATGCGTGATATTATTAAAATATGCTATACAATTGCTGAAGTAATTTATTGTGTGTGAATATGTAAACTTTTAAAGTTTTGTAAGGAAACGTTGAAACAAGGTAATCACTTTTATTTAACTTAATATCTTCATCAGAATGTCACATTTGCAAGCCATTTTTAAAATTTTAGACAGACTTGTCCATGTCCCATAGAAGGAAGTTATTACCGCAGTTTACATTTTAAAGAATTTTACTGAACACTAAATGTCACTATGTGGTTTTACTTAGCTTTGATTTAAATTCTTAAATGGTTAATATGCTTAAATGTTCTCTAAAAAGTCCCCCCAAAATATAACCTTCTTTTGTAGTATTTCATTTAGCTTTTGATATTTGTATGTACACTGTTAAGCAAGATCTTAACTTGAATTTAAGTGATTTCTGAAAGAAACCCAATTTAAGAAATTATGTATAATTTGTTTTTAAATTATACACATATATACATACAAATATTGGTTAGGGAATTAATAATAAAAACTGATTAGGAAATGTGAAGTGGTTATATTAAAGATAGACTTGTGAGTTAACTAATAAAAAATTCTTGAGGTTGTTAGCACATTTTTAATCTAGTATACCTTACATTTTACTTTTTCTTTATAAAATTTACTATTTTAAATCTATAATAAAGTATATAGGATATAACAGATCCCCCTGAATATACCTGTTAGATGTTACCTATCTTAACATTTTTGTTCTACCCTAACCTCTTTTTTTCCTCCCCCAGAAAACTTTTTACTTTTCTACACTGTCTTCATCTACTATGGGTTTTGACTTTTGCTGTATTGATGCTAATAGTCCATGCATTGTAAGATAGCAATCAAATTTATAGTATCAACATGTTAGTCACAGCATTCAGTTTTTGATGCTAAATTTTAATAAGGGGAATAAATCTTATAAATAAAAAGGATTATCACTTCATCAACATCTGACATGTTTGAACAGCAGATATAGTTTGGGAGCTGTTCATAGATGTCTCAGAGACCACTTTAGTCTTTAATACCTTTTCTTACTGGGGAAAGTGGGTTAGTGTAGTGTTACTTCTTCAGTAGTATGAATTTCCTTGTCATCAATTACTCCTTACCTATGATTGCAATTTTGTCTTTAAATTGCAATCAATTTAAAGCTAGTCATGCACTATCTTTTCATTTTTCTTTATACTTTCCTTGTATATTCTTAAATACTTTTTTGACTCACTGACTATATCTGTTTTATACAGGGTTACGTACTTGGTTTTCATTTAAAACAACGTCTTCAACTGAAGTTTTAATAAATAAAATTAAGGGAAAGCAGCTGTATTCCTGACATAAAATTTATTTGTTACCATTTAGTAACTTGCTTTCTCTTTCAAACCTTTAGCTAGGTAGAGACCTTGTTTAGCAGCAACCCATGGGATCAGGGTCTTCAACCCTCATACATTATTAGGTTGCTTGGCCTTTTCATGCATAAGTTTCTTAAAGGATTATTGGTCTTACTAGTTTTTATGTATTCCTCTGTGGCCCTAGCACAATGACTGCACCTATTAGGTGCTCAGTGAATATTCTGCATAGACTCCTATGAATGAACTATGGAATAATGTAAGAATTTAGCCTTATAAAAATAGCTGCCTAAGAGGTCCGAGTTGGAGATTTGAAGATTTTAGAGACATCAGCTTGAGATTTGTGATTAAAACCAAAGGAGATATACAGACACTTAACAGGTAAATGGATGAAGAGAAAAGAAAGAAGACCTGAGAAAGAAGTCCAAGAAACCCCAACCTTTAAGGGATAAGAACAAAGGATTCATTTAAGTTGTACAAATAAGTGCTAGCAGAGGAGGTTGGGGAATAAAATCTAGAAGATTTGGAGGAAAACCAGTGCTGTGAGAGGAGCTGAGGGAAATTGTTTTCAAGGAGGAAATGGTCAATAGTGTTAAATTTGCTAATAGGTCAGGTAAGAATTTAAAAGTATACACAGTACAGGACTTCCCTGGTGGTCCAGTGGTTAAGACTCCTTGCTTCCAGCGCAAGAGGCTCGGGTTCGAGCCCTGGTCAGGGAACTAAGATCCTGCATGCCACACGGCCAAAAAAAAAAAAAGGTATACACAGTTTTGTTTACTTCCTATGTAGTGACTGGTCCAAATGGACTGTATTGACCTTTGCATGAGTTCTGTTAGAAAATACTTAAAGAACTCCATACAAATAATTTCTAGAAAGTACCTCATTCAAGTAACACTTGAATTCTGTTTTCTAGGGTCATGATAAAGAACTTGTTACTTTTATAAATTTGTAATATTCATGAACTCCTGTAGATATTAAAGTTTAGTAGATTTTATTTATATTTAAAATTTTATTTATTTGGTTGCACCGGGTCCCAGTTGCGGCATGTGGGCTCCTTAATTGCAGCATGCAAACTCCCAGCTGCAGCATGCATGTGGGATCCAGTTCCCCGACTAGGGATCAAACCCAGGCCCCTTGCACTGGGAGCGCAGAGTCCCATCCACTGCACCACCAGGGAAGTCCCTTTATTTATATTTAAAGTATCTGTTTTGTAAGTTGGATTTTCAAATTAAGGACATTAAATTTCAATAATCTAAATTCTTTATGAAAGATTTTTAAGAAACACGGATCCTTACCATTCTATAAATAAGGCATAGGTAACATTGATAAATTGTATCTGCCTGCAGCTCTCACAGAATAAAGCAGAACTTAACTTGAGTGCTGTTTTGTAAAGTCAGATTTTATAAAACTTTCAGACACTATAAAAGTAAAAACTGACATGCTAATAAAACACTAAAACCTTTTTCATATTTATATTTTAATCAGTTATTCTTTGTTCTTATTGGAAATATAGATAACTTTAATGTGTTCAGTAAAGCATAATCCATTTAAATGTTATTGTTTTTATCAAATTGGGCCAACCTTTTAAGTTTCTTTGGTATCTTTTCCTTTCTCATGATTCTAAACAGACCAAGGTTTAAAACACAGAATCGGTGTCAATATGTAGCCAGGATATATATTGGAGAATAAAATGGCTGATATATACTTTAAGAGTTTTATTTTCCAGATGAAACAGAATATATGGTTATAACAATATGTTACAGCTCACATTAAAAAACAGATTAATATTGTTAAATATTATCAATCTTCCCTCCCCTTTAAGAACTATATCTCACTTGTCTGTTTTCATTGTTCATATTGAACATATTAAACTGTCTAGCATAACTTTACACATAGTTCATGTCCAGTAAGTCTTTGTTGAGCTGGATTTTAGCTTAGTGCTTGAAAATAGGCTGTTGAACATTTGGTATAGCACTATGATTATTAATTAAATTATTTTTAAATTAAGGAAAACTTCTTAGATGGTATATAGATTGGTATTCCTATAACCCAGAATTGAATTTTCATTAACATTTTCTTTAGAGCTTTTTAAAAAGCTTTTAGAATCTTGTAATTAAATTTATTTTGAATTTGGATTTTCCTTAGCTTAGGAAACTGCCTTCAGGAGACTTGAGTATGCTCCTCTGACTTCTGTCTTTCCTGTGACAAAAAGGGAAAGGACTTTGCTCCCTTGAAGTTATGAATGGAAGGCCAGTTTCAATGATCTTGTTCATTCTTGAAGGAATGAGTATGAAAGTTTTAGTTAAGAGAATTTCTGACTTGAATGTGCTGATAAACCAGCAATAATTAGATTTTTTGTAATTATGTGAAAACTTAATATTGTATTCAATTATTTTTTTCTAGGGTTGTAGATCTCTGTAGAAATGTAAAGGAAAGAATAACAAGGGAATGCAAAGAGAAAGGTGTTCAGTTTGCTCCTCTCGCTACATGCAGGTGAGTTTTTGTTGTTGTTCTTATACTTTTTATTCTGAAAAAAAAAAAAAAACAACTGTTTTTTTTTTTAATTAATAGAGAAGTATAATTTGTGAGCTGAGGAAAAGCTTCAGTCTGTTCCACTTAGCAAGCTTTCCTAAACTTTACCTGCCACCTTTTTAGGATTGTGCCACTAGGATTTTTACAGTAGTCCTGAGCCCGATAGGAGTAGAACACCCTTTCCTAGGAGTGAGCCTTCTCCTGTCTGGACAGCATGATGGTAAAGAGTGAGCCTCTACCCTGTCTGGGTAGAGTGAGCCTTCTACCATGAGTGAGCCATGAGCCTTCTACCCTGTCTGGACAGCATTATGGTAAAGAGCCAAATGTCAGAGCTGCTGGAGTAAGAGAAGGACTCCTTCATTCACTGAAACTATAAATTACATATATGGTCAAGAAACTATAAATTACACACACATTCAATGTAGCTCTTTCTTTAACAGAGAAAAGGCACTTTAACCACTTTGTCGGTTGTTGATTAAATCAGTGGGTATGGAATATAGGAATGAGTGGAGCCAGAAGATCCAAATGAAGATTAACTTGTTGCTTTCTAATAGATCTTTCTGTGATAATGGAAATGTTCTGTATCTGCCCTATCCAGAATGATAGCCACAGCCACATGTGGCTGTTGAGCTGTTGAAATGTGGCTAGTATGACTGTGGAATTGAATTTTAAATTTTATTAATTTCAAATAATTTAAATTTAAAATGCCACATGTGGCTAGTATCTTCCATATGGGACAGTTATAATCCATATTGGAGCACAGTTAACTGATGATTTTGTCATCTCTTACTTAAATAGCAGAAGCCCCAAAGGAGGTTTTCTTAAGAAGGGGCACTTTGTGTTCAATCTTTTGATATTAATTTTCTGTGTGAACACCGGAAGATTAAATGTATAAAGATTGAATTGAGCATTTGACTTCTCTACAAAAGTTATCGAATTAATTAGAATAGAGAATAAAGGGAAATTAGGACAGATCATGAGAAGGGGAACCTTAAAGTAAATGATACAGTACTAATCTAGCACTTTAAAATTTATTGAACATTCTGTATTATATAACTGCTTCTCTTTTTTTCTCTGTGTGTGTGGTTTTCAGGGATATAACTCCAATATTTAGAAACAAACAAAAAACTTACAATATAAGCATGAATAAAAGTTAGGTAATTTTCGAATTAACGTAGTATCTTTATTGTTAAGTGCTGGACTCTGAAACAGCAGTTGTGCTTCAGCACAACAGCATTTCTGTATATTTCTATTCATGGTGATTGTTCTTTTGATTAGCCTGGAACCACTTGATATCAGCCTAGGAAGGCAGATCTGGGCCTTCCTGCTACTGCATCACCATGGCAACTTCCTGCTTAGTTTTTAAATTTCTTTATTTTGTAACGTTGCGTGTGTCTAAAGAGTGAAAGCACTGTTCTGCTATTTATTAGGAATTTAATCTCTTGGAGCTCTAAGTTTATCATTAGTAAAGTAGTGGTAATATATCTCCTTGAAGGGACTGTTGTAAGAATGAAATGAGAAAGCATATAAAGGGCTATATAAATGGCATCGTATGTATTATTGTGACGTAGTTATATGAAGGTTGAGGTAGACAATCCATACTAGTATTAGTATGGAAAATTTGGATATTTGTTTTTCTTCCTTAATGACAAATTCTCATGAAGGCATTCAATTGTTAGGCCCTCTTGATATGTTGACAGAGCATGATAATTTCTGTATATTTGCTTTGCAAGACTAGAAATACTTACGTACTCTTTAAACTGGAATCTCTTCTGTGATTTTTTCCCCATTTTTTTACATTCTCCCATCTTGTACTTTCCTATTACCATATTATGTTTCTTAATTCTACTTGTTGCCCCATAGGGACAGATACCTTTTAAAATTTGCTAGATTGTGCTTTCTTTTTCCTTTTTCTTTTAAATAGTGAATATTATTTTTTTTCATTTTTAAATTTTATTTATTGTTTTATATAGCAGGTTCTTATTAGTCATCAATTTTATACACATCAGTGTATGCATGTCAATCCCAATCGCCCAGTTCATCACACCACCACCCCCCTTTGGTGTCCATATGTTTGTTCTCTACATCTGAGTCTTTCCTCCCTTGGTATCCATACGTTTGTTCTGTACATCTGTGTCTCAGTTTCTGCCCTGCAAACCGGTTCATCTGTACCATTTGTCTAGGTTCCACATATATGCATTAATATACGGTACTTGTTTTTCTCTTTCTGACTTCACTCCGAATGACAGTCTCTAATCCATCCGCATCTCAACAAATGACCCAATTTCGTTCCTTCTTATGGCTGAGTAATATTCCATTGTGTATATGTACCACATCTTCTTTATCCGTTCGTCTGTCGATGGGCATTTAGGTTGCTTCCATGACCTGGCTATTGTAAATAGTACTGCAGTGAACATTGGGGTGCATGTGTCTTTTTAAATTATGGTTTTCTCTGGGTATATGCCCAGTAGTGGGATTGCTGGATCATAGGGTAATTTTATTTTTAGTTTTTGAAGGAACCTCCATACTGTTCTCCATAGTGGCTGTGTCAATTTACATTCCCACCAACAGTACAAGAGGGTTCCCTTTACTCCACACCCTCTCCAGCATTTGTTGTTTGTAGATTTTCTGATGATGCCCATTCTAACTGGTGTGAGGTGATACCTCATTGTAGTTTTGATTTGCATTTCTCTAATAATTAGTGATGTTGAGCAGCTCTTCATGTGCCTCTTGGCCATCTGTATGTCTTCTTTGGAGAAATGTCTATTTAGGTCTTCTGCCCATTTTTGGACTGGGTTATTTGTTTTTTTAATATTGAGCTGCATGAGCTGTTTATATATATTGGAGATTAATCCTTTGTCCATTGATTCATTTGCAAATATTTTCTCCCATTCTGAGGGTTGTCTTTTCGTCTTGTTTATGGTTTCCTTTGCTGTGCAAAAGCTTTTACGTTTCATTAGGTCCCATTTGTTTATTTTGTTTTTATTTCCATTACTCTTCCATTATTCATTAGGAGGTGGATCAAAAAACATCTTGCTGTGATTTATCTCAAACAGACTTCTTCCTATGTTTTCCTCTAAGAGTTTTATAGTGTCCAGTCTTACAATTAGGTCTCTAATCCATTTTGAATTTATTTTTGTGTATGGTGTTAGGGAGTGTTCTAATTTCATTCTTTTACATGTAGCTGTCCAGTTTTCCCAGCCCCACTTATTGAAGAGACTGTCTTTTCTCCATTGTATATCCTTGCCTCCTTTGTCATAGATTAGTTGACCATAGGTGCCTGGGTTTATCTCCGGATTTCTATCCTGTTCCATTGATCTATATTTCTGTTTTTGTGCCAGTACCATATTGTCTTGATTACTGTAGCTTTGTAGTATAGTCTTAAATCGGGGAGTCTGATTCCTCCAGCTCTGTTTTTTTTCCCTCAAGACTGCTTTGGCTCTTCGGGGTCTTTTGTGTCTCCATACAAATTTTAAGAATTTTTGTTCTAGTTCCACAAAAAATGCTATTGGTAATTTGATAGGGATTACACTGAATCTGTAGATTGCTTTGGGTAGTATAGTCATTTTCACAATATTGATTCTTCCAATCCAAGAACATGGTATATCTCTCCATCTGTTGGTATCATCTTTAATTTCTTTCATCAGTGTCTTATAGTTTTCTGCATACAGGTCTTTTGTCTCCCTAGGTAGGTTTATTCCTAGGTATTTTATTCTTTTTGTTGCAGTAGTAAATGGGAGTGTTTCCTTAATTTCTCTTTCAGATTTTTCATCATTACTGTATAGGAATGCAAGAGATTTCTGTGCATTAATTTTGTATCCTGCAACTTAACCAAGTTCATTGATTAGCTCCAGTAGTTTTCTGATGACAGCTTTAGGATTCTCTGTGTGTATAGTATCATGTCATCTGCAAACAGTGACAGTTTTACTTCTTCTTTTCCGATTTGTATGCCTTTTATTTCTTTTTCTTCTCTGATTGCTGTGGCTAGGACTTCAAAAACTGTGTTGAATAATAGTGGTGAGAGTGGACATCCTTGTCTTGTTCCTGATCTTAGAGGAAATGCTTTCAGTTTTTCACCATTGAGAATGATGTTTGCTGTGGGTTTGTCGTATATGGCCTTTATCATGTTGAGGTAGGTTCCCTCTGTGCCCACTTTCTAGAGAGTTTTTATCATAAATGGGTGTTGAATTTTGTCAAAAGCTTTTTCTGTGTCTATTAAGATGATCATATGGTTTTTATTCTTCAGTTTGTTAATATGGTATATCACATTGATTGATTTGCATATATTGAAGAATCCTTGCATCCCTGGGATAAATCCCACTTGATCATTGTGTATGATCCCTTTAATGTGTTGGTGGATTCTGTTTGCTAGTATTTTGTTGAGGATTTTTGCATATATATTCATCAGTGATACTGGTCTGTAATTGTCTTTTTTTGTAGTATCTTTGTCTGGTTTTGGTATCATGGGTGACAGTGGCCTCATAGAATGACTTTGGGAGTGTTCCTTCCTCTGCAATTTTTTGGAAGAGTTTGAGAAGGATGGGTGTTAGCTCTTCTCTAAATGTTTGTTAGAATTCACCAGTGAAGCCTTCTGGTCCTGGACCAGAAGATTTTTAATCACAGTTTCAATTTCATTACTTGTGATCGGTGTGTTCATATTTTCTATTTCTTCCTGGTTCAGTCTTGGAAGGTTATACCTCTCTAAGAATTTGTCCATTTCTTCCAGGTTGTCCATTTTATTTGCATAGAGTTGCTTGTAGTAGTCTCTTAGGATGCTATGTATTTCTGCGGTGTCTGTTGTAACTTCTCCTTTTTCATTTCTAATTTTATTAATTTGAGTGCTCTCCCTCTTTTTCTTGATGAGTCTGGCTAATGGTTCATCAATTTTGTTGATCTTCTCAAGGAATCAGCTTTTAGTTTTATTGATCTTTGCTATTGTCGTCTTTGTTTCTATTTCATTTATTTCTGCTTTGATCTTTATGATGTCTTCTGCTAACTTTGGATTTTGTTTGTTCTTCTTTCTCTCGTTCCTTTAGGTGTAAGTTTAGAATGTTTATTTGAGATTTTTCTTGTTTCTTGAGGTAGCCTTGTATAGCTATAAATTTCCCTCTTAGAACTGCTTTTGCTGCATCCCATAGGTTTTGGATCATCGTCTTTTCATTGTCATTTGTCTATAGGTATTTTTTGATTTCCTCTTTGATTTCTTCAGTGATCTCTTGCTTATTTAGTAATGTATAGTTTAGCCTCCATTTGTTTTGTGTTTTTTATGTTTTTTTTCCCTGTAATTGATCTCTAATCTCATAGCGTTGTTGTCAGAAAACATGCTTGATATGATTTCAACTTTCTTAAATTTACTGAGGCTTGATTTGTGACCCAAGATGTGATCTATCCTGGAGAATGTTCTGTGCGCACTTGAGAAGGAAGTGTAATCTGCAGTTTTGGTATGGGATGTCCTATAAATATCAATTAAATCTATCTGGTCTGTTGTGTCATTTAAAGCTTCTGTTTCCTTATTTATTTTCATTTTGGATGATTTGTCCGTTGGTGTAAGTGAGGTGTTAAAGTCCCCCACTATTATTGTGCTACTGTCAGTTTCCTCTTTTAGAGCTGTTAGCAGTTGCCCTATGTATTGAGATGCTTCTATGTTGGGTGCATGTATATTTATAATTGTTATATCTTCTTCTTGGATTGATCTCTTGATCATTATGTAGTGTCCTTCCTTGTCTCCTGTAACATTCCTTATTTTTAAAGTCTATTTTATCTGATATGAGTATTGCTACTCCAGCTTTCTTTTGATTTCCATTTTCATGGAATATCTTTTTCCATCCCCTCACTTTCAGTCTGTATGTGTCTCTAGGTCTGAAGTGGGTCTCTTGTAGACAGCATATAGATGGGTCTTATTTTTGTATCCTTTCAGCAAGCCTGTGTCTTTTGGTTGGAGCATTTAATCCATTTACGTTTAAGGTAATTATCGATATGTATATTCCTGTCACCATATTCTTAATTGTTTTGGGTTTTTGTAGGTCCTTTCCTTCTCTTGTGTATCCCGCTTAGAGAAGTTCCTTTAGCATTTGTTGTAGAGCTGGTTTGATGGTGCTGAATTCTCTTAGCTTTTGCTTGTCTGTAAAGCTTTTGATTTCTCCATCGAATCTGAATGAGATCCTTGCCGGTAAAGTAATATTTGTTGTAGGTTCTTCCCTTTCATCACTTTAAGTATATCATACTACTCCCTTCTGGCTTGTAGAGTTTCTGCTGAGAAATCATTTGTTAACCTTATGGGAGTTCCCTTGTATGTTATTTGTCGTTTTTCCCTTGCTGCTTTCAATACCTTTTCTTTGTCTTTAATTTTTGCCAATTTGATTACTGTGTGTCTCGGCGTGTTTCTCCTTGGTTTTATCCTGTATGGGACTCTCTGCGCTTCCTGGACCTTGGTGGCTATTTCCTTTCCCATGTTAGGAATGTTTTCGACTATAATCACTTCAAGTATTTTATCTGGTCCTTTCTCTCTCTCTTCTCCTTCTGGGACCCCTATAATGCAAATGTTGTTGTGTTTAATGTTGTCCCAGAGGTCTCTTAGGCTGTCTTCATATCTTTTCGTTCTTTTTTCTTTAGTCTGTTCCGCAGCAGTGATTTCCACCATTCTGTCTTCCAGGTCACTTATCCGTTCTTCTGCCTCAGTTATTCTGCTATTGATTCCTTCTAGTGTAGTTTTCATTTCAGTTATTGTATTGTTCATCTCTGTTTGTTTGTTCTTTAATTCTTCTTGGTCTGTGTTAAACATTTCTTGCATCTTCTCGATCTTTGTCTCCATTCTTTTTCTGAGGTCCTGGTTCATCTTCACTATCATTATTCTGAAGCCTTTTTCTGGAAGGTTGCCTATCTCCACTTCATTCAGTTGTTTTTCTGGGGTTTTATCTTGTTCCTTCATCTGGTACATAGCCCTCTGCCTTTTCATCTTGTCTATCTTTCTGTGAATGTTAGATTGTGCTTTTGCTGGGTACGACAACAAAATTCTTACATGAGATGTGAGGAAAGCATCTTTTTTATACCGTAACTGTTCACGTCAATCAGAAGAGTATCCTTGAAATAGTCTTTTATGCTTCTTTGTGGGAGAGACATGGTTTGAAGAACATTTTAGGAAGCACTAAGTCAAGTGTGTGTATTAACATCTTTTAGAACAAGTATATTTGGGGTAGAATGTAAAGGCTTAAAATGTGGATTTTAGAGATTATTGGCTGGGCATTCGATATATCTGAAGGAGGGGAAAAAGGGGCCTTGTTCTGTTTAATAAAAAACTTATAACATGGTAATGCTACTGGTAGCTTAGTGACTGATCTTGGAGAGAAGCTTTCCAAATTAAAGGAGTAAAAATGTACCTATTCTTTTTTTTTTTTTTAATTTGGACATATCTTTAAAAATGAACCTTTTATCTTAAAGTTCTTAAACCGCAAGAAAAAAAAAAGTGTATTTATTTATATTATCACCTAAGTTGATACTTAGTTCTTCTCTTGACAATCTGGTCTGTCAAGCCTCTTATTATTATAAACTGAAAACAGACAGGCCCAATAATCCAAAAGTCATTTGTTAATAGTAAAATCTGAAACATTTAAAGTAATAGAATCTATTTCTGTGTAGTTGAGGATTTTTTTATTCTTTTGCTTTGTCAAGTGACAGCTTAACAGATATTATCCTGTCTTCCTTCTTCTGCCCTACCTCTCTATTCAGCACCCTTGAGACTTCTCCCCCTTCATTATGAAAATACCATTGTGATAAACCACTACTTACTGAAAGTTATCGGGAAGTAAAATATTCTGCCTTAGGACACCTTCTGTAACAATACTTAAGTCTTGGTTCTTTAGAAGGTACTTACTTATAAGGCCTAAGGATCTTCATTATGTATTGTATTGCAGGTAGATAGAATTGGTATACATGTTCTGAATTGATATGTCATTTATTACATAGCTGTTTTTTTAAGAAGGATTTTCTGATAAAAGCCTAATGCTCAGCTTCTGTGATCATCTTATAAAACCAAAGTTTAGAATGTGCAAAGTCTAAGTTAATTGAATGATTTTGCTAAATAGGAGTTTTAAATATAGTTTTTATAGCATATACTTGATTAATGCTTAACTGTAGTTTGATTTGATTAACGGTGACTAAGGAGATTATTCTGTGTTGAGTATAAATGTTGAATGTGTGAGATGTAATTTTTAAACCAGTTTTTTTTAAAAAAGCTATTCTGAAATTAATTTAAAATAGTTATAGATCTCATTGAAATCAGAGATCCCAAGGAAAAGAATTCAGCTGTAGGATGCATTTATTAAGTTCATTTATTTCATTTCTGTCTTTTAAAAGGTACTTTGTATATTGGAATAGGAATTCTAACCCTAAATTTTCTGAGGAAGTTTTGTGGGAAGGACTTCCTAGCCAGTGAGTCTAACATAAGTACAGTACTCCAAAAAGTATATAGCACAAAAATTTTTTAGAAATTAAAGAATAATATAATGACTTTGGCAGCCACACTTTCTCTTGTCCAGATGATTTTGGAAGACATTAGTGTTTAAGTGTCTTAAATGATAGAATTGATCTATTAAAAGGTATTAGTTCTGTCACTTTCTGAAATGGCCCAAGATTAAGGTTTTCCAAAAAACGTTATTTCTACTTTGTTTGAGATGCTGATCACTCAAGCTTTGTTGTAATTTTAGAAGCCTCCTTATCTACTGAAAACTGAATTGTGTAATATAGCTCCTGGATTTGTTGGAAGGTGGCAATGTTCTATTAATATTTAGTTATATTTTCTATTTATTGATATTAATGATTCTCATATGAGTAATGTATATTTTACTAATTGCTGTAAACTCATTTCATTCATGTATCCTTTAAATTTATTTAAATTTGGTTATTCATAGTGATAGTGCCCTTGCAGTTAACATGGTTTTCCAATTTTTCTTAAACTTTGTAAATCTGGTAGTTAAAATGTAAACATTCAAGGGATCTTTTTATGGGTGAATTAACACTAGAAGAAAAACACAGCTGGCAAATTGACAGTAGCATTGTTAAACAGTTCATTTCTTCTGTTCTGAGGCACCTAACATTTGGCCTAAAAGGCCATTAAAATTTTGGATTAGATTCTGTTTGTATTGTATAGTAAAAAAAAGTATTTCCTCTGTATTTGCTCTTTCTGTTAAATTAAATTCTATGTGGGAACCTTTGTAAATTGCATTCAGAGATTTGACTGTGATTACCTTGGCTCCCTTTTAAATGCTTCACCTAATTACATTTTGAACGCCCAGATATATATCATGTATATGATTTATTAATCTAACATTCCTGATACCTTTTGCAAATACTGCATATACAACATGCACACATATGGGACCTAGAGTGTAAAACCTTCGGAGATACTCTCTTAAGGCCATGTCATTCAATTTGTTTTCAAAGTTGTTACTAATAATGTGAACTTGGTGAAGGTGCTGTGTTTTACCCAGTCTGATCATTTTTGGTATTTGAACATTTTTCTTGTTTTCTAGTTTTAAGTTCTCATATGTATTCTGTTAACTTTGAGGAAGCTTAGAAGACTTATAATGGATCACCAAGTTCCATGTAGTCTGTTTTAGGGCTGTCTATAACTGCAGTATACTTTGTTAAAAAAGAAGAAACAAAATCCCTTCTGAGGAAGTGGAATTTTGTTTATTTCAGGCCAGTTGGAGAAATATTTACATTGTCTTAAAATTAAAAAAAATTTTGGGGGTAATAGTCCAGACTTACCAAAAAAGTTATAAAAATAGTACAAGTAGTTCTTAGATATCCTTTATCCAGCAAATCTATTTTCCATCCACGGAGTAAGAGGGTGGGTAGAGAATGAGATTATGGCTTAAGCAAATCATTCAAACAATCTTGTCTTTAAGTTTCTAGATGTTAAATCTGATTTCACTTAAAAGCCTTGTGGGGGATTTTGTCTGTTTGTTTTTTAGGGTGACTCAGACTTATGATGCAGGTGCATGTATCTATTTCTACTTTGCCTTTAACTACAGGGGAATCAGTGACCCACTGACTGTGTTTGAACAAACCGAGGTAATTTTGCATACATGAATATAGCTCTTACATTCTTTTATTAATTTAAGTAAACTTTACTATCAATTTATGAATTTTAGTTTGACTGTCTTTAATAACTTGGGGTTTACCTGGTTGATAGCCCATAGAAATGAGAAACATAATTTTTACACTGGATTGAATACTGAATTAGAAGTCTAAAATTCATGTTCCCTATACATATTACAATTAATATTCTAAAATTAATATTCTGTTGCCTGTGATTCTTTGGATATTACTTATAGTACATAATACCTGATTAAATTAAATAACAGAAGACTATATGGACCCTTGATATCACTTCAGCAGCCCAGCCAGCTCCATATGGTGACTGCTTTTGAGGTCAGCGGCTCTAAAGCTCTTGGCCTATGTTGCTGTAATTTCCTAATTCTAGGTTTATAATTTTTTTGTTTGCTTAAGTTATATGTAGGCCTTTGAGGTTCATTTGCCAGCAGCTTCTATCACATTTCTTAAATGACCTTAAGCGTCTAATTTTTACAATGCCTTCTGTTTGATAGTCAATATTTCTGATGACAAGTATGCCTAGAGTTGAAGAAACAGACTAGACTGTGGAGGAAGCAGGAGGAGACTGGGGTTTGTTAAAAATAAAACCTCAGGTGTCCTAGTGTTAACTCTGTTGCCTGCCTGCCAAAGGTAGTACCACAAGGTGATTTTCAGTGGCACACTTTTAGACCCAAACCACAGGGTATGGTTGGCTCCCTCTTATGCCTCCTTTTTTAAAAAAAAAAAACAACAACAGCTTTTCTGAAGTATAATTGAGATATAGTAAACTGCACATAATATGTACGGTTTCATGGGTTTTGACCTATGTATGCACCTGTGAAATTGTAACCCCAATCAAAATAATGAACATAACCATCATCCTCAAAAGTTTGAGTCCTGCGCTTCCCTGGTGGCGCAGTGGTTGAGAGTCTGCCTGCCGATGCAGGGGACACGGGTTCGTGCCCCGGTCCGGGAAGATCCCACATGCCGCGGAGCGGCTGGGCCCGTGAGCCATGGCCGCTAAGCCTGTGTGTCCGGAGCCTGTGCTCTGCAATGGGAGAGGCCACAACAGTTTTGGTGTTGCCCTCTGGCTACCCGAAGGCCCCTTCCCCATAGTACTACAAAAATGAAAGTGTTCCTTCTTTCCCAAGCCAAACAGCCATTCTCTAAGTGCTGCTGGTTTCAAGTAGTTATTGCTTTACATAAAATAATTTGTTAGAAGACATAGTCTCTTCGAGTAGGGCTAGCATATGTATGATTCATTTGAAAAACTCTAAATTCTCAGTGATGAGGGTTCTTATAAATTACTTTGCAATGAGATGTGGTCCATCTGTCCTTCCTGAAGGGAGGGCCTCTTCTACTGTGGCCTAACTCTGATGGTTTATACACACCCAAGTAATTCTAGGAGGTTCAAGGCACTGTAGGGATTTTACCTCATATCTGTTATATACTCATGAATTGAATGTAATTCCAGTTTCTGTAACCCTTCTTTCACCCTGTACTTCAGTCATTCTATACATTGCTTTAAGTGTTTATCTTTCTAACCTTATTGCTCTTTAAGGAGCCTAGTTGGAGCCTAACATGTTAAGAGGATAAAACAAGGTGTTTTTTTTCACACTTAGATATCCATAAGCCTGAGAAGTAATTTGTCCCAAGGCATTGACCTAAGAAATGTTCTCCATAAGGGTTTTTACCATTAATCCCTGATAGCTTTGTAAGTAATCTTGAGTCCTATGCCCACTGTATGATATTAGGTGAGTAATTTAACCATCCAAGCCGCATTTTCTTTATCTGTGAAATAGGAGTAATTGAAATTATTCCATAAGGCTTTAGTGAAAATAACTGAGTAATTCCAGGTAAATTGCTTAGTACTTTTCTGGACATACCATATACAGTCAATTAATGTTTGTTGGTATAGTGAGATGTTTACTTCAGAGTAGGACCGGACTCCTCACAAAACTTATTTTTTTATTGTTATTAATCATTTAGTGCTGATGGATTGGTCATTTTGCCTTCTTTTTCTTTTCTAGAATCTTGATGTAACAATTGTAGACACTGCGACTATTCACTAGAAAAAAACTTATAAAGCTAGGCTGCATATTTTAATTGCTCTTTAAATACAGTTAACCTAAGAGAAAGGAAAATTAGGCTTCTCTTTTATTATTTAACCCAGAAAGTATGTATCTCCTTTGGGAGTTGGGTCTTACTCTTTCACCTCAAAGTGATCTATTTGTTGTTTTGTTTCCAAATACAGGCAGCTGCTAGAGAAGAAATCCTCGCTAATGGAGGGAGCCTGTCGCATCACCACGGAGGTATTCTTTTTTGGGGGTAGAATTTCTAATATTCCTACTGTTTAAAATATTTGGTTTGATACAGTGCTAGGGGGAGTCATAATATGAGTAATTTGAGAGCACTAGGCCTCTCTTTGAAGTTGTTATGTCTGTCACTGAGGTTGCCTGTGCTGTGGTAGTAACTGACAGAAGCTTGATTTGACAAGCCTGCCTAGATAACAGAACCTAGACAGCCTTCTGAGTTCTCAGGAACTTCATGTCACCCAAGATAGCCCAGCAAGCCTGGGAGGTATTTGACCATTAGAGCAAAAATTTTTAAAGGGGGAAAAAGAACCTACCTAAATGTTTTTTGTTTTTTTAAATAAATTTATTTATTTTATTTATTTTTATTTTTGGCTGCGCTGGGTCTTCGTTGCTGTGCGCAGGCTCTCTTCAGTTGCAGCAAGCGGGGGCTGCTCTTCATTGTGGTGTGCAGGCCTCCCATTGCAGTGGCCTCTCCTATTGGGGAGCACGGGCCCCAGGGGCGTGGGCTTCAGTAGTTGTGGCACGCGGGCTCAGTAGTTGTGGCTCGCGGGCTCCAGAGCGCAGGCTCAGCAGTTGTGGCACACAGGCTCAGCTGCTCTGTGGCATGTGGGATGCTCCCAGGCCAGGGCCCGAACCCATGTCCCCTGCACTGGCAGGCAGACTCCCAACCACTGCACCACCAGGGAAGCCCTACCTAAATGTTTTTCATCCACTATTGGAATGTAGCTAAAGTCAGTTGTACTATATATTGAATAGCTGTTGTTCTGCCCACCCAAAATTCAGCAAATTAATCAAGGCGGGATATGAAAAAATCTTCTTTTCAAGATTTTAACGCTGTTTTAGTCTTTCTTTTTGATCATTGTAGTATTTTTATTGGAGAGTTGATCACATCAGTAATAAAAATTATGATATATCTACCTATGTTATATCTACCTAGACATATCTACCAGTGTTTTTAATATATCCCTCAATATAAATTGGTGCCTAGAAAATATATGTGTAGATTTTTTTAATTAAAAAAATTTTTTTAGGGAAGTGCATGAAGATAAATGACCACTGAATTTAAAAATTTCAGCTTATACTCCTATTCTGGATTCTCCATATCCCTGTTTCCCTGTTTGATTTTCCATCATAGCATTTAGCATTATCTAACATGCTATATATTTATACTTCTTGAGATTAGCTATCTCCTCCTACTGGTAAGTAGGATCCATAAGGACAGGGACTTCTGTTTCATTTCTGTGTACCAGCACCTAGAACAGTGCTTGGCCCCAGTCAGCCCTCCATACATGTTTGTAGGATGATTGAAAGAATTTTGGTAGAAAACAGAGTGGGCTGTGGAGGATCTGTGTTCATATGACATTATTGCAGGCAGGCCTGGAGAAGATTGCTAATGTGGATGAATGAAATAGACAATTCCCAGCATCATTGTATCAATTTAATCTTTTGCATTCCCTCTGCTTTTTCTTAACCTCCACAAATAAATTTCTAACTTAGCTGACTGATAAGCATTAAAGTGAATGAATTTGT
The DNA here is from genome assembly GCF_005190385.1 of Monodon monoceros. NCBI lineage: Eukaryota > Metazoa > Chordata > Mammalia > Artiodactyla > Monodontidae > Monodon > Monodon monoceros. The sequence goes on along the minus strand of NW_021703772.1, from coordinate 55,513,906 downwards.
CCTTTTCGTCCTTTTCCTGTTTATTACCTTTTGATGGAGATTCTAATGAATGCTAGAACGACAAAAATGAAGAAGGGAAGAAACTGGATATTAGAAACGTCTCAAGTGAAATTAAAAACTTTTAATTAATCTAAAAGTCTAAACCTAATTTTGGAACTGTAAACATGAGGTATTTCATAAAGGTGCTTAGAATTTTAGCACCTTCCTTTAAAATGTTCAGAAAGCTATATACTTTATTTTAAATCTTTTTTGTATATTTTATTTTAGGATGCCACTATATTACTATGTAATTTACAAGTATACTTGTAAAATTACATAATATCATTAAGTAATATGTTCTTCATTCTAAATTGATTTCATGGAGGGAGGAAACAGAATAATTTAGCTATAATTAATTATTTGAAGAAAAAAAGAATTTTCCTTTCCATAGCCAACAACTTTGCCTTTTGGTACATGTCAGCAGCCAACAAGTGCACTTTTTCCTTTAAGGTCAGGAACTGTAGGAGCTATGTTTGTGATAGTAAATATGAGAGAGATGTGATTCTGCAAGAGGGTAAGAATAGCCAAATCTTGTACTATATAGAAAGAAATAGAGGCTTAATTGTTATTTAGATAACTGGGTTATATGAACTAATTTCCTTAATTGTGAGAGGATGTTCTTCGTTTACTTAAGCTTTACAGTGAGATAAATTCTACAGAAGTTATGGAAATGACCAAATGACCTGCAACATTGTGGAGGAAAGCCAAACCAACGCTTTTTTTTCTTGCTAATGACACTTTACTCCTTTAGGATCTATGAGGATATTCAGGTCCCACCAATAGTGTCTATATGTGAGATGCTGAAAGTTTAGTATGGCAGAAGTGTTGACAATACTTATTCAGGTACACCCCAGACACTGAGAGCTTCTTAGCAGGCTCTAACATAACCTACATAAACATACTTGAAATAATGTATGTGTGAAGCTGTCATTACAGGAAAAAAAAAATACACACAAATTTAAAATAATAAAGAGTTAAGTAATTCTAGTACAAATTTATTTGAGACTAAGACTTTATTTGTGAAAGCTGTGGTTAATAATCTGTTTTATTATTCAGTAAACAAATAGAAATTAAAGAATAGTTGAAAAGATATAAACCTTAATTAACCAAAAGATCATGATTATTCAATTCTTGATTCCAAAGCAAAAAATATAAATAGCTCCTGGGATATTTTTGATACCAGGTATGCCTAATGCCTTTTTTTTTTTTTTTGCGGTACGCGGGCCTCTCACTGTTGTGGCCTCTCCCGTTGCGGAGCACAGGCGATGCGCAGGCTCAGCGGCCATGGCTCACGGGCCCAGCCGCTCCGCGGCATGTGGGATCTTCCCGGACCGGGGCATAAACCTGCATCCCCTGCATCGGCAGGCAGACTCTCAACCACTGCGCCACCAGGGAAGCCCCCTAACGCTTTTTAGTATTGTTGTATAATATGTTTTCCACATTATAAATATTACTGGTCCACTAGGCAATAGGATTTCAAAGAATGGTAGTCCTTCCCTTGAAGGATCTTACAGTCCAGTAAAGTAAAATATTATAGCATTTCAAAAGGCTGCTGATCAAAACTGGTAGGTTTATGATATCATCATATTTTAACCAAGATAAGAGTCTCCCATTTTCTTTGAAAAGCACTCAAAAGGTGACTTTAATAAACATGTAAATGCTATAGATGTTAAAACATCAAAGAGAAGGAAGATAAAATAGGGAAAGGAATTAACATTTATAAAGCTGTAAATATTTGCTAGGTGCTCTGCATGACAGTCTCCTTTAATCCTGATCAAGATGCTGTGGAGTAGATATTGTTCCTGTCTTTCAGATGAAGATATATTAAGCCTCTGAGTGTACAGTAACTTCAAAGTATCAGCAATAGTTGTTAGTGCCAGAATTTGAGTTTGAACTCAGTTCATCCTGCTTCAGGGTCCTTGTCCTCTGACTTAAGAACGTAATAGTGAAAATAGGCCAAAAGCTAAAAAGATTGAAATTGAAAGCCTTTGAAAAGAGGCACATGCATTTAAAAGTATATGAGAAGAAATACTAAACATTAGTCTTTCTCTTTTAAAATATAAAACCTGTTTCTTTAATTTTGACACTAAGTTAGTTGCTTGTCCTGCTTTAGATGTTAAAACAGAAATGAATGAACATTTTAATTTCCTCGTCATAGCTATTTCATTGTTTTCTCAGTTCTTGCACGTAAGTCAGTTTGACTTTCTGGTTGTTTTTATACTTCCTGATTATAGGTTTCTAACATGTCAGCAGTATCAGGTAATAAAATAAATGCAGGTCAGATCATGTTACAATAAAACTCCTTGTATAATTTATGTGCATTTTCAGGTTCTAGGCTTATAAGCCTTTTTTTGTTGAAGACTCCAAGGTTGAAGAAATAATTTAATTTTAGAAATTATTAACTTGAACTTGAATGTAGCAAGGTTTGATTGCATATTAATTTATTGAGAGGTTCTGCCTCATTTAAATAGGAATCTTTTATTTCTATCACATTTCTCATATTTTTTATTTTCATGCAGTCAAAAATATGACTGTGTGTAAACAAATTCTGAACCACTTGGATTCCTCTATGGCTTAGAAAAAAAACTAGGTAAGCCTGAATACAAAATATATTTCGTATGTGCTGGTAAAATGAAGATGCTTTCCCTTCGCTAGGTTGTCTTCTAAACCGCTTTATAAACACTGGCGTGCTCCAGGGCTCAGCCCAGAGCCAGTTCGTTCCTCCGTGTTTCCTCACTCCGTCAATGATTACTTCAGTCCCAGGACTTAAAACACCATCCTTATGCTGATGACTCCCAAATACCAGAAGGGATCACCACCACCACCCTAGTTCAAATCACTGTTTTTTCCTGCTGGGACAATTGCAGCCTCTTAATTGGTCTGTCCACCTTCACTCCTGTTCCCCTGCTGTCATCTCTCTTGCTGCCCAAGTAATCTTTTTAAAACTCAGTATTTTCTCCTCACATTCAGAATAAAATCCAAAGTCCTTATTAGGTTCTTCAAGGATATACATTGTGTGTTTTATCTCTCTGTCTTCATCTCTTACTACTTTTTCCCTCTAGCAGTAGTGTCCTTGCTATTTCTCAGGCATATCAACCCTCTTCCCCCCCTTCAAGGCGTTTGCTATTTATTCCGTCTCTTCCTGATGTTCCTTCTCTTGTTTTTTCCCCCCCAGATATTTGCATGGCTCACTTTCCCATCATGAAGATCTCTGATAAAAATGTCTCCTTCTTAGAGGCGTCTTCCCTATTCTCTTGTATAGTTTATGTGTTCCTCATTCGAATAAGTTCAATGAGGTTACTGACTGTATCTTGTCCGGCACTGTGTTCCCCAGTCCCTAGAACAGTGACTGGCTGTTCTACATAGAAGTAGATGCTCAATGAATATGTTACGTGTGTAGTTAAGTGCCCAAGCGCTCACAGAATTTGGGGCAATTTTGCAAATTCTCAAACATCTCTGAATTTTTCATGTTAGAATGGCATTAGTCTCCTTGCTAATTTAGCTTCAAACGTTTAATAATCAGGCCTTGTTTGAATATAGGGTCATGTTTAATCATGAAAAGGCTCAGTTTATTCCATAATATTTCTGAGAATGTGTATTAGCAGAGTCAGTTATTCTGTGGAAAAGTAGGGTAAAATAATGTGCCTTTCACTACAACTGCCCAACACCAGCCATTTTGGTGTTCTTCCGTAGATGTATTATATATGTAAGATTCCATTTAAGCCTTTATCTTAAAACAAATGCAAATTTGAGAGGCTTACAAACAGAGGGGAAAAAACATAGGCTTTGGAATCAAATCTGTATTTGACTCTTGGCTTTGCACTTAACTACCTGTGTGACCTTAGGGAAATAACTTCTCTGAGCTGCAGTTTTCTCATCTGCAAAATGGGAATAGTACCTACCTCAGATTATTGTAACACTTAAGTGTGATAATGTATGTAAAGCATCAGAAGTGTCCTGCATATAGTAGGTGCTTAAGAAACAGTAGTCTTCTAAAAAAATAAAAGCAGTAGACAGCACCAAGTGAAACTCTGGTTTGTATTCTTAACCCCCTACTCTAACCATTGAAGCAAGGGTTATAGTTTATTTGAAAAAGACCCATATATTCAAGGAATATAATTCAACAATTGTCTTAACATTTTCATCCATAACCTGCAGTTAGTCTCACCCTATAGGAGGCTCTGTTACAATCTGTATGAAAGAGCAGAATAATTGGTAACAAAATTTGCTATAAAAAATGTCTGTTTTCATACATGCTTCTCTGCTTAAAGTTAATCATCTAATTTGTAAATTTCAAATATCCTGTGCTATTCAGTATAGTTTCATAAAGCAGAAATCTTCCCATATAAATTTTAAATAGAATGGGTTTAATTATCCTTCTAAAGTTAATAATAGAGCTCTCAAAAGATTGCTTTTTATATGTGTAGAAAAGATTTTCCTTAATTTGCATCCTGAACTTAAAACTCAAGGCAACCTCATAGGAGCATCTTTAGTTACTGACCTTCAGGCAGTATCATGACATTCTCAGTACCATTTTTGAGTTCAAAAGTAGAAGGGCTGGGGGTTGGGAGAGTATTGATGAAGTTTCTCTTAGAGGGTTTGGCCTGTAATTGTGATTAATAACAGTTGCTTTCACTATCTGGAAACAGACAGGCTGGTTTGTCTGCCTACAATCATGCTGTGATAAATGGAGCTATTTTAACTCTGGTTTTGTGTATCAAAGAAAACAGATGTAGTCTGGAACTGGAGGCTATAGGAAATATAAAGCCTGCTTAACTTAATCTTCATAGTGCTTGTTTTTGTAACTGACGAGCTGGTCAGTTTAAACAGCAGCGTTTATGTCAGCCATATATTTAAATTTCAATTTACGACTTAAGTTTTTAAGTTGTTCATCTGCTAAAATTATACCTAAGGCCTTGTCAGGAAGTTAAAAACCTTGATTAAATATAACCAGTCTTAGTTTAAATATTGATGTCTTTACCTAACCAAAATTATTTCCTATTGTTCAGAGAATAATTATGGGGTAGCTGCTCTTAACAGTTTTTGTGGTCTTAACATAATCCAATAGTATCAGGAACTTTAAAAGTAAAAAGAAACTACTCAAAATAATGAGCAAAAGATCAGCTTTGTTAAAAACCTATAGTGTGAAATAAAAGACATACAGATTGGAAAGGATGAATGAAACTATTCCTGTTTATAGATGACATGATTGTCTTTGTAGAAAATCTGCCCCCCACCCTAAAAAATCTACTAGAACAAGATCAGCAAGATCGCAGAATACAAGAGCACACACCAAGATCAATTGCATTTCTATATATTAACAACAAGCATAAGAAACTGAGATTTAAAATGCAAGTACCATTTACATATGCTCCAAATTAGACATTTAAATTAACAAAATATGTACATGCCTATGCATAAATCTAATAAAATATATACAGGATCTGTGTTCTGAAAATAACAATGCTGATGAAAAAAATCAAAGACCTAAATAAATGGAGAGATGTGTTCATGGATTGGTAGAAAACGACATGGTATAAAGATGTCAATTCTCCCTAGATTGATCTACCTATTTAATACAATTGCTTTCAAAATTTCAGAAAGATTTTTAGTAGATGTAGAAAAGATTATTCTCAAATTTATATGGTAAGGCAAAGGAACTAGATGGCTAAAACAATTCTGAAAAAAGAACAGAGTCATAGGAATCAATTTACCTGATTTCAAGACTTATAATATACAGTCATCAAGACTGTGTGGTATTGGAGGAGTGACATATTGATCAATGGAACAGAATAGAGAGCTCAGAAGTAGATCCACACGAATATGTCCAACCAATTTTGACAAAGGTATAAAGCAGTTCAGTGGAGGAAGTATATAGCTTTTTCACCAAATGGTGCTGGAACAATTGGACATTGATAGGTTAAAAAAAGAAAAAAGAACCTTGATCTGAACCTCACACCTTATGCCAAAATTAACTCAACACAGATAATATACTTAAATGTAAAACATAAAATAATAAAACTTTTAGAAAAAAAACAAGGCAAAATATTCAAGATCTAGAGTTGGGCAAAGAGTTCTCAGACTGTTCCCCCAGAGTACAGTCCATTACAGGAAAAATTGATAAATTGGATCTCATCAAAATTAAAAATGTTTGCTCTGTGAAAGACTGCTAAGAGGATGAAAAGTTAGGCTACAGAGTAAGAGAAAATATGTGCAAACCACATATCCAATAAAAGACCTATATCTATAATATATAAAGAACTCTCAAAACTCAATAGTAAAATACAAAGAATTCAATTAGAAACTGGGCAAAAGACATAAAGAATCATTTCACTGAAGAGGATATACAAATGACAAATAATTACATGAAAAGATGTTCAACATCAGTAACCATTAGGGAAATGCAAATTAAAACCACAAGAGAAACCCCTATACACCTATCAGAAAGCTAAAATAAAAAAATAGTGGCAGTGTCATGCTGGCAAGGATGTAGAGAAATTAGATCAATCATACATTACTGGTTGGAACATAACGTGGTACAGTCATTCTGTAAAAACAGTTGGCAGTTTCTTATAAAATCAAACATGTAACTACCATTCAACCCAACAATTATACTCTTGGGCATTTATACCAGAGAATTGAAAACATAAACCTGTATATGTATATTCAGAGCAGATTTACTCATAGTAGTCCCAAACTGGAGTAAGCTCAGGTGTCCTTCAACCATTAAATGGCTAAACAAACTGTGGTACGTCTATACCATGGAATACGACTCAGCAGTAAGGGGAAATGAACCATCAACGCATGCAGCAACTTGGATGAATCTCCAGGAAATTATGCTGAGTGAAAAAAAGCCAATTCTGAAAGGTTGCATTCTGTGTGATAGTATTTCTATAACATATTTGAAATGACAAAATTAGAGAAATAGAGAACAGATTGGTGGTTTCCAGGAGTTGGGTGTGGGGCGGGGATGACTATAAATAGGCAACACAAGGATCCTTGTGGGGATGGAAATGTTCTGTATCTTGACTATATCAGTGTCAATATGCTGGTTGTGATTTTGGTCTTTTGATAGCTACCAGATGAGTATAGCCTTTCCAATATTGAATCTTTATCAGATTACCATAAGGGAGCAGAAAGTTTGTTTTACTCTTAACTTTTTTTCCTTCAGTTTCTTCTTTGTTATTGGCTTTTTCTCACAAAACTTAAAGTTGATTATAATATTTTTCTACTGAAGCAATGTTGTAAATAGTGAGATTCTAAGACCAGACTGTAAAAGCCAATTTAATCCATGATGTAACTGAGCATTTAACTATTTCAGCTATGTCATAGGATGAACAGATTTGAGAGCTGACAGAAAATCTGTTGTAAGAATGTATTGTTCCCTGCTCCTTCCTACCCTTGCAATTATAGATGCCCAGTCCCAGACAAAGGGCAGGGACAACGTTGTGTTTGCCATCTCTTACCTTGTGCTATATATACCTGTAGTAACTTCCAGCTTCAGGTGTATTTTCTCAGCCACTAGGAGAGAGTAGGTGGCTTGGATAATACCACTTCTCTTTGGACCTCTAAAGAGAACTTTTTCTCCCTAGCAATTTTATGACCAAGACTCTTCTAAGTGCTAGATGTTAGTCTCAGCATACCTCTACTACATTATTATATTGTTACAGAATAATTAACTTTTTATAGTCAGTTTCAGGTGATTAGCAGACAGTTAATCCTAATAGATATTTTCAAGTGTAAGATCTGTTAAAAGTAACTTTAGGTAAAGTTAATTTTTAATGTTCTGTCTTTGGTGTCTAACATAGAAACCACTAGAGTACTTGTGGCTATTTAAATTTAAATTAATTAAAATGAAATAAAAATGTATTTCCTCATTTGCAGTAGCCACCTTTCAAGTGCTTGATATCCACATGTGGCTAGGGGCTACTGTGTTAAATACCGCAGATACAGAACATTTCTATCGACACAGGAAGTTCTACCAGACAGTGCTGTGAAGCTTTATTTTATATATATTTTCACACATTGGCTGGGAAAATGGCCCACAAATATGGCTTAAAAGTTTTTTTCAGTAGATATTAGATTCAAGTCTTTAGGAGTTAAGTTCTGAAATAAACTAGCATTTGTCATTAATGGTAGGTCTACCACTTTTTCCAGAATTTCTTTCAGTTTGGTCAGTAGCCTCAAATTTAGAACAAGGTCACCTTGCTATAGTAAAAGCCATTCACTGCTAATCCAGTTGGTTGTAGCAGTGAAGATATGTTGCTTTTATGGAAATTGTTCGGGCTCCTAGGAGACAGACCTTTGGAAACATATAGTCCGAGATTTCTTGGTCTTGTCACTGTTGACATTCTTTACTAGATTCTTTGTGTGGGGGCCGTCCTGTGCATTGTAGTATGTTTAGCAGCATCCCTGGCCCCTGCCCACTAGATGCTGGTAACATCGCCCCAGTTATGACAACCAAAAACTTCTCTATACATTGCTTAGTGTCCCTTAGGGGGCAGAATTGCCTCTGTTGAGAGCTATTGGTATAGTCCAAAGGCTCCTAGAGATTTGAAGGAAAAGAGAGTTAGGTTCTGTGACATACCTTCTCCTATCTTAGTTAATATAGAATAGCTCTGAGTATATCCAAGAAATAATGTCAGAATATAGGGAATGCAAGACAGATAAAACCAAAGGAAATTAAGGAAACCCAGATTGCCTTTCCCTGGATATTTGCATCCCTACATCTTATCTAAAATGGCTTACAGATAACTGTGGTTCAACATTTATTTTTTAACTAACATTTTTTGAATTCTTACTGTGTGACATACACTATATTATGTAACAGGACTACAAAAATGAATAAAACATGGCCTTAGTCTTCAAGGAGCATATGATGTTGACTGTCCTTATCTATTTCATGTTATTTGGCCGTTAACTTGCTTTCAGCTCTTTTGTATAGGCATTAATTGCCACTTGGTTTAAACTTTGGGCGTGTCAAGCCATCTTTTGGGGATGTTAGCAGAATTAGCACTTGATTGTGTTCTGAAGACAGATTGAATCCAGCTCTTGTGATCTGTTATTACCTTGATAATTCAGGCTTTTTTTTCTGTTTCATCATCTCTCAAGACCTATTCAAGGATCTGTAAGATCTTAGAGCTGCTATATAAACTGCACAGATAAAACCTTAGCATAAAGAAAACTGACATATAAAAATATTTAACAAGAGAAAAATCATATAATACCAGATTTTAATTATCTATGAATCTTTCATCTTGATGTCAGAAGTTTCATTAGTAGTAGAAAATATGTCAGATGACTTAATAAATCAAACGTGACTTTAAGTATCCACTAAGCATTAAATTAGACTCCGCGGTAGTCATAGTCCCATCTCATGTGTCTTTAAAAGCTGGGTATTCACATCCCTCAGCTGGAAACCTGTTGGCTTCAGCATGTACCTCCACCGAAGCCAAACACACACACACAGAGATGCCTTAGAGCACAAACTGACGGACAACTAAATCCTCTTTGCAGGTTGAACGCTCTACCCCACACACAAGCGCCTTATAGCACAAACAGATGGACAACTAAACCCTCTTTTCAGGTTGAACGTTCTACCCCACGCCACTCCCTCCCAAAGAAACATCATCATAGTCAGATCACCAGATACCAGAAAGAGTGGAAATTGTCCATTGTCCTTCTCTGTTCTCATCAGTACAGATCAAGTTGCATGGGGCCAGAACCTCATCTGACAAGGGGTTGGTGTCCCTTTAGCGCTAGTTCCTTAGATAATCCACCAGTAGTTTAGTTGGATTAATTAAATCTTGAAATACAAAGTCAGTGCTCAGATCACTCATACAAGAAGCTAAATCTAGATTTTCTTTTTAAAATCTGACCTGTAGAATAGTGTTAAAAAGGTATCCAGGATGCCCAAAGTAGAACTTTCAAAACACCGTTATTTCAATAACGGTTAGGTGCTTTTAACTTTGGCTAAATTCTCCTTCTGAGCTTCAGCTTCAGTAATCTTCTAAACGTACAGCCCATTTCATAATTTGTTTTTAATTTTTTTTATAAATTCATTTTATTTATTTTTATTTGTAGCTGAGTTGGGTCTTCGTTGTTGTGTGCGGGCTTTCTCTAGTTGCAGTGAGTGGGGGCTACTCTTCGTTGTGGTGTGCAGGCTTCTCATTGCAGTGGCTTCTCTTGTTGCAGAGCACAGGCTCTAGAGCACAGCCTTAGTAGTTGTGGTGCACAGGCTTAGCTGCTCCGTGGCATGTGGGATCTTCCCGGACCAGGGCTCGAATCCATGTCCCCTGCATTGGCAGGCGGATTCTTAACCACTGTGCCACCAGGGAAGCCCATGATTTGTTTTTTAAATAAGTGTATAATAAGTCTTTTCAGCCTTGTAATCAAATTCATAATTCAGAGAGTTTTTAATTTAGCTAAAAAGAACTCTGGCTAGCAGACCCTAGATGTGTCCCTTTTAAGATGAGATTATTAGGTAGTTTCTGCTAAGTCTTCAGTCCCTTAGACCACAAAGATTAGTTCCAGATAATTTTTGGTGGCTAGGCTGCCCAACATGTTCACATTTTCCACACACAAGACTCCCATTACCCATCCCTCTTATATACATGTCTGTTCATTCTTTGCTGTTGATCTTCCCACAAAATGTATTATTTCTTGGAGCTGTTAGCATCCAAAGGGGACTGTTGAGCCTGTGATTTCAAAAAGCTTCTATTTTCTCTGTTCCAAAGTATAATTTTTTTTAAAGATTTTTTTTTGATGTGGACCATTTTTTAAGTCTTTACTGAATTTGTTACACTATTGCTTCTGTTTTATGTTTTGGCTTTTTGGCTGCAAGGCATGTGGGATCTTAGTTGCCCAACCAGGGATCAAACCACACCCCCTGCGTTGGAAGGCGAAGTCTTAACCACTGGACCGCCAGGGAAGTCCCCAAAGTACAATTTTTAAATGTACTGTATATTATGGAAAAAACACAAAATACTTATTTTATTCTGTCTGTATATACAGTATAAGAAATTAAATTGTAAAAAAGTGAACTCCACTTTTAATTTAAGCAGACAAAGAATTTCCTCCATTAGTTTTCTGTATTTGGCTGGCCTATGATTTTTGTACCTTTAAAAATACATCTAAGACTCTTAAATACCTGGCTTAAGTATTTTGAGCATTGAATATGTAGAAAAAATGAGAATTATGGAATACGGGGTCTCTCTTATTTTCAGAAGTGGTGGATTTGGCTTTTTGTAGCTCTAGTGTTGGCTCTCAAGCTAGGTTTACACTTCTAGAGGGTCAGAAGTCACAGGAGTGTAGCTGAGTCAGTAGTCATGAATACCCCACATCAGGTAATCCAGGTCTGGAAAGAGGAATAAGCTTCATGTGGTATGAAGGTACACATGACTTTTCATGGATAACTGTACATACAAGGAATGTTGAAGTAGTCTTTGGCCACCTGTTATTTGCTGTTTTCATTCATCCATTCTCCCCTTTAGTATGGCATGCTTCCTTTTCTGAAAATGAGTCTACAGATATGTAAGCGGCTACTATATAGTTGTGCACACACGTGTGTTACACATGTCCAGATCAGTATAATAAGCTAATTTCTAAAATGCCTAGCAGTGCAAATAAAGATTGTACAAATGGCATTATTATTGTTGTTGTTTAACTCTAGAATAAAAGTCTTCTACTTTGAAGTATGATCCCATCTTTGGGATTAGGGCCTTTGATGTTTCATTGTTGTTTTTTTAATTTATCAATTCATCTGAGGCAGCCAGAGAAGGTTCTCTAGAATTTTATGAAGACTATTTCCAATAATCTCATATTATAAACGCTTATTAAGCGTTTTTACTTAAACTCTCTTTTCTCTGTGTACATTTATCCTGTAATGTAGTTGACTTAAATTGTTAAGCAAATCCAAAAAGATTTCTAGTCCCTTTAATTGCATAAACTGTGATTTCTGACCTCAGTTCAAATTCTGTTATCACTAACAGAAGAAGCTTACAGACCTCTGCCATCAGGCCATCAAGGGGTTAAATTATTTTATCAGATATGTTTTTGAGGGGCCACAGCTATGCTGCCTGTACTGCCTTTTATTTTTTTAACTTTCTAGTTCACTAATCAAATGTATGTTAGATTGATTATTGTAAAAGTATGAACCATAGAAAATTTGACAAGATAGATGTGTAAATTATCCTTCTGACAGAACTAATGATGCACTTCAAGCACCTTCTGTTTTCCAGCGCTTGGTGAGCGACTTCATTAAATATGCAGTGGCTGTTGGGTGGCTTCTCAGAGGATGGTTCAGCTCCTTGTGGAATTGGATTATTACTAGAGGTGTAAAACGAGGCAGACAAGCTAGCTGTTGGGCATCCTGCTGAGGTTCTAATGTGCTCCATCTTGTCGGAGCAGTTGTTTGCAGTCTTTTCAGGACAATTACATCCATAACCACAGGACACATTCAGTGAAACTATATTACAGATAACAGTGGAGACTGGCATTGACTCCTTTTCATCCCACTCTCTTGAGTTGCCTCAGTGTTGGTAGCTTATAATAATGCCACTTCTACCATTCACAGAGTAGTTTTTTTTTTTTTCTTTTAATACCTTGGAGCAAATCTGGAAATAACTGATTTGTAACTTTTTCTAAGTGCAAAAATCGTAGGATATTTGGAGTGAAAAGATTCAGTAGCTTCTAATCCCTTTGCATATGAGAAAGCTAAGGCTGAGGCATTGTGGTGAGTTGTCCCTTAGGGAGATAGTAGGAGGACCTGGTAGAACATCTTTTAGGTGGTAGAGATTGCATGAATAGCAGTTTGTACTGTTTGGCTTCTGGTTTTAGAGCTCTTCTAAACAGAATTTTTCTTTTGAATTTAAGATTTCTTTTTCCTGCTGTAGAGCATTTTTCCTCATCTTAATACCAGCAATGCTTCTTTATTTCTAGAAGCCAAGCAGAAATATTTTGCTTTCTGAGAATGTCATGCTATTTATTATTTTAATGACAACTGGTGGTTTCCTGGAGTACTGGACACAAAAGACGGTTTGAGTTGAGCTTAAAATGGTATTTAAGTTTTCCAAAAGGGAGATTCTGTGGTGGATCACTGAAGCTTGATAAATGAGAGTGCATTTTAGAATGACAGGCTGAATACTTTAATGAAAGAAGGCTTCCCATTTTAGTTGGCCAATTAAATCGCTGCTGATGACTTTGGATCATTAATGAACATTTGTGGAAAATGACCATTTGATTCAATTATTACAATAATACATTTGAAAAGTACTAACCACAAATAATCCTACCCGTAAATAAGATTTATCCATTTTCCCATAGATAAATCAGCATCCTGCTTTGCTTTTTAATGCCGAAGCAAATTGACATTTCAGAATTCTTTTATAGATTAAGTACATATCCTTTCTTATAAAAGTTCTGCTTAGAAAAGGTTACATTTTCGTTGAATGCCTTTTAAAATATAATTTATGCTGCTAACGATTATATTCATTATTCTCAGAATAAATTAGCAAGACTTAGAAACAAAGAAGGGGAACATGATACAGTGTATAAAAGCAGATAATTAAATTTAAGATGGTTTAGGTATTTGATTTATTTAGTGCCTAAAAAGACTCTAATTCTGGAAAAATAATAGGAAGAAAATAACAATTATTTGAACATGCAAATTTATTTTAAAGTCATATGAAAAGAAAATGCAAATGGAAAGCTCATAACCAGATTTTTTTCTTAAGCCCAAAGTTCAGATTTTCTCAATTTTTTAAAAGCTTTTGTTCTCAAAATATTTTATGGATATATAGCGTGTCAATTTTTGCTGTAGTATACCCAGCAAATTCATCTGGATATGTTTTCTTTAGTTAACTTTATTTTCTCTGAAACTTTGGCATGTTCTGGTAAAGACAGGAGGCGGGTTCTTTTGAAATGCATGTTTTTCTCATTTTGTTATTTGTAAAATGGGCCATAATCTCAGTGCAGGCTCCCTTCATCTCCATTTTACAGTTTACAAAGAAAGGAGACACTGTGGAGCACAGGCTCCCCTGGGAGTACACTGAGCTTAATGAGCTTGATAGTCTGGTGGGCTCAATAAATCAAATACAGCAAAACATTTCTCATTTTTGAATAAAAGCATTTATCACACAGTGTTTGTTCATTCATGGTCATAAGATTGATTGGTTCCCAGCATCATAGTGTATATTGAAGCATTTTTGATTTTGTTTTTCCAGTGGGCAAGTTACGGAAGCAGTGGCTAAAGGAAAGTATCTCTGATGTCGGCTTTGGGATGCTGAAGTCTGTCAAGGAATATGTGGACCCCAATAACATCTTTGGAAACAGAAACCTTTTATAAATCCATTACTATTGTTAAGAAAAATGTCACTTTTTTTTTAAGTCTTTTAACTATGGTTATACCAGTAATCAGATATATCATGGACTTTATTTCAGCTACCTTTGTTTGTTGGTTTAAAATAAGTTTGTTTCATTCTGTAGTTTGTTTTGTTTCTACATCTATGGATTGACAGATGGTATTCCTAAATCTCTCTCATTGTAGGTGTATCAGTTTACAGCCAACTGGTTGTCATTTCAAATTTCAGTCAGGCAGCACAAGGCTGCCAGTGGTTAATTTCAGAAGAAGATGCTGCCAGCTGTTTTGTATTGATGCTTCTTCTTAGGAACAAAGCCAGATTTTGGTGTCATCTGTTGTTTCTCTAGCCTCTCTTTTAAAAGAACATTTCTGGGAAGCAGCTATCTAGGGAAGGATTCCACTGAGGAGTGATATACATGTATGTTTTTTTAAGAGTGCATTCTAGTGTGAATAGGTCATTAAGGGAGAATACCCATGAAAGAATATAGGCAACCTCTTATTTAGGATGCCTTCAGTTCTGTAAGGTGCTTGGCCTACATTTTTCTTTGAAATTAGTATACAGTTATAAAACCTTAAATCATTAGTATGCTTTATTCTGTCAGGGGACATGTTTTTGTTCTCCATGTTTCTGTTTCTACTGAGGTATGAGTTGTATTTGTATCACTGAGATAACATATTGTTATATCCTAATTCATTCATAATATGTTTTATAAGAAAAGCTGACTTATCACTCATTGTTTGTGAAGAACAGGTTTACCATGAAAGGAATGTCTTTATTCAACTTAGAGTTCTAATGTTTCTCATTTCACATTCTTGTTGCTGAGATGCAGAAGAAGCTACAACAGGAGCAGAAGAGGGAAGACTTCTTACACTGAATGTCTCCAGTTCAAAGAACTGTTTTGGCTAAAGAAACACAGTCATCATTCAGCTACTGAATTTGAAAACCTCAACAGTTTCAATGACAAAAAACCTTTTAAAAAAAAACCCAAACAACATGATAAATTTCCATATAAAAGTAAAGTTTCAATTTAGTTTTTAATAATGGTTTAATGCCTTTTTTGAATTACTGGTTTAACCTAAATTTAAAAATATAATGTATTAATACACATACCATAATCAAAAGTTTGAAATATCATATTTCTTAAACAATAGGGAGAACGTTAACCACATTTAGCGAACATTTTTACATTCAAACCTGGATATTAAAATAAATGAAATGATTACTTTGAATCACTGTCTGTCAAGGTTCATGGTTCACATTTTGAGACAGATTCTTTTCTTAATGTAGTACCTAACTTTTGATAATTTTTTTAGAATTAATATTTGATCAGCTAATATGAGTCAAAATGCAGACTATCCTTTAAAAGGACACACTGTCTGTCTATGTAGCAACAGCTCCAAAGTATTTTTGGGCAGTTTGATACCTTTTATATCTGAAGTAGCCTTAACCAGAAAATCTAAAATTGATTCACAAAATGATATTTTTAAGACTTCAAAATGATAAATAATTTTTAACAAATAAAATTGGCCTCAAACCAATAAACTTAAAATCTGTAAGCAAATCAAAATGAAACATTAGTTTAACAACAAAAACTAAATATTTATTTATTGGAAGCTGCCTCTCTTCATTGGTGATTTATTTTTAATTATAAAATTTCCAGCAGATCTTTGCTTCAAGCCCTTGATATTTGAAATAGTTAGATACTTGAGGAGGAAATTACACTTGCTTCTCAAATTATAAAAATCTCAGCTTTATGAAGTGCATCTATTCATGAAAGTAATTTCTCTAATTGGTGATCAAAATGTAAAATTTATTACGATACTAATATCTCACTGGAGTGTATACATGTTTCTGAGTAATTTTTAAAAAATAAAACTTACAGATTCATAAGCAGATCCATTCCTTTGCACGTGATTGTTATAACGTTCTTTCCTAGGGAGTTCAGATTTCAATAACCTCAGAATTAGGAAATGTAACACCTGAAATTGTTCACTATTCTACATGAACCTTATGGAAATTAGTGATTTATGCGTTTGTTTTCTTCCATGCATGCATGACTCTCCAACCTTGATTTTGTAGTGATGACTACATTTTGTAGTTAGAATCATTTCTACAGGGATCATTTTGAAACACATAAACACTCATCAGTACTGTTTCACTCTGATTTAGTAAATCAGAAAGGCTTTCCCTGCTTCCACGCATCCACCTCTGAGAGGTGCCTCAGCTGCATAACTGCATAACACCGATTTGTCTTTCTTAAATTAGTCATATTTCTAATATTTTATTTGATGATGTCACATTTGGGTTGACATTTTAGTGGGAATGGGAACTTGCTGCTAGTGAGAAATGGCATTGAATACTAGAGTCAGTATGAACAGGCTTTATTGACCCCTAGAGAAACAGCTGCCTTAATGTTTGGTGCACTTTACAGTGTATAAGTGAGTTTATTAGTGTTATGCTAAGTAATGTGAGCTTTTTTAGTTTAGTAAGAATTGCAGAAGCCACATGTTTATTGTGCCCAGCATTTTACCACAAAGAAAGAGGATTAAATTCTTTCCTCTCTTGAGGAATTGGGAGTTTTCTTCCTAAATGCTTACATACTATAGTACTATTACTTAAAAGCTGTTTATGAAGCTGGAAGCATTCTAATATACATAGCTGTGTTGATGTATTTTGGAAAACAAAAACGCAGTGAAGGATGAACTTCCATCAGTGTGTGTATTAAACCAGATACAGATGGTTGCAAGAAAACCTCTTTTTCAGAATATTCTCTTAGTAACTGCTGAGTCCTAGCTTGCAGTTTTGAAAATGACTTTTGCTTGTTGGCTTCAGAGGTTTTCCATTGTCATATTCTTTTATAGCTGCAACTTCTTAACTATAGCTGATCAGACAAGCCCTGTGGTCCCAAGCTGAAGTCTGTAGCCTTGGCTGTTCAAACAGGCTGAGTTTGGTCGAACATCTATTCTATGTAAACGTAGAACACAAACATTTATTATGCATTGATGCACAAACTGCACATGCTGGTGCTTGAAGCAGCCAAGGGGGAATTCTGTGGAAAGCATGTCTACATTTTAAGAAGCACTGAGACAGGAGTTAAGGACAGCTTTAATAGCTTTTTGCTACCACTTAATCTTTGGCGATTTCGATTTTAATTAGGGTTTAGCTCGTGGTGGGAGAAAAGCCGAAAATAACAAGTGCCAGGATAGGATTGAAGAATCCAGAATCACCTTTGGCTTTATGAAAGCTTGCCTTTGCTCAAGGCTTCACGTTCCCAAATGAGCCACCTGTCAATATATACATTTAATCCTCATTAATTTCATATAGTACATTGATGCGGAAATCCAGAAGGTGTAAAAGATTGTTTTAAACTATTGAAATACACTGTGTAACATGAAGGATGTAAGTTACTCAGCTTTCTGCTCCCTAAAGCAAACAGTGTTTGTCTTTAGTGTGAAATTTAACTGTAAAAACTACCTGTAATGTCAACAGATTATAGAAACTTATATTATTAATAAAATGGACCTGGGTTTAAGAGATTTTTTTCTTCAGAGGGGGTGTGAAGCTGTTCATTCTTCTGTTTGCGTCTGGGTTTTTCTTTCGATTTTAGTTTTTCATCTTCATATTTCCTCTGATTTGAAAACAAAATTAATTTTTATAATTTTATTGATGAAGCATGATCAAGTACAACCTAAATATGAACTAAATCCTTTTGGATTGATAGATGAATATATTGTTAGCTAGGTTTTATTACTCTCTAATTATTTTAAATCAATGTTATATTCCTAGGAGGTGTTTAGTCTCCTGTGAACCTGAAGCATTCCCATTTGAACCTTGGAAGATCCTCAAAGAATGAGCGCTCTTGTGCTCTCCTAACCACAAGAATTCCTTAACAAACGTGAGTAAGGACCACGGAAGCCAAAGAACCATCACAGAATTAAGTAACTTTAGTTCTGTGAACATGAAAAGATTTCTTTTTTGGTTCCCAAAGGAGATTATTTTATACTTTTTTTTTTCCACAAGGAACAAAAATAACACATTAAGTATCATTAAGAGCATTTTTCAAAGACTGAACTTCCAAATCAGAGAGAGAGAGAGAGAGAGAAGGAAAAAAAATATTTTAGTGTGGATTTCTAAGCAGCATATATACATGTTTTTAAGGCATCTTATTGTTGGCAGTGTTTTTTGTAAGCACCCTATGAAACATGTTGTTTAACCCCTAAAGCAATCTTGTTCACATATCCAAAAAGGACATGAAACGCTTGTGCTGGTATAAAGTTTCTCTAAATAATTATTTTTTGAGCTATTTAAAGAATGTCCCCAAAAGCTCACAGTGCCTTGTTGGGATTTTTTTTTCCATGAAATAGCCATTATTTAAAATGAGTGGGAGAGGATAAGTCTTTAAGGCCAGAGCTTGTGTAGCAGTTCAAGGCTATTCCTCTTCAAGAACGCGTCGGAATGAAGTAGTTGTGTGTGGAAACACAAAAGATCCTTTCCACAGTGTTGGTTTCAATCACCTATTCTAGCATATTTAACTAATTGTGTGGTGGACCTGTACTCTCACATACACCTATTCAGTCAGTGGGATTTACATGTACTTTCTTTCTTGCATTTTCATTCCTTGTGTCCCAACTTAGTAGCCCTAAGGTGTGGGTTGGTGGATGTGGCATACTCAGTCCTGGAGACACCCCCTACATGTTTTGGGTGTTTGCTCACACAGCTCCCTGAGGAGCAGAGCCTGGAGGAGGGGAGGGGGGTGGGTTCCTATTCCTTATGTTGGGGGTCAGGCCTTTTTGTGTGTGATGGTGCCTTCAGAATAATGAATATTTCTGTTTCTGAACAATGATAAATCTTCTGAGAAATATGTGTGGGTTATATTTTTTAATTTTTGTCCTTTTTCGCTAAGCCTGTGAAATACTTTGGCTCTGATACAACTTGACTTGAATAATATCTTATCCTGAGTCTTCCTCTAAGGCAGTGCATATTCCTGCCAGTACTGTAGTCATCTTTTGGGAACTACATGTGGGTAAGCACTTGTATGTAAGCCATTATACTGCTGTAACTAATGCATACAAACAATTCTTCTCTTTACATTAATAGTCTTAAAAGTGGATATGTAGTGGGAAGGAAAATTCTTAAGGGAGTCCAGCATAGCTTTGTCAGTTCAGACTGAGCCATACTGTTTTCCAAAGGGCTCAACACATAGTCTATATACTGTGCTTTCGGTGTATGTTTGGATCTCCTTTTACTGCTTTTCCTAGAATGTACTGTTCTATAAGCAAATGCCCATGTGTGATTTTTAAGATGTGCTGGGAAAAAAATAAAACAATACCAAAACCATTCATTGTTACGGAAATTGTTGCTTTTTTTCATGTTGATTCCATCTAATCTTTACAGTGTGTTCCCATAAGTAGCCTCTCTAGTAGTGAATGACAAGTGCACAGATACTGATTTTGTCCCTGCCTGTGGCTCCCACACTGGAGGGAAGGTTGTAGTTGTCTGGGCTCTGAAATAACTGAAGATTGGACCTGTCGAACACAGTCTTACTTGATACATTTAAATAATAACTTGCCATACTAAGAGTTTAGCTCTTATATAATAAGTTAGTTGTAGTTAGTTAAAGAAAGCAGTTTTCTGCCGGGCTCATATAAGGCTCAGACTGAATGAACCTTAGAAATCATCTCATCTTTTTCCCAAACACAATTGGTATCTGACCATCCTACCCCTCAGACCACAAATTGATCACCAGTTTTTCTGAACATGTGCTGTGACCACATGGGAATTTACTGCTTTTCCAGCAAGCCTTTTCCCAGTTTCTGAAATCTTCCGGTATTAAGAGGTTTTTACTTATAAGACTGAAATCTGTTTCTCCCTTCTATCCATTAACGTAACTTCTGTCTTGTGTAGTCATGAAGAATTGCCCAGTTGCTCTGTTGAAGGGCAGCTCTGCAGGCATTTAAAGACAGCTCACATTCCCCCAGATCTTCTTCAGTCACCTGTTGCTCCTGTCAGTTCTAGACCCTTCATCATCCTAATCTCTCTCCATATGTGCCCTTTTGATGTTTTTAAAGTGAGGTGTCGAGTTCTGAATGTTCCAGAATAGGACCGATGATTCCCTTATTCCTTATTCCAATATTCTTTAGTCACTCTTGCATTTTTGGTGGACAGTGGACATTACACTGTCATCTCACACTGAACTTGAATTTAACAGTTTGTCTTTTCTGCATGTGCCATTTTGTCCACATCTCCATGGAGGCTGATTTTTTATTTTATATTCATTTTTATTGGAGTATAGTTGCTTTACAATGTTGTATTAGTTTCTGTTGTACAGCAAGGTGAATCAGTTATACATATACATATATCACCTGTTTTTTAGATTTCCTTCCCATTTAAGTCACCACAAAGCATTGAGTAGAGTTCCCTGTGCTAAACAGTAGGTTCTCATTAGTTATCTATTTTATATATAGTAGGTATATATGTCAATCCCAGTCTCCCAATTCATCCCACCCCCAGCTTCCCCCCTCGCCTCGGTATTCATAAATTTGTTCTCTACATCTGTGTCTCTATTTCTGCTTTGCAAATAAGTTCATCTGGACCATTTCTCTAGATTCCACATATAAGCGATATTATACGATATTTGTTTTTCTCTTTCTTCACTCTGTATGACAGTTTCTGGGTCTATCCACGTCTCTGCAAATTGCACTGTTTTGTTCCTTTTTATGGCTGAGTAATATTCCATTGTATGTACGTACCACATCTTCTTTATCCATTCCTCTGTGGATGGACATTTAGGTTGCTTCCATGTCCTGGCTCTTGTAAATAGTCGTGCAATGAACATTGGGTTGCATGTATCTTTTTGAATTATGGTTTTCTCTGGGTATATGCCCAGGAGTGGGATTGCTGGGTCATACGGTAGTTCTCTTTTTAGTTTTTTAAGGGACCTCCATGCTGTTCTCCATAGTGGCTGTATCAATTTACATTCCCACCAACAGTGCAAGAGGGTTCCCTTTTCTCCACACCCTCTCCAGCATTTATTGTTTGTAGATTTTTTGATGATAGCCATTCTGACCAGTGTGAGGTGATACCTCATTGTAGTTTTGATTTGCATTTCTCTGATAATTAGTGATGTTGAGCATCTTTTAATGTGTTTTTTGGCCATCTGTAGGTCTTCTTTGGAGAAATGTCTATTTAGATCTTCCCCCCCATTTTTTGATTGGGTTATTTGTTTTTTTGATATTGAGCTGCATGAGCTATTTTGTATATTTTGGAGATTAATCCCTGAGGCTGACTTTTTAAAACCCTCATTACTTATATTTATTCTTAGTAAAATTTGTATCTTACTGTATTTAGTTCCAGATTTTCAAAATTTTAGAATCTTGACTCTTACCCAGAGTATTTTTTGTCCCATCCAGCTTTGGGACATCAATAGAATTGAGACATGTACTGCCTGGATTCTCAACCAAGTAATGGCAGGCATCTGCAACACACAACAAGGGCCAATAACACATCCAGGAAAGAGCATTCAGGGTTCAGCTAGCGCACATTTCCACTTGACATGCTCTTGTGTTCACCTCATATTTTTACATTTTGTCAACAAATAGGCCTTTTTTCAATGAATCAGTGTTTATGCCAGACAAACTTTAAACATGCAAATGACGTCTACTTGGATTTAACATCGCCAGCTGCCAGACTGAAATCCTTTGCTAAAGCTTGCTGCTCCAATTTCCTGTGCTACCCTATCAGAAAAACAAATGAAGTTTTTAACTGCCATCACATTTACTTTTGCCTGTGTTTGCCTTCAGGGGCATGTCTCTTCTTTTTCAATATACTCGTAAACTCATCTTGTGCTGCATTTTCTGGTGTGATCTGTTGATTGGGCATAGTATTGACTGATGGACAACCTCTAAATCCATTCTTGCATAGTTCTGTCACATCCTTTGTACCTCATTGTGTCCACATTAGATCTGGAAAGATAATTTTTTAAAATGACTGAAATTTGTCACTGTAAAGCTGTAAAATAACTTAGGAGAAGGTGGAGTTCTGAGTCTAAGAACACAGAGAAAAGGGTTCTATTCTGGAAATTTTGCAGGTGCTCCATTTTTCTCTACCAAACTACTAGTCACTTTTCCTATTTGGGCCTAATATCTTTTGTAAAATGAAAAACTCTGAGCTCCCTTCTAAGTCAGTCTCAGTGATTCTGATGAGTCTCTGTATTTTTGCCAAACACTACCCTAGAATTGATTATTGCATTAATAATTTATTTTTTAATTTAACCATTATTAGCCAGACACTGCTGGGCACTTAACCCTAGACAAGAAGTTCTAATTGTTATCACAACAACCCTGTGAAATGTATGGTATCGTCCCCTTTTTTCCGGTGAAATAACTGAGATTTAGCGACGTTGAATAACACACACTGTTAGTAGCTGGGAAGTGGCATTGCCAGGAGATGGAGCCAGGTCTGACAAAATCCAGTCTCTGTGCTGGCTGCTTCACTGCTCTAGGCTGCTTGTGCTGGGTAGTAAGTCTGATGTATACAGAATTTCTGCTTTTTAAAGTAGATTGTTAGTCATTGCCCTCCACAGAAGGGCACAAGTACAGAGGGGAAACAGCTGTCTTCATGACCACATGCCATAGAAATACCAGGAAGCCTTTTGTCCCAGATGCTGTCATGCTCTGTAAATGTGTAATCCCTGCATTGATGCCTTTATAGATTTAATATGAAACTCATGAAAGGAAGTGCTGTGTTTGATGGACTTAATAACTTTGCATTTTTATAACTTTAATATTGTATTCCTTTGAGCTGTACTTAAAAATGTAAGAGTAACCTGTTACTATAAGTCATACATATTCCTGTAGAGAGACTAGAAACTGAAGACTATTTAAGATTAAAGAAATGTTTTATTATAATCTAAGACCAATCTAGGTTCTTTGGAAAGTCACAGTTCCTTAAAACTGCTAATTTAAGAATTAAGGTTGCTGCTGAAGGATTAGGGTACTCAAAAAGTTGCATATATTTTATAATTAGAATGAAGGTGTAAGTATAGAACTTGATGGTTACAGTCATGGTGATTATGTGGTTGGACAACCAAGAACCCAGAGTTACTGGCACATTACAAAATGTGCTGTTTAACTAATACTAAGGGTATATAGCCCAATAAGTGGAAACGAAACCCCCAAATGTCACATTAGTCCCAGTGGTAGGTCAGCAGGGGATAAGAGGCAGTTAGTGAATGGTGGATAGTGAGCTGCAAGTCACACCATTGGTAGGAAGCTGCTCAGTGTGGCAGAGAATACCCTCAGGAAAGCACAACCTCCCAGATGTTTCCAGATCACCAATAGTCATTAAAAAAAAAAAAAGACAAAGGAACATAAGACCAAAGATTGTATTTAAAAATGCTGATGTTCACCAGAAATGAAAGGTTTGTCTTCGGTGATGTTATCTTTTTAAAATCAGTTAGTGTAGATAGCCATATTCTGCTTACCTGAACAGACTTCCAGCACTGCTAACCCTCCGAATGCCAGTGTGGAAATGAGCCCAAGCAAGGATTATAGGGCAGAAGGGTCAGAAAGTTACTCTCTTAACACTTCCCCTCCAAGCCATTTGCCCTTTCTTTAAAAAAAAATTTTTTTTTCTCATTTGCCCTTTCTTATCTCACTAGAAGCTTATTTACTTGGGCATCTACCCCATAGCCCTCAACAAACACACAAATTGTTCTAACCTCAGGCCAAACCTATCACTGACAATTCTGTTTGGATTCCACCTGAGGTGCTCCTCTGAGGTCTGAGAGGCCATACCTCTATCACCCCTTTGGGAGGGAGTGTCATCTTCTATGATTACAGCTGTCTCATTGCTCGATGATCTCTGCCATCCCCACAGTTTCCCAATTCCCACTTGTCTGCTTCTCATGAATGGGTCAGAGTTAGCCACTCTACACCTGACCTTCACAGATGACATTAGTGTCAATATCCATGCCACAGCTGAGGGCAAATTCAAAGAGGGGCTGTCATGAGAAATATGAATCCTTTTGTAGGCATGTCATGTCACTGATCAAATGAGTCTGCTTGGTGGTTCTGCACAGAATAAGTTTGTGTTTATGTCTGAGAAAATGGAAATAACTACTTGGGTACAACAAACACATGCGTATATTCTGAACATTTGTGTGGAGATGGGTTGACTAAGGTTATGAAATAATGGATTTAATATTTGATCTTCTTAAAATACACTCTGCAGATATTATGAAGAAATCCTGAAGGAGCAAAGGCTTGAGAAATATAGGGAAATCTTTTTTTGTCAAGAAAAGTGCTTTTAGCACTGAGTACATGAAGTTCTAGGAGCATAGAACAAAGCTTTTCATCAGAGCTTTAGGGATGAAAGCCTTCATTCAAATGGCAATGTGGAGTCATCATAAAGTCACTTGCCTATTAGTATCAGTACGCAGAGGTGAGTACTTTGAAGGTGAGTTTAAAAGAAGTATATCCTAAAAATAAAGAACAATAAGTGCCTGGGGAGTTAGACCCTTCCCCAGTCTCCTCCAGGGCTCTGACGGCTGGCCAGTTTTGTAGGCTTGGTTCATGAGTCTTTGCTGTTGCCAGGGAGCAATCTATAAATCCTGGTGGGTGCCTCTCTGGAGAGCCAGTGTAAGGAAGGGGACAAATGCCACCACGATTGACCTTTACTCAGTGGTAGGAGCAGTCAGGATTTCCTGATGCATTACTAACCAGGAAATCCCAACTGCCCAGCAGCAAGGGGTTAAAAACTGTTCTGAAAAGCTTTTTATATTCTGAAAAGCTAAATTACACATACATGCAAACTACAAACACACAGCACCTGGGTAAATAAAGTGTGGTTGAATAAAGGCTGGGCTATTTGCAAAAGGGAATCTGGAAAACATTTGCTTTTGGGTGGTTAACATTACTTACATTTTATGCTTTTTTTTGTTAAAGAAAAAATGTTTAGAGGAAATGTTCAAAAAAGAAATTTTTTTTAACATGGCTGTTAAAAAATAAGATTTCAGTTCATTTACTTTCCAAATCTTAAGGGGCTATGAAGATTGAGAGTGCACAGAGCTACTGCACAAAGCAGCAGCAACACTTTTAGTACAAAAGTTGTTAAAGGACATTTCCCAGTGATGGAATTGTGCTAAGGGATGCACTGAAGAGGTCATTAAACACTGATTGTCCTCCCAGTGTGGGCTCGAACGTCAGCGGTAAATGGTATCAGCTTACATAATTAGATGAAAAGTGCTATAAATTCAAAACCATTGGACTTCATAATAAGCCACATTTTCTGATAGATCTAATAGAATTTGAGCACCCAGGAGGTCATGCTACAGAGGATTTATGCTGAATACCTATGTGAGTCCCTGTCTGGGTACCTATGTGGCTAAGTGATTTCTCCTTGAAGGAAAGAAATCATCATCTCATCATGGCAGGGGTTCACTATCTTTCAGTAGAATGCTATTAGGTTGAACCATAAAAAAATGCTAGTTTTGTAGTTCAAACACTTCCAAAATCAGCAATTTCATATAATTCAAGCTAGTTTGTTTTTCTCTAAGGTTGAGTTGGGGTTGATTTATGGAGAGAAAAGGGGTGTGGAAACAAATAGTAAAGCTCTTGTATGGTTCAGAAAATAAAAATGCCTAAGCAGAATGAGTGGGGTTTTCATTGGAAGGGTTGTGGGCATGGCCTAGTGTTATGAATCTACCAGATGAGGTTTCAGAATCGACCTTTTCATCTGTGATGGCAGTGGGAGAAAAGTTTGGTGGGGTCATGGGAATAGTCTAGATTTTTCCTTACCTGAGAGGCCACCACACAGGAACAACTCCAGCATTAACATATCCTAAATTGCAAACACAAAGGTAGGAATTAAGAAAACAGTTCTCACGATACCTCTGCTATTCCTCATTGTTAAATGAGAGCACAGTTATGAAAAAACAGTAAATATATCTTGTTCATGTATTCAAATTATTAACAAATGGAACAAAAGAAAACCATGGAAAATTCTTGCTTTGACAATTGTTTATTGTCTCTAAACCACAGCACCATAATTTGTTAAGGGTATAAGATCTCCCAGTGACTCTTGAATGTTTGAAAAAAAAAACACCAAACATTTATAACGTAATTTGGTTACATAAAGCATTACATTTATATTGAAAAACCCTGACAAAACACCCTAAATGCAATCTAATATGTATGCATTAAAATTAATATAATAATGAGGGTAGGCTGTGAGAATAGGACACACAATCCCTGAGGTTCTTATTAAAAGCCTAGAAATCCTACACCTTAACTACTGAGTTCTGGGCCTGATAGTGCCAAGTCCCTGGATAACATAATCCTTGTGCAGGGGACTTTCAAAATGCACAAAGTACAAATGATAACAAAGGAGACGGAACATAGGTGCTAACAATTTCTAATAGAAATAGTGTCCCCATGCAGTTTTGAATTTTTCATAAGTCTTTCTAGGTGTCAAAGTTCTTATATTTCACTTTGTGAAGATTTTAAAAACAAAATATTAGTTATTTTTATAATTTTAAAGTGTACAAAGTTCAACATGTAATAAATCTAAAAAGGCCAATAGCTAAATACAGATAAAAGAGTGAAAAACAGATGTAAAGCCATTATGATAAGGCCACTGTCAGACATTACTACATATTCCATCCTATAATCTCATAAATCAAAGCTTTTATTTGTCTGGATTCATAAGTGACTGTATTCTTTCCAATATGCATTCTTTCTTCTTCCAGGGGTTGTTCAATAACAGCAGGTATGTTCCTGCCATAAAGTTCACAGTGTTCTAGAAACTGGACACATTCTTGAATAACACTGTCACGAAGCACAATCATGTGTTTTGACATGTTTTCTAGTAATGACAGGAAGCATCTTTTGGCATAATACCAGGTATCAGTTCCCAGTTTTTTATTATAAGGTTCCAAGCTTTTGATAACCCGAGAAATACCAAAGTCATAATTTCCTTTGGCACAATAGAGCGTCCCTATCACCAAATTCACAATGCAGAGATGGTAGATTTTCTTATCTGGGTCCTCATAGGAGAGCTGCTCTTCCTCCTTTTCAATCTTCCTCATCAACTCCTCGGCTTCTTCGTTTTGACTTGTCATAATATATGAAACACACAGGTTAGCCAGCACAATAGCACTGACATTCAGGATGTTGTCATAATGCTTCTTGACTATGGGCTCATAAAAACCTATGGCTTCTGTGTATTTGTTTTCCTGCATGAACAGAACATGAGCCACATTCAGCTTCCACACATCATGATCATTACAGAATTCCACAGATTTCCGGAAGATCTTTTCCACCATTGGATAATTCTCAAGGTTCCAGTAGATTTTGGCCTGGGCCATCAGCACGGGAATATACTTCTCAAGGGTGTCATCATATTCATTCACTGTCTTTTTGACAGCTTCATCATCTCTGTTGTGTCTTGCTTCCTGCACTTGTATGGTGAGTTTCCGGAGCTGTTCAGTCAGCTTACCTGCTAGCCCATCAAGCTTAATGAAAGCCTCTTCAGGAGCTGTCTGGCAAGTGATCATAGCATCCAAGAAGTCATAGAGATAGGGTGTGAGGAACTTGTAAGTCAAATGGGCATTCTCTGCCAGGACATCTGCTGCCAGGTCAAAATACTCATATTTACAGTAGAGCAGCAACAGGTTGCCAAAGGTCTCTGGGGGAAAGGGATTCTGTTGGAGCAAAAACTGTAGCTTCTCAAACCCTTCTGTAGGCCTGGCATCCATGTTCATTAGCGCCTGGTTGTGCAGGGTCACAGGGTCTAACTCTTCCTCTGCCCTCGGAGGCATATCCGTGAGGGCTTCCTGGGCCGCCTCAGAGTTTCTCAGTTGGTATTCTATGGCGGCCTTGAGGTTGAAGGCTTCCACCAGAGCGGTCTGGTGAAGGACTAAGGTGTTGCCAACACTTCGAACATCAATGCCCTCGGTGGTCATGCCCACACCCAGCTCTGGGTGCTGGCGGATGCCATGCTCAATAATGTCGGCGATATGCTTCAGCGCGGATGCATACTGCCGGCTGCTGTAATAGGCCAAAGCCAGGTTGTAGGAGAGGTCAGGCCGGTAGCCCGAAGCCTGCAAGGCAGCAGAGAACTTGGAACACGCGGCTTCATAATGTCCCTCCTTGTAGAGCAAACAGCCCAGGTTGACCTGGCCATCGAGCTCGTTCTCGCCCCCGCTGTCTTCTCCTCCTTCCTCACTCAGTAGCCGCTCCACCAGGCTCCTGGCCCCGGGCAGATCGCCCTCGCTGTACTTGATCGCGGCTTGGAGACGGAGGACCCCGTGGTGGTAGGCGGGGTTGTCCAGGAGGAGGAAGGCGACGCGGGTGGCCTCTGGGTAAAGGCAGGCCTTGTACAGGGCCTGGGCCTGGTACAGGCGGTACTGCTCCAGCTCCGGGTGCAGCTGGCCCAGCTGCTCATAGCACTCGGCGGCCAGCGCGAACTCCTGCAGGCGGTAGTAGCAGTAGCCCAGCAGCGACAGGCCGGCGCGGCTCCTCGGGCTCCGCTGGAGCTCTCCGCCCAGCAGCTGCACGGCCTCGGCGTAGCGGGCATCCCGGATGAGCCGGTACACGACCGCGGTGAACTCCCCGTCGGGGATCTGCGCACCGCCCAGCCCTGCCATAACCGCAGCCGTGGTTGTGTGTGCTCGTTACCACGGCAACAAGCCAACCGGAAACGTAGGACTTCAAAGAATGTTGGGGGTTTTGTGGGCCTTTTTTTTTTTTTTTGCGCGCTCCCAAAGTTACTTTGCAGCGGAACGACCAACCTGGGATTTAAAACAGTCACGAATATGAGTGTGCCTATTACTGACCTGGCCTCTGAAGACTGCAGAGTGTGAGCAGCGTTAGAGGGGAGAGGAAACGTCTCTGTGCCGTTCAGAGACGGAAAAACTCTACTTCCCGGCATGCACCGGTCCGATGGCGCCGGCGTCGGGACGTGGCCGTGCTGCATGCTGGGAGGCGTAGTCTCTGCCGCACGGACCTTCGGGTGAGGTCGCGCCGTCGTCTTCCCTTCGTATGGTAAATAAGGATTGTTGTGTCACCTTGGTCCCTGGCGCTGGGGAGGAAGGTTTATGGTCCGAAGTCCCTTCCGTTTTTGAGCCTTATGCACTGTGCAATGCATACAAATATTGTCGTTCCACGTTATTTTAGTGAAAGAAACGGGAATGGGTAAAGAGGAATGAATGTCAGCTTCGTGTTCTCCCAGACTTAGAGTAGAGCTTCTGTCTTTGAGCCGCTCCAAGGGCACACTTTCTAAGAACAAAAGAGTACAGCGACCGGGAGTTCTTATTCTGTCGTTTCCAGTTGACAGCAGGAAAGGATGCTTTGGATTTTATCTGGTATTTGGAGAGGTTTGGCTTTAGTTCCAAGCGCCTCTGCATCTCACCCTACCGCCATTTTCCAAAACTACAAATATTACTGAGTTCATATTAGCGTTTAAACTTGGCCCTACATACTGCCTTGATCCTCCAAGTTTCACTACGAGGTAGAAACATTGGAGAAATCCATGACCTCGTGTTTTCCAAGAAGGGTGGAGGGGAGGAGGAAGCACGACCCAAAGTGTTCCTTTTTCTATGTACTGTTACTCTTTTACCTCTCCAACCTACTTAGTCTCTGATGTGTGTGTGTGTGTGTGTGTGTGAGACAGACATCCAGCCTGTACTTGTCAGGCTTTAATAATGTTTTTGGATATCGTTATGCTGATAAACAGTGGCTTTTCCTTCAGTTAAAATAAAAAGAAACTTTTCCTACACTTTAATTTTTTTTCCCCTCAGATTCTTAGTTTGAAGATCTCTGTGGAAATTTGCTGGACTGTACAAGAAACCATTCTGGATTTTCTTTTGTTCCTTTGTCATGTATTTGGAATAGATGCTCTAGATTCCATGGTACTACCTTGGGGGCTATTTTTGTATAAATTCTTTTGAATTTAATAGTTCCCATTATGGGGCAGTGAAAAACTAGGGACTTAATTATCCTACAAAATTATATTGGATCACTAATTAGAAAAAATACCCATTGTTTAGACTGATCTGGAGACTACGGAATTTGGGGGAATTGAATACAATTTTTCAGTCAAGAATTAGAGAAGCAGACAAGATAGCAAAAGACAAAACTGGCTTATCCCAGTGAGGTAGTAGTATGTGTGCAGTTTTCAAGATAATAAAATTAGCTGTAATTTATGAATATTTGTCATATGCAGTTCCTCTGCTGGTGGTCTGATGTGAGGGGGTTTTCTTTCATAGTCTTCTGTGATTTCCATTGGCCTTGCCACCACCCAGGATAAACATAGTTCAACTAAAAGCATGTCTTTGCTATATAATTAAAGACTTCAATGCAAATCCATTATCTGCCTCCTTAATAGTATTGCTACCTATAAATCTTTTCTGTATATACATTTTGGAGCCAACACCAACCATATTTATTGCATGACACTCTATTAGACTATTTACACATATTATCTCTAATCTTAATAATCAGCCTGTATTCTACATATCACAGATGGAGAAAAGAAGCAGCTAAATCATGAAATCCAAAAGCTAAGTTCATTAGGAGATAGTGACTGATGAATTAATTCAATCTGTATATCACATGAGGGCCCGGCTTTGAGGGAACACTAGTGTCTTGCTTTCTTGGTTGTTATTTTCCTGTTAAAACAATCAAGCAACTGGGTTAGGGTAGCAGAATTTGAACTTCCTTCCCTGAGTTGCAACTATGAGCAGATGTTAGGAAGTGGGAGGTGGTGAAATTCCTAGTCACCTGTTAGAGCTAAAAAGAGACTTCAATAGGGCATCTGAATGCTACACTGTCAAGCGATTGACTTCATGTACTCATACATTCTTCTCCCTTGCTGTCAAGGTTGCCAAAGCTGTGTTTTTCTGAATTCTGAGACTGGACAAGGAACCTTCCACTGCATGAATACCAAGAAAGGGACAAACTGCACCCATTCCAAAGGGGTTGAGTGGACCACCCAAGATTCCCAGAGAAAACAGGTGAGGAAGACCGCTGTAATCTGACTCCGAGGCTTCTTATTCTCTGGCTGCAGTTCTTTCTGGTCTTCAACCTAAAGAGGTACATGGTTTGAGGGATGCACCGAGTGCTGCTGAATGATCAAGGAACAGGGTGTCTTCTCCTTTATGCTTGCCTGACTGACACTTAGCTCTAGGAGAAAAAATTATCTAAAAGGCTCAATCTTTTAAAATCCTTACGTATTTTAGGTTTTTTTATATTGAGATGTTACTTTGGGTAAGTTGTTATTAAATCAAGATAAGAAGACAGAACATGAAAACTGGAAATTGCCTTTTATATGTTTAGTCTATCAGTCTGATTTTCAGAGTTGTGTTTGCATCATGAAAGCATTCACCTTCAAATGCTTCTTGGGGATATAAGCAAAATAGAAGGACTCTGCTCTCCCCCAGATTTCTCTGATTTTGTGTGGCTGCTGAAGCGGGCAGGAGGGAGACGTTCTGTGCCTTCCTCCTTATTTCATGTGCTGCTGTTCCTGAGGCCTGGCTTGGAAAAAGCAGGACATTCGGCTTAGACAGATGGAGGGCAGGGTCATTTGCAAAATAAAATGAGTGCACAAATCACGCCGTGAAATTGGCATGACCATCCCTGCTGCTGTGATAGACTTTTATTTAGTCTATGGCAGGCAGTTGGGGAATAGATTAGCTTTGGGGGGAAGGGTGGGGGAGCCGTAAAAGAAGGTCCTTCAATTAATGATGGTAATTCAGGAAAGTAATAAATGAGGTGGAATATTTTTAAATGTCATAAAGGATCATTTTGTTTCCAACAGAATCTTGAAAAGCTAGAGTATATATCAAAAAGTTAGTGTATTGTACCATTTCTAGCAATAAGAAAGCATTTGGTGGTTGCAATAAAAAGATTTAGTGCCTACTGAAAGAAATTATACTTTAGAAAAATGGTGTTGGGCTCAGGTGGATTTTGCTGCATAACAGGAGACATGTTTACCATGTAGGGGAATTCCATTTGGGCGAAATGTATGGGGCTAAAAGCATGATGTTTGGTTCTTAACATGCTTGTGTTTCTGCCTATCAAAGTGTGAGATGATCAAATCCCATGTATATTCTATTTGGCATTCTCCTTTAAAACTAATTGGAAATGATTGTTTTATTTATCTTGTAAAAATAGCCACATCTTTTTGACAAACATTGTTTTTCTATGAGTGTTTCAACCACAGCTGTGGTTAAACATCTTCTATGATAAAGGAAGACCTTCTGCAAAATCATTTTCCAAGTTGTTATTTCTGTCTCCTATTCATTTCAGGCCATTCTATGCAGGATGGCAGATTGAGAGGCTCAGGTTCCTTGCTTCCTCTGGAGTCCAGCTTTATTTTTTGTCTCCATGTGTCCATTGATGATGATAAAACCGACCCTTCTTCCACCACCTCTCACCTCTCATCCCCCCCACCCTATAATCAGGGAAGAAAAGAATAAATTAGTGCCAAATTTGTAATGTAGTTTACTGACCTTTAGGAGCATCTGTTCAATCTTTTAAGACTTTTGGAAAAGACTATGCTGAATCAACACTTGGGAACGTTTATGCTCAGATGGTGAGAAATTTAACCTCATTGAGAGCTTAATCTTTTTTCTCTGATAGTTCCAGCTCTATTAATATTTTAGATGGTAATATATTTCCTTCTTGATTTATCTTGCTTTTGATCAAATGGGTTTCTATTTCAAGGCTTATGGTGTTATTATCCAAACTAATTTATTAGGCAGAACGCAATAACAGTATGATTTATAAAAAGGAATTAGCAGAGAACACACAATTTTGGGTACTGCCTTTGAAAAATTCATTCCTTGCAGTTGGAGTGTGCTGTGGAATGCACTGTTACCTAAATCAGATCATTTGAGCATTTTTCATTGCTCTCATTTCCAAGAGGCAAGAAATGATTCGTAATATCACTTCTTTCTTCCAAGACTGGTACCTTTCATAGTCAGATATATTCTGTCTATGCTTGTTTTCATTTCTGCAGTACAGCTGTGGATGGGGAAGGTCTTTGAATATGTGGTCAGAAGATGATATTCCTAAAAGAAGAATGTCATCAGCCTCTGAACACATTTTCTGGCTTGCAAAGCCTACAAAATGTTTTTCCGTCAGAGAGCCATCCATGATGGTGTTGATAACCAGCTATCCAATTGTCTGAAAAGTAGTGTACTAGTTTTTAAGGCTTTCTCCGTGGAGAGTTTTGGAACACACATCCAGGGCCTGTGCTGGTGCACTAAGAGACCAGTTCAGAAACCAGACCTGTCGTTCAAGCCTCCTGCTCCCACATTCCCCTGGTCCAAAGAATCAAGTTCTGACAATTCTGCTTCTGAAAATATCTCACCTCTCTATACTTCTCTCCAATTTCTACTACCATTGCTCTGGTTTCTGCCACCACCATCTCTCTCCTGGATCTGCAACACTTCTCCTAAATGGCTTTCCCTCATCTCTTCCTAGAACTCTTCCAAAGATTTCAAGGCATTTTATCTCCCTTCTTATTTCAGAGTTTTACTGTGGGGACCTCATTAAGCCTTTAAATTTTAGGTTTTGTCCTTCTCTGGCCTTGGCAAATGGAACCCTGCAACCTTGCCTTCTATATGTAAAGGACCTATAAAAACAAAAAACAAAGAAATAAACAAAAAATTGGTCAAGACATGAAAATGTCCCCAGGTGTCATAACATATTTGAAAGAGGCTAATTTGGTATAAAACCACCTGAAGTCAAATCACTGTTCTGCCATCACCAACAATGTAGACATGGAAAAGGTCCTTAACCTCACTGAATCATGGTTCCCTTATGGGTAAAAGAGACCAAAATAATTTCTTTGTTCAAGATAATACAAAGCACCTGGCCCACAGTAAATACTTAATATACTTTATCTATTCTTATTACATAAGTGGAGCTATTGAGATTCCTTGGGAATCTTTAAATTAGAGTATTTTAGGCTTAAACAAGTATGGACCAAAATTACTGAGTTAAACATCTGCCATCCAGGAGTAGACGTTCTCCTGATACTTCAGATGTTGTATTCCTGAGTGCCTGATAAACTCCAGAACGTGGAGGGCAGTTATCTGGCATAAATTAGTGTCTTCATTAAACCTGGTTCTTCAAGAAATTAAAGTACCAAGTTAAATAGCATATTTTGTTATTTCGACAAATTAATGAGTGCTTACTCTATTCAAGGCACTGTACATTGTGGAGAATTCAGAACCTTCAAGAAACATGCATACAGTCCAGGGGAGATACTACAAATAAATTTAAAAAAAAATCACAACCCAGGCGATATACGCAGTGCCTTAAGAGTGATATAACATGACATGGAGGGTCAGAATTTATAATAAAAGTGAACCCTCATTTGGCTAGAGCAGTGTTTTGCAACCCTATCAGATACCTTGCTTCTCCCTTTTATAACAAATATCTTCCAAAGCCCTCTTTACTATTTTGAAATGAAGTTCATATATAATATATAACATCTATAATATATAACATCCTGCACACATAATTTGTTTTCTCTTTTGTCTTCATTTTTCTTGACTTCTTTCCTTTCGTCTTTCTTTTAAGCTGTAGGTGCACGAGCTGACTAATCATAATCCTTGATCGTTGACACACTCTCCGTTAGTGATCTATGTATGGTCCCCTTCTAGTCTTCTGTTTGTTTAGCTAGTTATTTTAAATAATGTAATAATTACCAGTGAAACCGCCCCCCAACCGAAAAGATAGGACCTTTACCATAACCTACATCTGACTCTGGAGATGCATGCAGATGGCTCCTGAACAATCCTTCTGTGTCCCTTGTCCTGGGTAGCCATTACCCTGAATTGCATATTGGTCATTGTCTTGCTTCCCTTTTTACATAATTTCATTGAACCTGTATGCGTTTTTTGAACATATTTTTATTTTAATTGTTTTAGCCTTATGAAAAAAGTTCACGGAGCATATACTCTTTTCAGTTACTGTTGTAATTCTGAGATTAATCCATATCGTTACATGTGGCAGTGTGGTTCAGTGGTTTTAACTGCTCTACTGTATAACATTGTGTGAATATTCCATGATTTACTCACTCTTCTGTTGATGGGCATTTGGGTTGTTTCTAAATGTTACTGTTTGAAAAGTGCTGCTGTGGACATTTCTGTACATGCCTCTTGGTATACATGTCAGGAGTTTTCCTGTATATAAACCTAGAGGTGGAATTATTGTGTCATTAGGGTATTGGCATGTTTAACTTTAGTAGATAAAACTTTAGTAGTTTTCCACAATAGTTGCTCTAATTTAATTCCCACCAGAAGTGTATAAAAGATTCTATAAATTCATATTATCTCTAATACTTCATATTGTTAGAATTCATGTTTATTGGCCATATGTAGTTTCTCTTTTGTGAAAAGCCTGGTCTTGTCTTTTGCTCATTTTTCTACTAGGTTGTTAGTGTGTGTTTTTAAAAATTGATATTTAGGAGCTCTTTATATACTCATGATACTAATCCTTTATCAGTTATGTGAATTGCAAACATCTTCTTCCAGTTTGTAATGTTTCACTTTCTTTAAGATAAAGTACTTAAGTTTAATGTAGTCAAATTTATTAATTTTTCCTTTTGCAGTCAATGCTTTTTATTTTTGTTTTAAAAACTTTTCCTTACTCCATGGCTAAATTCTAGTCACATATTTTTTTAAGTTTTGTTTCTGCACTTAAATTTTTTTTTTTTTTTTTTTTTTGCGGTACACGGGCCTCTCACTGTTGTGGCCTCTCCTGTTGCGGAGCACAGCCTCCGGACACGGAAGCTCAGCGGCCATGGCCCACGGGCCCATCCGCTCCGCGGCATGTGGGATCTTCCCGGACCGGGAAACGAACCCGTGTCCCCTGCATCGGCAGGCGGACTCTCAACCACTGTGCCACCAGGGAAGCCCCTGCACTTAAATTTTTAATACATCTGGAGTATACATCATTTAATACATCATTTTGTATATGATGTGAGGAAGAGATGCAATTTGATTTTTTTCCAAAATGGATAACCCTTTTTTCTCAGGTCCATTTATTGAACAGTCTCTCAGTCCACCTCAATTTGACATGCCTCTTCTATAATATACAAAGTTACATATATGCATAGGCCTGTTTCTGTGCTCTCTGTTCTATTCCGTTGTCAGTTTATCAAGTTTTGGACCAACATTTTCTTAATTTCTGTAGCTCCATTAAAAATCCAAATATGGTTGGGGAAATACCCCCTCTATACTTTCCTTTTTCAGAAGTGAAGTGTCATGGCTATTCTTGGTCCCTTATCTTTCCTTACACACTTAATTTTTAGAAATCAACGTAATATCCCTACTATAATATAAAGAAATAAAAGAAAAATGACTTATAGTAAAATAGTATGCAGTTTAATATGTTTAAGTGCTTGGTCAGGCCGACACCAGAAGAACATCCCCACAAATATTCAAAATGCCCCGTTAGAGTAGTGCAGCCCCACTGAGAGCTGACAGGCTAGAGAAGTGGGGTGAGAATGTAGAGAAGCCTTAAAGGATGGGTAGGATTTAAGCTAGCAGATCTGAGAGAGAGAGAGAGAGGTAGAATTTCAGTGCAAAGGTGAAAAAAAAAAGGACATGGTATGTTTGTAGAAAGTTCATCCTGTTGAAATTAGCAGTAAGTTAGAAAGGTATTTTTTTGAATGTTTTTTGTATGTTTGGGGGATGCTGGCACAGGCCAAGATTAGTTAATACCTATATTACAACCCCTTGGCTTGTATAGTCCAACACACAGCTGACCCAGCTGCTTTCCTTTGGGCAAATCATCTAGAATCTAAATTAAGTTTTGAGAACATAAACCAATAAACCAAAGCAATAAATCCAGCTTTAATAAAAATGAAACAGGTTCCCCACATTTCACGTTAAGCTGTAACTTTATTAAGTACATTTACCTTGTATTTTATTAAGCACATTTGTAATAACCTTTTTTTTTAATTGAAAAGTATTTCCTATTGTTTCACATTGCCTCTGTGGATGGCTTAGATCTTTTGTAAAACAAAATTTGGACATTTTAAGAGTGATTGTTATTGCCTGATAAAGCCAGGTAGTAAGGGCCTCACTTGATTATATGGTGACTCAGCTGGCCTAGTTTTGTTAGGTAAGAGTCTCCAGGCTACATTTCATTCTGCTGACCCTATAAGTAGGGAGCTGAGGGACAAGCTATTCACTTGCCTCTCTATTGATTAGTTTCTCTGTAAGTTTAAGGGTCTAAATAACAATTCCCTTTAGAGATAGAATAGCTAGTTTTTTTAGACAATTAGTAATAAGACAGTAGTGTTAGAACCTCCTTGAAGTTTTTATGGCTAGTGTTGATGTTGAGAAAGAATATTCACATCATGTGTTTCGTAGTCTGAAAAACCATGTAACTGATACAAGTTTGTGAAGGGCTTTGAGCCTGACTCTAAATACAGTGCCTCTGAAAATGTACAATATTATTTAACCCAGACATTCACTGTACCCAAGCCATACTCTTCTGTGACATTTAAAATGTTTTTTACGTAGTCCAGCATTCCCTTACTCTAGATCTAACAGCTTTTGCAGATAAAACTACAGGACATCTATAAGGAGAAATATATCTGGGACATAACTTAAAAAGTCATTTGTTTATCTGAAATTCAGATTTAACTGGGCATTCTGTATTTTATCGGGCAACTCTGCCCCACCCCAATATTTTATAGATTTTTCACTTTCCCTGAATTCTTGATTTCTCTTACGTATTACTTCTTGCTGCATATCCCTCTTTAGGTCTTATAGCTATACAAATATGGAATACACTCATTTTCCTTACTCTCTCCCAAATACCATTCCCACCAGGTACTGAGTAGGAGTAACAATTAGGAGGGGGGTGTATGTGAGAATAATTGTGTTAAAGAGAAGCTGTGAAACCCTGTCTCGTACCCTAGGTACAATGTATAGCTGTGTGTGAAAAAGAACTTCACTTTATTTGGGTGCCTATATATGTAACATATTTTGATACGTTGAACTAATTTAAATGATCTTTATTAATTAATAATGATCGTTATTTTTAAACCTATAGCTTGTTTCATTGAGTGAATTTAATCGAGCTCCTTTTAATATAAGATGATGTCCATGGCAGAATAAACAACTTTATATTGAAAACATTAATAATTCCTATTCTAAAAAGTCCATTTGTCATATCCTTCACTGTGAGTTTCTCACTCACTTTCTCTTTTTCTTGAGTCATAGACTCCCCTCTCTTGCTGGGCCATCCCTTCTCATCTCTCCTAGTTTATCCCCTTTCCCAGGCCCCCTCTTCCTCCAGCACTGCTCCTGTAAACTCAAAAATTCTTCTCACTTTATAAACCTTCTTGTCTCCATCCCACCTATGTCCTAAGGACCATTTTGCTTCAACCAAAGTGGCTTATCTTGGTAAACAAAAGACAAGTCTCTACCTGGTGAGTTCTGCTACTAACTTCTAAAACAATGTTTCCCTCCCCCTTGCTGTTATTAAAGGGGAGAGAGATGGGGATCAAAAATGCCAGTTGGGCCAAGAGGATGATGAATGGAGGGACCCTCCATGGTCCTTTGGATCAATTTAAAGCCACTATGGAAAGAGGGATGAAGGTCAGAAGCTGATGGAGCTTCCCACGAGAAATTTTATTGGGCCTAGATGGAAATTCCCAAGCCAGTTGACAACACAAGGCTCTGGGGGAACAGGAGGAGGCCATGCACCTTCCCTGACCTTCCTCAGCTTCCTTCTGGTGCCTGCAGTATGGGAAATCTTGCTGGCACCCAGCGACAGATAATGGTGTTCTTCTGACGAGCAGTATCCTCATCAGGCTGGGTTGTACAGCAGGAGGGAGAAGCACTACTGAAGAAAGATGGGGGACTGCTGTTAACAGGCTGGTTCTCAGACCCCTATGAGGCTGCC
This sequence comes from Monodon monoceros, assembly GCF_005190385.1. Taxonomy (NCBI): domain Eukaryota; kingdom Metazoa; phylum Chordata; class Mammalia; order Artiodactyla; family Monodontidae; genus Monodon; species Monodon monoceros. The sequence goes on along the minus strand of NW_021703772.1, from coordinate 55,474,575 downwards.
TTTTGGGTCCCTCAGGAATAGCTAGGGGACATTATGACAAGTGACAAAAGAGAGGTCAAGAGAGAAATCACACCTGATTATTGGATCTATGGAGGAGGCATTAATTAACTAGATCTTGAAGGATTTCTCAATAGGCTGTCTGGCTTTGAGAAGTAGCATCTGTTATGTAAAGAGAAGTGCATCCATGTATATGATTTTTTTTTTAGTATTGTTACTAGCTAATGGATGTATGGACAATGACTTCCTGCTGAGGAAACAACTGCATTGCTTCTAGTAAATCACGATAAATCTCTCTCCCTGTGTTTTTAACAGATAGGTTAGTAATGTTGGCAGCTTATAAATGAGAACACTTGGGAGAGTGTGAGGATTGGTATAGCCCACTGAGATAGTGGCTGTGGGCCATGTTGGTTCATTCTGCCTTCATGGAATCTAGGAATACAAGTATTTTATGACCTACAGAGAAATGTTTTTAAAAACTCACCTCGCAAAGAAGAAAAGCAAGCAAAGAAAACACCCACCAGTATAGAAGAAAAATGGCAACCAAGATGTGTCTCTGAGGGTCGTAGAAGCAGAGTCTGTCACTTCTCTCCTGGGAGCCACATTCATTACAGCTCATCAGAGTGACTCTACCCACTCGCTTAGAACCTTCTTGAGGTGTGTGGAGGAAAAGCTGCCCACTCTGGGTGGCCACATGAGAAGCAAATCCATTTGGCGGATGGACATTTTAAAAACCTGCCACATATGGTAGCCATTTTTATGGCAAGTAAATTGTTGGGGGATCTGTGAGGTGAATGTGCAATAAAAACTTTCACAATAAACCAGGTGGAAAATCATCTAATCCAACCTCTGGAGGTCAAAACCACAGTACCATGTTGCTTTCTTCCATGAAGAAGAATTAAGACTCTTTAGACAGCTTGCTCTTTCTTTTGTTCTTTATAGACTGGTGCTGCCTATTTGGGGTGGAAGGTAAATTGTGTGGAATGGCAGTGGTGGGCTGGAGGCGACGGGGGCGGGGGCCTCTCACCAGGTGGAACCAGGGAGTGCTTTGCCAGTAATTTTTAAAGTGGCGTTGTTTCTGTGCCACTCTTTTGCCATCCTCAGGCAGTCGACATTCTTCCCAAGGGATACAGAGCAGGGAAAGGGAAATAGGACATGGAAGTAAGACACATAAGTCAGAACAGGATTTCACAGTGAAAGGACTTGAAGTTCGGGAGGTATAAAGAGATACTATGATTATGTTTATTGAGATATATGCATGGGAACATACAGCCTTCAGGACACTCGAGATCCTTTTCATTTTCTCTTGAGGAAATACAATGGTTGAACTGAAAATAGAAACTTATAATAAGAGTTCGAGGACACATTCTTACCGATTTGTACTTTGAGGACTAAAGCCTCAGTCATTTATCTATATGAGAGTCTGAAAAGTTATTACAGTTAAAAGAAAGTCTTGGGGCCAAAAAACATTTGAAGTTTCTCAGTAACTTTTGAAAGATGACTAGTAAGTTTGTCTCCATTTGAAGTTCATTTGAAAACTTGTATCATGAAGTTTTTTTTAATTTCCTAAAATAGGCTTTTAATGAAGTCAGCATGCTGTTGAGTCCTCTTTTATCTTTTCTACCCAGTTGTTTTAAAATGTGAGATTTAGAGCACACCTGAATAGCATGAAATGTATGGTTAGAACTGTTTAAAAAGAAAGAACAGGGTTGGTATTAACAATCAGAATACCATCAGTCGTCCTCAAAAAACTAAAAATAGAACTACCATATGGTCCAGCAATCCCACTCATGGGCATATACCAGGAGGAAACCATAATTCAAAAAGATACATGCACCCCAGTGTTCAGTGCAGCACTGTTTACAATAGCCAGGTCATGGAAGCAACTTAAATGCCTATCGACAGACGAATGGATAAAGAAGATACGGTACATATATACAATGGAGTATTACTCAGCCATATAAAGGAATGAAATAATGCCATTTGCAGAGATGTGGATAGACCTAGAGACTGTCATACAGAGTGAAGTAAGAAAGAGAAAAACAAATATCGTATAATACCGCTTATATGTGGAATCTAGAAAAATGGTACGGATGAACTTATTTACAAAGCAGAAATAGAGACACAGATGTAGAGAACAAACTTATGGATACTAAGGGGAAGGGGGTGGGGTGCATGAGGAGATTGGGGTTGACATATATACTATGTATGAAAAAGATAACTAATGGGAACCTGCTGTATAGCATAAGGAACTCTACTCAGTGCTCTGTGGTGACCTAAATGGGAAGGAAATCTAAAAAAACAGGGGATATATGTATATGTATAACTGATTCACCTTGCTGTACAGCAGAAACTAACACAACATTGTAAAGCAACTATACTCCAATAAAAATTAATTTTAAAAAAAAAGAATACCATCAGACGTCAAATTCCTATCTCGAATAACTGAGAAACAGTCTCACTCTCACTCTCACTTTGTGATGGTCTAAGGTCTGCCTGAGGAATGACACAGGCGTTCAGGCCATGCTCACTGACCTCAGGTGCAAACCCAGACCACATCTGGATGAATAAAGATATGTAAACAGTGTTCCATCTGCCTGATTCTAAACACCTTCACAATGTGGTTCATTTCTTTGAAGGATGATTTCCGATCTACAGAGGATGTGCAGATAAAACAGCTGATTGATGGATCAAATTTTCACTTCTGAGTTGGTTGTGAAGTGTGATTCCAGGGATCTCAACTGTACCATTTTCAGAACAAGCCTCTAAGATCTTAGTTGTGGCCCCTTTGCTGGGCTGGATCTTAGGGAGCATTTGGTACAAAACTTTCATTTTACAGATGACAAAACAGGTTCAGAGAAGTATGGGGAGGGGTGACTTTTCCATTCAGCAAACTAGGGCAAGAAGCAAGGTCACCTGAGTTTAAACCCCAGGTCTTCTACTAAATAGTTGTGTGATCAGGGGTCAGTCAGTTATCTACTTTGGACCTCTTGCTTTTATAAAATCAGAGTGTTTGGAGATTTAACATGGTTTCCCTCTTGGTCCCAACATTCCTGCATTCTTTCCACTGTACTCTAACTTTGATTTCATTCATTCATTCATCCTACAGTAAGGGGCAGTTGTTTGGAAGCAGCTGCCCATTAGGGATCATATTTCTCAGCCTGCTCCCCCCGCCCTCTCATCCTCTGCACCTAGCTGAGGCCAGTTCATACCAATGGGATATGATTGGAAGAGAAGCATGTCACTTCCAGGCAGAAGTGATTAGGCAGCAGGTGTATCATTTCCATCCTTTCTTTCCCATCTGCTGACTGGAATAGTACTCTAAAGCCCTAGGGGATGGCAGAGCCACAAGATGGAAGGAATCTGCGTCCCTGAATCACCCTGTTTAAGGCTGCCTGCTGAACAACTGCACTGGACTGTGCACTGAGAAATACACTTCTATGTCTTAAATTTTGTTTTTGTTGAAACAAGTAGCATTACCCTGACTAATGCAGTAAGGCCACAGGCATTTAAGTACTTACTATATGCGTTATGTTGGGTAGTAGGGACCCATCTGTGAATAACAGTTTCTGCTCTCAAAATGTTCAGCCCAGTAGAAGACATATATACCAACAGTTGCCAAACAGTGTGGTAAGTACCATGATAAACATGGGACATTGTGAGAGGACATAGCCTTGGACATTTTAGGAAACACTCCCAGCAGAAGTAGCATTTAAGTCAAGTCCTAAAGCAAAGCCTATTTGATGGTTATGAACCGAATGTTTGTATCCCCCCAAAATTTATAAGTTGAAGTCTTAACCTTAAATGCGATGATATTTGGAGATGGGACCTTTGGGAGGTCGAGTTGGATGAGGTCATGAGGATGGGACTCTCATGATGGGATTAGTGTCCTTATAAGAAGAGGAAGAGAGATTTCTCTCTTTTCACCTTGTGAGGACACAGCAAGAAGGCAGCCATCTGCTAGCCAAGAAGAGAGTCCTCAGCAGAATCCAACCACGCTGGCACCCTGCTCTTGGACTTCCAGCCTCCAGACAGTGAGAAATGAATTTCTGCTGTTTAAGCCACCCAGTCTATGGTGTTTTGTTATGAGTCTTACTGACTGAGACAGATGGGTTTTTCTTTCCAAGGGCCAGCCTTTATTTCTATCCCAGAAATAAGAGAGAACATGACTTAATTCAAGGAGCTTGGTGTCTCCCTATGAGGATGGACAGGAAGGCTGAGGATGGAGCTTCAGGAGAGTCGCTCATTGCACTAAAGCCCCTGAATAAGGTTCCTGGGAAGAAGGCTTCTGTCGGGCGTGCCTTGCAGTGGCACCTGAGGATACTGGGATGAGCAGAGAGGGACCTGTGGGCATGGTGTAAAGGTTAGGCAGGTAGGGGATTGGCCTAAAAATGGTACTAGTGGTAGCCATAGCTTCCTTAGCAAAGATATCCAAATACTGTCAGCTTGCAGATCAATTGGATTTGATGCAATTTAGCAGCAAAGAGAAAAGCAGCTCCAAAAAATATAGTTCACTTACTAATAACATTGTTAAGCAGACATGGGCTTCAACTCAAATTCATGAAAACAGAATGCTATGTGGGCCTTAAGGTTGGCAGTGAAAGCAAGTGCTTCAGGACCCCAGCAGGACTTTGGGTCTAACACTAATGAATTCCTCACTCTAGAGAGAGAAGTCATTATTTGCATCATGATTTCTGACTTGGCAAGTAACCAAAGGAAGTAAATCAGAAATCTCCCACCCCATTTTCCAATGAGCATCATCTGGTGGACTTTTTAAATTGTCTTTTTTCTAGGCTTTTCCTCACCTTCAAATTTTTACAGAAGAGGGAAGAAAAACAGCAGAGGCTCCCTTCTCTCTCCCTGTCTAATCCTTTCATAATTCAAGATCACAGAGCTGCTGTAAACCCCCCCTCACTGCTGTGCTTATTCCCTGTGTGCTTGGTAGAGCAAGCAATTCCATTTACCAGCACTCCAGTGAGCGTGTGGTGATAAATAAAGCTGCCACCCTCCACTTGCCCACCATGTTTAAAATGACACATTGGACAAGTGGGTCTCTATTGCGTCCACTTTTTTCATAAAAAGGCTAAAAATGGCCTGCAAAGGCAGTAAATCTTAATTTCTAATATAAACTCCAAACACAGAAAAAAAAAATCCTAGGCCAGTTTAGACTGGAGTGATTTTGATGATCAGATGGCGAGGGTTTGAATACTAAAGAGATAAACAATCCGAAAACTAATTCCGGGAGCTGCCTGGATGTGTGGGGATTTTCCTTCTCTCTCCTTGAAGCGAGCTTGCCTTCTCCCCATGCAACTTTATTGGAAACTAAAACCACAAAGCAGGCAGAATAAAGTCAACATGAAAAAAGCTAAGTTTCTAACTTCATAATCTCAGAATTTAAAAATGACCTCTTGTTATGATTGTTCAGCCTGAGTTAGCTTTTATTAAACACTTAACTGTGTGACAAGTCCATGCCAGGTTCTTTCATGCATATCTCACTGAACTTTTGGATCTGTGAATTTTCTTTTAAATCTTCCAGTCTAGAATCAAGGGCATTCTTTTTCCATTGCAACCATTAACAGGAGAATTGACTTTGAGTTACCTATTGAGTACTGACGCTTGGATGGATGATCTCTAAGAGGATGAACATGAAACCGTCTTGTTGATCTGTTGTACGATAATAGATCCCTTTGACTGATGATCAAAGCCCTCCTGAGTTCTGTCCAGCCCACTTGGGAATCTGATTTCCAGCCCCTCTGCTTCATCCACCCTGTGCTCTAATCTCATTACACAGTGTTCTCTTTCCCTATGGGCACCTCATGGCTTTTCTGCCTCTGTACCTTTGCTCTCGGTAAGCTGTGTGCTTGGGCTGACTTCTTCCTCATTATCATGTCATAGTCTCTATACCTAAATATCAGGTCCAGCTCACATTTCATGTGTGCCGTGAAGCCTGCCCCAATTCTCCTCCCTAAGCTGAAAGACACCGTTTTTCTTCCGACCAGCCAGTCCCCTTTATTAAGTTCAGAAATGGTCTTTGCAGGGATGTTCACAGCAGCATGGTTATCACAGCCAAAAAAAAAAGGGAAGCAATATAAATGACCCTCAATAGGGTGTCAGTTAAATAGATTATTGTATTCTTGTATATTGTGAAGAACAATACAGCTATTAACTATGGTGATAGTGAAGTGTATGCTGATTTAGAAAGATGCCCACTATAGATTGATAAGTTCAAAACCAGGTATGATCCTATCTTTAAACACAAAAGTAATTTAAATATCACCTGCTTCAATCTTCAGTGGCTCAAGTCCTCCTCCTCCCTTCTCCACCTGCTCAAGCAGGACCCCATGCCCTGACCTTAGAAGTGGCCCAGGGTGGTTTCTGAAAGTCCCCGAAGGGTGAGGAGGGAGGTTAACATGTGCCCACAGGTGCAGTCACTGTGCCGCATTTGCTCCTGTAGGTGCTCTAAGAAGTTTTATTGCTTTACCTCCTGACAGAGCCCATCGTGGGAATGATGCTGATTGGCCAAAACCCATTAGTCTGTGATCTGGCACTGAGTCCCACTGGGTGCCTCAAGTTTTCCTGCCCCTCTTCCTCCTTCATTCACTATTCATGATGAGTCTTCCACACACCAGCCCCTGAGACAAAGGAAAGCAGGACATGATCCCTGTCCTGAAAAGACTCCCAGACTGTCCAGGCTCCCATTGCAAGCCCTGCTTGGGAGTTCCTGCTTGGAAGTAGCTATAGGATCTTAGTACTCTTACAGCTACCCTAAGGCAGGCAGTGCGGACAGAAAGCTGAGCGAGAAGATCTGGGTTCCTATCCCAGCTGTCACTTACTAGCTCACCGTCTTGTGGAAGTCAGTTTCCCTGAGGCTCAGTTTCTTCACATAAAATGTAAGTGACACTGTTACTTCCCATACAGCTTTGTTGTGAAGGATAAAGAATATGTGAATATCAATGTTATTCATACATCATAAAAATCTAAAAGGCCATTATTAAACACATACTTAACCCTAATCCTACTTGTCCAACCCCTGATGAAATATCTTGCCAATTCATATGACTTCTGAGAATTTTTAAGCTCTAGTTATTTTTTAAAAAGTAGGCTCAGAATGGGAATGACACCTGCTTGACCTCACAGATCTGGCCTTCAACTGAGAGCTCCAAACTCAGCAGTGACCTTGACTCAGGATGTTTCTCGCCATGTTAGAAGGACTCAGGGTGGCAGCACCTCAGTGGAACCAGTAGCTAGCCCTTGATAGGAACTCACAGCCCATCCTCGACTTCTCATCCAACCCCCTAGACAGTATCTGGAAGCCCACTACCTCAAACAGGAGCCCTTTCACTGAAATACAAAAATGTGCATTCCCAGGAAACAGGATTTGAAAGGACAAACCACATTCGGGAATATTGAGGGACATTAAAAAATACCGCCATTTTCTCTTACTTCTTCACTGCTGAGCCCTTCTGGAAGAATTCTCTGTTCTGCTCCAGAGGCTGTGATCACTTTGGGGTGTGTGGATTGTTGTGTGTTTCCCTTGTGGGTGTCAGCTAAGTTATGAGGTGTTAACAGGCTCCTGGAAGAGCCGTCTCATCAAGGAGAAGGTGTTACGTTTTTGTTTTTTGGTTTTTTTACATCTTTATTGGAGTATAATTGCTTTACAATGGTGTGTTAGTTTCTGCTTTATAACAAAGTGAATCAGTTATACATATACATATGTTCCCATATCTCTTCCCTCTTGTGTCTCCCTCCCTCCCACCCTCCCTATCCCACCCCTCCAGGCGGTCACAAAGCACCGAGCTGATCTCCCTGTGCTATGCAGCTGCTTCCCACTAGCTATCTACCTTACGTTTGGTAGTGTATATATGTCCATGCCTCTCTCTCGCTTTGTCACAGCTTACCCTTCCCCCTCCCCATATCCTCAAGTCCATTCTCTAGTAGGTCTGTGTCTTTATTCCTGTCTTACCGCTAGATTCTTCATGACATTTTTTTTTTCTTAAATTCCATATATATGTGTTAGCATACGGTATTTGTCTTTCTCTTTCTGACTTACTTCACTCTGTATGACAGACTCTAGGTCTATCCACCTCATTACAAATAGCTCAATATTGTTTCTTTTTATGGCTGAGTAATATTCCGTTGTATATATGTGCCACATCTTCTTTATCCATTCAGAAATCTCTGGCATTCCTATACACTAATGATGAAAAATCTGAAAGTGAAATCAAGAAAACACTCCCATTTACCATTGCAACAAAAAAGAATAAAATATCTAGGAATAAACCTACCTAAGGAGACAAAAGACCTGTATGCAGAAAATTATAAGACACTGATGAAAGAAATTAAAGATGATACAAATAGATGGAGAGATATACCATGTTCTTGGATTGGAAGAATCAACATTGTGAAAATGACTCTACTACCCAAAGCAATCTACAGATTCAATGCAATCCCTGTCAAACTACCACTGGCATTTTTCACAGAACTAGAACAAAAAATTTCACAATTTGTATAGAAACACAAAAGACCCCGAATAGCCAAAGCAATCTTGAGAATGAAAAACGGAGCTGGAGGAATCAGGCTCCCTGACTTCAGACTATACTACAAAGCTACAGTAATCAAGACAGTATGGTACTGGCACAAAAACAGAAAGATAGATCAATGGAACAGGATAGAAAGCCCAGAGATAAACCCACGCACATATGGTCACCTTATCTTTGATAAAGGAGGCAGGAATGTACAGTGGAGAAAGGACAGCCTCTTCAACAAGTGGTGCTGGGAAAACTGGACAGGTACATGTAAAAGTATGAGATTAGATCACTCCCTAACACCATACACAAAAATAAGCTCAAAATGGATTAAAGACCTAAATGTAAGGCCAGAAACTATCAAACTCTTAGAGGTGTTAGGTTTTGATCCCTGGCTATGGTTCAGGATTATTTAATTTCTATCTCCTCCCTCACCTCCCTACTCTCAATCTGTTAAGATTTAAGCCCTCAGGCCCATAACTCTGGTTGTCTGATTTGTATCTGTTTTGGGGCTACAGACACTACCATTCTTGCCTTTTATAGCTTTAGAGTGAGACTTTACTTTCCATGCATGAAGAGGTTGGGCATTGATGGGGAAACCTGTCACATTCAAATACTTCATGCTCTTTTGATTCTCTTCTGCTGGGTGTGGATAAGAACTGGGCAGATCCTTACTGCTGTGGCCCAAGTAATTGACTTAAAAACAATAAAAACAACACATATGGGTTTATGTTCTCATGTGTACAGTTTTCATTTTAACACGCATACCCTAGTCCTTCTTCAGAATCTTGCTCTGAGTCAGATGTATGAGGGGTTTCCTACTGGTTATTTTTCATCTTGACAAACCCAAACCCTCAGTGGACTCTGTTGATGGACAGTCATTCTCTCTCATATTTTCTCCCTCTTGCCCTTGATTAAAAAATAATACATATCTATTGTAAAAAATTTAGAACATAGAGGTGTACAAAGCAGAACACATTAGCCTGTTAGCCTGAGACAACTGCTGTTAACAAGTGGTATGTCTTTCAGCTAAGATCAAACAGAATTGGTACCATCCCATTTAGGCTCTTTTGCAAAGTACTTTTTTTCACTTAATATATCACAGCCATGTTACCATGCCTAGTCAAGCATTCTCACTCTTCAATACAGTTCTTTCTGGCCACAGAGCACTGAGAGCTCCTGTCTGCACTGGCTCCTTTGAATAGACCTTGTCTGGCTCCTGGGTTGGAAGCAATGACCCAATTCCTGGGGCTGGGTACAGGCTCATTGGAATCACTATCCCACTTCTGAACATGGCTATATGCTCTCAGAAGGAATAATTTCAGCATAAAAATGTAAAATATTTCCATGTCAAAAGGAACCCAAGAAATCCGCTGAGGGCCCTAGATGAGAAACTGACCCATCAGATCCACTCTTCAAGTTGCCACAGCTTGGAACACCTTATTTATTTATTTATTTGTTTATTTTTTGGCTGCGTTGGGTCTTCATTGCTGCGCGCGGGCTTTCTCTCTAGTTGCCGTGAGCGGGGGCTACTCTTTGTTGCGGTGCGCAGGCTTCTCATTGCGGTGGCTTCTCTTGTTGCAGAGCACAGACTCTAGGTGCGCAGGCTTCAGTAGTTGCAGCACGCGGCTCAGTAGTTGTGGCTTGTGGGCTTGGTAGTTGTGACTCGTGGGCTTTAGGGTGCATGGGCTTCAGTAGTTGTAGCTTGCAGGCTCTAGAGCGCAGGCTCAGTAGTTGCGGCGCATGGGCTCAGTTGCTCTGCGGCACATGGGATCTTCCTGGACCAGGGATCGAACCCGTGCCACCTGCGTCGGCAGGCAGATTCTTAACCACTGCGCCACCAGGGAAGTCCCTCTTCCACGTCTTTTTATGGCTTGATAGCTCATTTCTTTTTAGTGCTGTATAACATTCTGTTGTTTGGATGTACCACAGTTTATTTTTACTTTCAAGTTTTGGCAATTATGCATAAAGCTGCCTTAAATCTGTGCGCAGGTTTTGTGTGTGTGTGTGTGTGTGGACATCAGTTTTCAACTCCTTTGTGTAAATACCAAGGAGCATGATTGCTGGAACATATGGTAAGAGTATGTTTATTTTTGTGAGAGACGGCCAACCTGTCTTCCAAAGTGGCTGTTCCATTTTGTATTCCTACCAGCAATGTATGAAAGTTCCTGCTGCTCCACATCCTTATCAGCACTTGGTGGTGTCAGTGTTTTGAATTTTAGCCACTCTAGTAGATAGTGATAACCCTTTTTTTCCCTTTTCTTTTTTGGTAAAGATAAAAGCCTTTCCTGGTTGGAATTGCCTGAAGATGAGTGTGTGAATCTGAATCTAAATATGTTATTTCCTCTCTGTTCTTAAGCAGATGAACATTAACTTCGGAGAGTAACATAGTTTGTCCTTTAGCCCCTGTGTTTCAGCAGCATGCTTGGCACCCTGGAGGTGTTTAGTAAATATTTGCTAGTTGCATGGCTCTCAATGACCTGTCTGTCTCTGCTTTTGAGAACCATAAGGGGTCTATTTGGAGAGATTCAGACCAGCACATGGGCCTTTTCACACACATGCACGTGTATGTGCACACACAGAGAAACAACAGGTACTCTTCTGCACAGCTGGGAACCATATTGTCCAGGCTTTCGAACCCCAGACTCTAAGTACTTCCAAATGCTGGCCTTGCTCTGTAAGTGATAATAAATGAAAAATATTTTCAGTGATGTTTTATTTTGGTCAATAATCAGGTCTAGTACTATCTCTGGGTCTCAGACAATGAAAAGTCACTCTTCCTGTTTCAGCCCACACAAACAAGTCCCACACCTGCACCTGTGGACACTCACATCTTGAGGTGATAGAAGCAAAGGCTGATGTAGCTGTGTTCACCATTCTTCTCCTTTGTTTTTGTTTTTCTTCCATCATTGTTCTTCCAAGAGGGTTCTTGGAAGCCATGAGACCTAACATGTATTGAGTCCCCTGGAGGTAAACTTACCCCCCATTTCTTGGTGCTTCCATGGTGCTGATTCTGCACTATGTGCCTGGCATATGATAGGTGGTAATCAATGTTTATTGAATGAATAATGTACCTTTGGTCTGTTTTAGAAGTCTAGAATTTGCTAGTAAAGAACTGCTTAACATTCTAGGGCTCATTGTTTGGAACCACTATTGCAGTTGCTTTGCAGTAGCAGAAGTCACTACAGGTTTGCCCTCAGTAGCCCAAGTCCGTGGGCGAATCTGGAGCCAATACTCCCCAACCCCCCACCTCCTGATTATTGTCAAAAACACACCACACATTGTAGCAATCATATTGCCAAACTTTACAGCATCTATAAATCGAAAACTACTGCCTTTGACAGTTATGGGCCTGTGTCAACACCAGATCATGTTGACCCTCCTGGAATGTGTTTGCAAATGCACCATGCCAGCCTTGGAAGCTGTTGACATCAGAGGCTGTAAGTTAATTAGACGTGGCCCCAGAGCATTGTGGGTCTTGCTGTCTGGGAAGATTTTTTTTTTCTTAAATTCTTCTTTGATTTTGTCCCAGGGCAGGAGCTGTCTTGGCTGTCATGTTTGGCAGACAAGAAAGCCAGTTTAGAGGAGTCCACATTGCTGCGCAAGTGATAATATCTGTGAACCACTTCCCTTTTTTCCCTCTTGGCAGATTGCGGTAGGAATTGCTGGAGACACTAGGAAATGGTAGTGGCTGTGGATTCTGCTGTGAAAGAGAGACTAAGTGCATCCTGTGTGGTTTGAGCAGGTTCTATCCAATCTGCTAGGGCAACCACCTGGACATGGTGCTGCTGAGACCTATGTTGTGATTTTATTCTAGCGGCAGTACCTGCTGTGAGTTCCCTGGCCTGTGAGTCTCTGTGCGTGTGTGTGCACACGTGTGTGTAATGGACTCCCTGAGAGCACTGTACATGCCTTTGTGCATGGACGTACACATGTGTGTAACTGAGTTCCCGAGAGGATACCCCAGCTCTTGCTGCCTTATTTTTCCTCTCTTCTCTAACATCTTTGTCCCTCACAAAAATAACAAGAGAATCTCCACTAGCTAGAATACATCCCAGAGTACATATAACAGCTTCTATTCTGGAGAAATCAAGAAAGGAAGAAGGAACTGGCCAGTTTTATCACTCTTTAAGGAAAATGTCTGCCTTGGGACACCTTCAAGACTTGGGTCCCTCTCCCATTACCAGTGCCCTGTTGCAGGGCATCACCCTAAACTCACAGATGTCTGCAAGTGCCTCAGCTGACAAGAGCCAGGCAGAGTGACAGAAGTGGGCATCCTGGGAAGTGCGAAATGAAGCCAACGAGGTCAGAGCTATTCGCTGCCAACTCACTTCCCTGCTTCCACCAGTATTTATTGAGTTCCATGTGCAGAGCACTGAGCAAGACCCAGGAGACAGATAGAAACCCATTTCTGCCTTCAGGTATACAGTTTGCATTGTAGTGATAGAAAGATGCACACATGTGTATATCCACACAAAGCCATGTACGTATGTGCCCAGAAACAAGGGTAGCATAACATAAATAGTAGCAAGTGGGTGGTGACTGAGTGAGGGCCGCAGGAGTTCAGAGGAGGGCGAAAAAGATGGCTGTCCTCAGAGACAGGAGACACTGAACTGAGATTCAGATAAGTGCGGCTCCGGCAGAGAGGACGTTCGAGGCCAGGGGAGAGCGGAAGCAGAAGCCAGGAAGTGGGAATAAGGATGTGTTTTCAGGTAGTGGGGAGCAGGTGAGAAAGACGGTGAAGCATGGTGGGGTAGACGAGGCTGCAGGGCTAGAAGGTGAGGTCCCCAAGGGCTGGGAGGTTTTTTTTGTTTTTTGTGGGGTTTTTTGCGGTACATGGGCCTCTCACTGTTGTGGCCTCTCCCGTTGCGGAGCACAGGCTCCGGACGCGCAGGCTCAGCGGCCATGGCTCACGGGCCCAGCCGCTTCGCGGCATGTGGGATCTTCCCGGACCGGGGCACAAACCCGTGTCCCCTGCATCGGCAGGCAGACTCTCAACCACTGTGCCACCAGGGAAGCCCAGGCTGGGAGTTTTGTCCATTGAATTCACTGCTGTGAATAACTAGAGCTGGTGTTGCCAGTTCACTTTGTTGACTATTGTTGAGAAGTAAGTTGAGGCTAGAAACTGGAAGACCTGCAATTCCATAGACCAAGTTCTCCAGATATGTGGAGGAGTGGGGTGGGATTTTGTGTGGGGTGAATGCTTCTGGCAGGTGATATGTAGAGTGATTGAAGAGGGAGGTTGCTTTTAGACCAGTGTCCTAATTAAGAAATAAGTGTGGCAATGCAAGCATGAGATACTAAGGGGCTCAACTGCCTTAGATAGAGCTGGAAAGGTGGGACAGTGTGAGAGGCAGTGAGCATTTAGGGAGCAGGCCCACTAATACATGTTGCAGAAATCTCAGGAGACCCTCTAACTCATCCCCCTACTTCTCTGAGAGCTGAGTGGCTGTGCCTGCTGGGGCAGACCTCTCCTTGCCCTGCTGCTGCTCTTCAGCTGTGGAGATTTCACTGTCAGTCTTTGTGGAACATTTTGTGTTTTATCACCATCCCCAAGTATATCCCACTGAAATGACTCCTGTTGTAATTTAAGCTGATTTACTCATTCATTCATTTACTCATTCATTCATTCTTCAGCAATTATGGAGCATGTATTTTGTGCTTGGCCCCCTGCTAGGCCCTCAGAATTTGCAGATAAATCAGACCTTGTGCCTGCCCTCAAGGAGCTTACAATTCAGTAGGGGTCAGGCATATAAACATACGTGTGAGTAATAAGGGGCTGTATATCTGCCAAGGGCATAGTGAGTGCATGGAGGAGGATATCAGCTCCACATTGAGGTGTGAGGCCGGGAGCATCTTAAAAGAGGAATTGACAACTGAGTTTTTGCTTTAAAGGGTTCACCAAGTGGACAAAAGACGGTCAGGGAGACGATGTTCCAGCAGAGAACAAAGGGTGCAAAAGCCTTGAGGAGGAGACAGCTGGCGTGGCTTTTGAACTGGGTTCTAAACCCTCCTTACTGTGGTGAGGAGGGGTGTATTGGCCTGGGAAGACTCGAAGTCAGCAGAAAACTATGGCCTGATTCACTATGTATGTGATTTTAAACAATACGTGTATATCCAAGCCAATGAGACTAGTATGAGGCAGAATGCAAGAATATCAAAACTTATTCTACAGCAAAAGACTTCAAAGGGATGTCAAGGTTTATGCAGACTGTTTCACAGTATGCCCCTGTCTTAGTCAGCCTGGGCTGTCGTAAGAAAATACCATAGACTGAGTGGCTTAAATAACAGAAATTTATTTCTCACAATTCTAGAGGCTAGAAGTCCCAGATCAAGGTCATCTGGCAGGGTTGATTTCTGCTTGCAGATGGCTGCCTTCTCATTGTCCTCACATGACACAGAGAGATCTCTGGTCCTTCTTCCTCATCTTTTTTTTTTTTTTTTTTTTGCGGTACGCGGGCCTCTCACTGCTGTGGCCTCTCCCGTTGCGGAGCACAGGCTCCGGACGCGCAGGCTCAGCGGCCATGGCTCACGGGCCCAGCCGCTCCGCGGCATGTGGGATCTTCCCGGACCTGGGCACGAACCCGTGTCCCCTGCATCGGCAGGCGGACTCTCAACCACTGCGCCACCAGGGAAGCCCTTCCTCATCTTATAAGAACACCAATCCCACTGTATTAAGGTCCTACCCTTATGATCTCGCTTAAGCTTTATTACCTCCTTATAGGTCCTTTTTCCAAATACAATCACACAGAGATTAGGGCTTCAACATATGAATTTTGAGGGACACAATCCAGTCCACAGCGCCCTGTATTCAGGCAGTGGGAGAAGACAGTTCTTTTACCCACCTCTTCAATGCAAACGGTTAGCAGGCACTAACTTCATGTGAAATTTCAAGTGGCGAAAATGGTGAAGAAAGGAGAAACTTGCAAGAGATCTGGAGAAGTAAGCCTGAGAGTAAGCATAAGGGTCCTTTTGTGGTGCTAAGGCTTTCCTGAGTGCAATGGAAGCCCCTTAGAGGGAGAGACACGATCAGATGTGGGTTTCTAAGCGATCCCTCTGGCTGCAGTGGGAGAGTATTGGAGGGAGAAGCCTGAAGGCAAGGAGACTGGTTAGGAGGCTCTGGCCCTGGGCAGGTAAAAAGCTGGAGGCCTGAAGGGTTGTGTAGAGATGAGAAGTGTTCAGGGGACAAAGTGAAAGAAATTGGTACCCGATCTGATTTGGGGGAAAGAGGAAAGAAAATGGAGGCATCTAGGTGTCTCCCAGGTTTCTGATTTGGATGAATGCTATTCCTCTATTCAGGTTATCAAGGAAGTGGAAACAGCTCCAGGACTCCCCTGTCAAGGTCTGTTGTCAGATAGTTGCCAACAGTAACTGGGTTCCCTCCTGTCCTTGATTCCCTTAACTTTTCCACCATTGTTCTCATAGTAAAATCTAGTTATTAGCAAGGTAGAGCAAACACGGGAGTGAAGAGCAAGGGATTCTGTGGTTTCAGGTGGTGAACACCTGTTCCTTTTGGCCACCCAGCTGTTGTCCCACTGTCTCTTGGTAGAACCCTCATTTCCCTTTGGGAACAAGCCCTCCCCTCTGCTCTGTGAAGTCTTGGTTAAGCCAATCTGATTCACCAGGAAGCTTGAACAGCTGGATACTGGGACAAAAAAATGTTTCGAAGGGATTAATAAGTGCTCATGCCTCATAACCTGGATCTCAAGACCTTCCCTTCTTCCTGCCCTTTCTAAGACTTTGTTTTGATTTTGTGATCTACCGTGTATCTTTTCAGCAAACTCTTTTTTCTTAAACTTATTATATTTGGTTTCTGTTGCTTACAACAAAGGAACCCCAGCTAATGCCCAGAGGGTAGCAGGAAAGGCCCTATATCCCCCAGCCAGCTCTGTTTGGCCTGCCCTGGGTTACAGAAGGAGACCTGAGACCACTCCTACTGCCTCATTACGGCCACTGCTTGCTCTGCACAGTCCCCTGTGCCCATCTGCGATGGGGAGTTAGGTGTGTATGCTGCATGTCTAAACCATTTCCCCTCTACCCCAGTCTTTGCCGACAACCCATATGGGAATTGCTTCAGCTGTCTTGCCCAGCTGTCAAACTGTAGGGAGGAAAGAGTAATAAACCAGTGGACAGTGGAAGACCATCCACAGGCCTCCCCCCAACGAGGGCATGGAAAAGACAACATAGGCTCTGATCACTAAAGAGAGAGTAAAAATGGTGAGCCACAAAGGGGACGACAGATGGAGGTGGCCCCAGGTGAGCTTTGCCAATGTGACATTAGCTTTCCACACATTTTTTTAAAGGTACTATTTCCCAGGTCCTGCTGCCAGAACTTTCTGAAATGCCAGGCCTGAGTGCCAGGGCAAGCTGCAAAACCAGCCAGCCTGGGCTGCAGGTGCCAGAAGATCACAAACACAGCCACTAATAGCTCGCCCAATATCCCAGTGCCTTTTCATTTCTGCCAAATTGCTGTGGCCATCAAGGTAATCTTCCCGGCCTCACGGCCCAGGTAGCATGCCTGGAGAGGCAGGCCCAGCCCGGAACCCTGAATCTGGCCTCTGGAAATGGTTTGAGGGCTTTAACGAATGGCCCTCCTTGTCACTTTCAGGCAGGTCTGCGGCCACCTGGGAACTGCAGCTCTCAGTGTCTCTGAAGCCAGGAGTGATCGCAGAACATATGTCGGTATTTGGATCAGGACTCACTTCTGTCTCTCTCTCTCTACTCCTCTGTGCTTCCTTTAAACAAAGAGGCCTCCCACTTCCTTCCCCACCCCCATTCCCCCTCCAAAAGTCAGCTGTCAAAGAGCATTTATATGCCACAACTACTGAGCCTGCGCTCTAGAGCTCGTGTGCCACAACTACTGAGCCCATGTGCCACAACTACTAAAGCCCGCATGCCTAGAGCCCATGCTCCACAACAAGAGAAGCCACAGCAATGAGAAGCCCACACACTGCGACAAAGCGTAGCTCCCCGCTTGCCACAACTAGAGAAAGCCCACGCGTGGCAACAAAGACCCAACGCAACCAATAAATAAATTAATTAAAAATTTTTTAAAAAGAGCATTTATACACAGATGTTTGTGTCTTATATTTCTACAAAGAAATATCAAAGACAGAAATAACAATAACCTTAGAATTGCCCTGAGCCAGCAGCCACTATCTATCCCATGTGCACATCGGGTCTCAAATATCAGGCAACTGATAGCCTTAAGTGTGAATTTACTTTATCATTTATTGAGCACCTGCTATTCCAAACACTGTGCTAGGTGCCATCGGGGAAGCCCTTGAGGAACTTGGTTGTCCTAGTGGGGGACAAAGACAAGGTCATAAATAACTGACCTCAAGGTCTAAAGCTCAGCTCAGGTTCAGCTGAGAACACAGTTGTTCTGAGGGCTGATTCTAAATTCCCTATGCTCTATAGCAAGACATTCTGTACTATCAGGGTATTGCTTGTGCCACTCTTTGGCACTTATCACACACCTCCTCGGATGCTCAGCTCTCTTGTAGATATGTGGGTGTCTCTCCATTTGCAAGGGAGGCAGGGAGAGACTCACCTTTGATCTCCTGCCTCAAAAAGCAGGAGAACTTTATTTGAAAAGAAAGCCTGAACTTTATTTGAAAAGAAAAATGTTTTTAGTCTCAGTGAGAATCTATGTACTGAATTATCCTATAACTCAGGCTCATTTCAAATAAATTAGTGAGATTTTAGAGGTGGGTGCTTAGGCTGTCAAAGAAAAACCCAAATTGCTTCTCCTTTTGTTTGGGGTTCCTGGATGAGAAGGTGGGGTGGAGGTCAGTGCTCACAAATGCTCCTACTTGACTGATGAGGGGAGGGCGCCTTTCAAAAACAGGAAGGTGGGACTGACTGGGAAATAAGAGCAGGGTCCATGGATAGTTTACAGCTAAATGATCATTTCAGGGCCATTTCAAGGCAGATAGTATATCTCATTCCTTTACTCATTCACAACTCATTTATGATTTCATTCAAAACTGTTTAATAATAAATGGTTTATATTATTTATTGCATGTTTGTGGATATACTGAAGTACAAAAGAGCATCTGTAATGTGAACTCCTTATTGTTTTTTTGAAAAAGGATATACATGTTATATATATGTTTATACAGACATGGAAACATTTCTGGAAGGATACATAAGAAACTGTCAACCATGCTTCTCTGTGGGAGGGAGTAAGACGGATGGTGGTTCAAGAAGAAGACACTTACATTTTATACATTTTACATTTTGTACCCTTTTGTACATTTACATTTTATACCTTTCTCTACTCTCTGAGTTTAGTTAAATATCATTAAATCTCTAGCGCCTGGTACCTTGTCTCTTAATAAGGTTGTCATGTGTTTTCATAGTGAAATTCAATGTAGCAATTTTTAATGGTGTTCTACAAAGAGCACAGTGAATTCTGGTTTCTCTATTAGAGGAACATGTTTGAGCCTCAGTGCATTAGCTGTTTGTATCAGACATTATCCCCGAGGATTGGTCCAGAAGAAGACGGTCATTTTCAGAGGAGGTCTTATATAGTCAGTCCTCCCCGTGGTCTTCACAGTAGTGCCTTACTCCCAGAAGCCCTTTCACTTCTCCCAAGAATGAAATGTGTGTCCAACCAAAACAAGCTCTAGATTGCACAGGAGTTTGGCAACTTGGAGACAAATGCAAAATCACAAGGACACAGCCCTCCAGGACTGTTACTAATAGCTGGGCCCTGAGGAAACAGGCAGAGGCAATGTGGACCCTGGAATAGCCCACTTGAATCCAGACTCTACCAGCTATGGGACCTTAGGTAACTTATTTTATTAACCTCTCTGAGTCTTAGTTTCTTCATCTTTAAAATGGGAATTAAAATACCTGCCTTGCAAGCCTATTGTGAAGATTTGCAGTAATAAATAAATCCATAGTGATATGATTAATCTTTCATTTGTGGATAGTACATTACTTGTTTATTATGCGTCAAGCAGTGTGCTAGGCACCAAGAGAGATGTCAATGTTAATAAAACACAGCCCTTGCCCTGCAGGGATTTGAGTCTAGAAGAGGAGATGAAAATTTAACAAATACATTATATCAAGATGATAAATACAATAATAAAATATATACCAAGTTCACTGGTGTTACAAAAATAGGAGTGAAATTCAGAATTTCAGAAATCACTGTAATAGGTAATGTTTTTTTTTTTAAACTGGTAATGTTTTGATAAGATGATTTCTTTATAACAAATTGAGATTACACTTCATTTATTAAAAAACTTAGGGCTTCCCTGGTGGCGCAGTGGTTGAGAGTCCACCTGCCTATGCAGGGGACACGGGTTCGTGCCCCAGTTCGGGAAGATCCCACATGCCACGGAGCGGCTGGGCCCGTGAGCCATGGCCGCTGAGCCTGCGCGTCCGGAGTCTGTGCTCCGCAATGGGAGAGGCCACAACAGTGAGAGGCCTGCGTACCGCAAAAAAAACAAAAAAACTTAGATGCCTCATATGGGCCAGAAAATTGAGAGGGTCCCTGTCCCTTTCTTCCATTCCCACTACTTCTGCCTGGGTTCAGGTTAGCATTGCCTGTAGCTGGTGACCAGCAGCAGCGTCCTCACTGACCTTGTTACCTGCGGATTTCCCTACCACCAGTCCATCTGCTTGTTAACTGCGTGCTCATGCTAGGAAGAATCTCTCACATCTCGGCAGCATTTTACCCATTTACAAACACTTTCCCCAAGTGTTGTCTAAATTGGTCTTTACTATAACCAAATGAGGTGTGGGGAGGACAGACGTAATTATCCTACTTTTAAAGGAAAGTGAGGGCCTTAGGGACCAAGTGACTTGTTCAAGGTCAAACTCAAACTCAAATTCACCCCTTTTGGGTCCAAGCCCAATACTTTCCCTTCCATGTCTCTCAAGCAAGGGCACTGAACTCAAATAGTATTTTGGCTTCTTGTTCTTTAACATAGTTGACAACTTTGTTAGTTGGGAGAGCTCATGAGAAGCATCTGTTGGACTAGAGATTTTTTGACACTCCTGGTCACTCTTGCCAAACCTGAGATTGATTAGGGAGTGCAGATAAAGCCCTCTCTCACGCCAGATGCCTCTTGGGTCAAACTCCTGTTGTTGGCAGGGGGCAATTTTCAGGGCCAGAGGGAGGTTCTGGGTGAAACATCTGGCAGGCAGGGTTTTTCCTTGCTCACCCTCTGAGAGGGCGGCCTGTGAAGGGCAGGTCTGGGGTTTGGGAACTTAAGAGCATGCCAGGAACAGCTCTAGTTCAGGAGGGCTGCTGAGCAGCGTCCTGACTCCTTTTTGTCCTGGTGTTAGAGTAATTGTCTTCCAAGTAGCTCTTGCTTCTGCTTCATTAATTTCATTTATGAAATATGTTCTTTCATTCATTTATCCATTCATTGAAAGCATATGAAAGCACTATATGGGCATCAGGGATGCTAGAAACAATAAAGTGTGGTCCTTGCTTCTTTCTTTCTCTCTTCAGACCTGTACTGGATGTATCAGTTCTGTGCCTGCTTCACTGACTCACCCCACCCCCATGCCCTAAGAAAACACCATGATCACAGCCCTCCTGCCAAGGTAGCCCAATGTGGAACCATGTGACCTTGCCCTGCAGCCCAGGCTGATTGGACCTGGGCTGGGCACCTCACCCAGAGCAGCCATCCAATTGACTGACCCAATGTGGCCTGGTGGTAAAATATGGGCTGTACCAATCTGATCTATGCTCCTGGAATTTTGAATTGGAAAACATGGAGAGATGCAGGCAGTCCAGAAGCATAAGCTATAAGGCCGACCTAAGGTTGAGCTTGAACCATGGCTGGCTGAAATGATGTGTAAGCTGAAATCATGGGGAAGAAGCGATTAAAGAGCAAGGGATACCGTGGTGAGCAAATAGACAAAATATCTTTCCTCATAATGAGAAAATCTTTTGGATGAGCCATCCTCAAGTGGAGACCTAGTTCACTGATCTAAGAGCCAAGTTATTTAAAAATCTCAGAGAAAGATTTTGTTTAGTCTCAGCTGGATTAGAAACAAGTGTATGAAGTACTATGATTGGGCCAAACTGTGTTACATGCTCCTACTCCTGTGGCCAGTGGAGTGGAACGCCTTCCAGAATACCAGGTGTGTTTTGGAAGAAGGGTACTGAGCGAAAGATATTTAAAAAAAAACAATGGTGGACCCCTGTGGCTTTCCATCGCATTGGGGTAGCTGGCATAGCTGCATATCTACCACTGACCAGTGAGCCTTAGGGGCATTTTCACCTTGGAACCATTCTCCTGGTTTGGTATGTGATCCAGTTATTTCAAATCTATCCATATCAGTGAGCTTCATCTTTGCTTAGGGCAGCTCTAGAACTCCTCCTCCAAACCAGTTACCCCAGTTACATAAAGGATCTGGGATACACAGAAGTGGAATTAATGCATGCAGAAGAATAGTCAGGCACTGCATAATGGTGGGTTTCTAACAAGGATGTTTCCAGTTAACCATCCTCACATCTCAGATGGGGAGAGGGCAAAGAGCCACTGAGGGCATGTCAGCACAGGCGCGCTACATGGCTTCTAGTTAATGGCAGGTGCCGTTATGTGAGCAGCTGCAACCAGATCCCACCCCCTTGGGAGGGAGCATGCAACTGAGTTAAGTGTTTCTGGGTGTAAGTGTCCAGAGGGTCATAACTGAGAACTACTATGCTCTGTGCCCCTCACTAAGGTTGCCTTCCAGGGGCCAGCGTGTCCATGGGGGAGCCTGCAGTTGGGCCTCAGTAGGGTTGTACCAGAGCACAAAGTCATGTCTAGGCAACGCCAAAACCTTAGGGGAAGAGGCTAACAATTCAGGCTGACTCCTGGATTGCCTACAATAACTATAATCCAGGCAGATGTGGAAGCAGATATGGAAACTCTGCCCTACGATCTGGCAGAGGGGCAGGGGTGGTGGTGGACAGAGGAGATGCAGCCTGCTCAGAGCTGTTAGCTGGCTCTGTGAGGCTCAAGCAAATAGGCAGGAACCTTTCAGTCCTTTCCATTGGATTTTGGAAGGGGATTCCTGTGCCAGGCCACCAGCGGAGAAATGAGGTCAACAATGCCTATTATGTAACCAACAGAATGTCAGGATCAAAGACATCCTAGCTCACAGTGCTGCCCACCCCTTGGGACTGGCCCCATTACAACTGTCATGTTTCTTGCTTTTTCAAGGCGGCACTCTCCTTTCTGGGCCGCACTGCATTCACCACCAAACCGCTGAGCACCATCCTGTGGCCCTAGACGTCTTTCGTTATACACATCACCCTACTGATGAATTGTGTTTGTCAAGAAATGTCAAGCTTTCCCCCCAGTATTAACAAATGATTGTAACTTTTCTTATTCTGCAACCATATTGCCAGAAGTATTTCAGAGCACTACAGCGCTAAGTTCTAGATGGCCAGTCCTGCCAGATTCTGTCCAGGTCATTTATAAAATATCCCAAGTAAGTCATGAGACCTGGACCCTTGCTCAGTCTTTGTTATGATCAGATATCAAATTTTCTTTAGCTCCTCAAGTTTGACCAATGTCTTGTCTTTTCATTCCCTATAACTTTCCTTTTTCATTGATATCCAGACTTTTAGCTTCATATATTTGTTTGGTTGCCCTGTGATAGATTGTAATATTGTTCAAAATATTTACTTATCCTTTCTGGGGCAGAATTATGCTTCTTCACCCTGTTGATGTCAGACTTGGTCATATGACTCTCTTTGGCCAATGAAATGTGACCAGAAGTGACATGTGCCACTTCTGAGCAGAAGCTTTCAGAGGCATCGTGTGGCTTCCCAATGTTCTCTCTCCTTTTTAAGGGGACCTTCAATATCCCATACAAGGGCTGTCCCATCAGTCTGGCTCCTGAAGTGGAGATAAAGTGTAGCATTGCCACAGCTGACATGAAGTGGCATGCAGCCTGAGCAAGAAATACACCTCAGTTGTCAAAAGCTCTGAAGTTTGGGGAATTTTTTCTTCCTGCAAAAAGCTTAGCCTATCCTGATTAATAATGGGCCCATATATACCAGGTAGATTTTGGAAGCATTTCATTTCTTTTTGAGACAAAATCCTCAACACTTTTATGTCATGTGTCTTGGGTGAAGGTTCAGTAATTCTAAGACTTGTATATGAAACTATGGTAATTTGTTTCCTTGTTACTGTGGGCCACCATCCTAGTTCAGTTAGAATTTTCTGTGTCTCAGTCAATAATAACAAAAGCTATCATTTACTTGGGGAATAAATGCCACATATTGAGATCTGGGATTTATACAGTCCTCACACGTGAGCCCTGAAAGGTGTGTAAAGTCATCACAATTTTCCAGATGAGATGATTGGAATTCAAAGAGATGAAATAACTTACTCAAGGTCATGGAGGTGATAAGTGACAAACCAGATCCAGACCTAGGTCTGCCTGGATCTTTTTACCATGCCACATTGTAGGAGGAAGAGGAAATGGCTATCCAAATGGCCAAGATTAGGTATCTTGGGATAAACAAGCAATGTAATTCCTTGTTTCAGGGACTCCAGGATTCTCAATCCTCTTTCTGGGCACTGTCAGTTGAAATGGAAACTTTGGAAAGAGAAATTGATGACAGGAGAGAAATGGCTCGAAGGCGCCCTGTGGGGCTCTGTGGCTTAATCATAATCATGAAGATCAGTTATGTGAGCACTGTCTCTGATGTACAAAGTCTTGGTCCTGGGGCAAGCGGAGGAGGTCTCCCTAAAATAATCACAACTCTGAAGCGAAACGCCACCATCAGAATTGGGGATGGAGTATTTATTTTGTGTAAGTAGCTTCTTGGAAGTTATTTTATTCAAAAGTGTTCGGAATTAATTTTAAAAATGTTTAAGTTCAGTGAAAGCAAACATTTACTATATATCATATACAAAAATTTATTAACTTACTGAAAAATATCAAGTAAAAATATTAATTCATACAAATATAAATGATAAGCATATGCTGCCATTCTGATATAAATACCATCTGCTCCTGGCTTGGCAGCTTCCTTTCAGTCCCCATCCCCACTGCACCCTGCAGTTCCCTTGGAGCTGCCACCTTTGAGGTCACTGGCCCCGCAGGTCTCATCCTTCTGCCATGTTTGGCTTTCTTGAGTGGAGGTCTCAGGAACCCCATCTCTGCACCATGCTTCAATTGTGGCCAGTAATTTCCAGTTGTGGATGTATGATTTTCCTCCCGCTGACCAGGAGGGATGAACCCACTTAGGATTTACCCCGCCCCTTCCCTTGTGGAGAGATCTGGCTCTTGCCACCAAGTCCAGTCGAGGTGAACAGTAGAGTTTAAAATGCCCTGGTCCGGGAAGATCCCACATGCCGCGGAGCGGCTGGGCCGTGAGCCATGGCCGCTGAGCCGGAGCCTGTGCTCCGCAACGGGAGAGGCCACAACAGTGAGAGGCCCGCATACCACACACACACACACAAAAATCCTGCATCGTAAGGAGGGGCTAGGAGGATGTGTGGTGAGGGTATCAGTGATAAGGGTGGGAGATAGGTAGGGGGCAGGTGAGGTTGGAATTGGAGACAGCCCAGTTAACTGATGACCAAAATAACATTATTATACCAATAAAAATGTCAGTATTTCTAAACATAAAATAGCATGTTATACCAAACATCAGAAAACTGAAAACAAGTATTGCAATCGCTGGATAGATCCCTCATGATTATTATTTTAAAACGACCTATACAGTATTTTATACAGAGGGGTAAGCTCTCAAGCCTAGTCCAGTCATGGTTCCCATTTTCTCCCCTTCCAGTCCCCAAGGCTCCTGATCCAGACTCCAGCTAATTCTGGGAAGGGGAGGGAGAGAGGCGAGGAGGAGGCGCAGAGGGAGGTGTTGGTAAAGATGTGGCTCCAGAGAACCAAGCCAGAAGTGAGAGCAGCTGAGCTGGCCATTACAATACTCAGGTTTTCCTAAGTGCTGTGTGTGGCAGCCTTCTTGTGCCAGCACAGAAGTAAAATCTGGTTGAAGGGGGAGCAAGGAACTTTTATGATGCCCAAAGATTTCCCCAAAACAGATGCTTTTGCTTCATGGCAGCCTATTTCTGAAGGAGACAGCAGAGAGAAAGACTTGCTGTCATTTAGAATGACACTGTCCCCGTAGTGAAATTGGCCAGCCAGAACTGGTAATGTGTTGAGGTGGTCTCCTAGTTTGGTTAGCTTCCTGGAAATGAAAAGCCTTATTTCTCTGAGCAGGTTTCCCTTTAATTATTGTGCTTTCCAGGGCCCCAGGCTTCAGCTTTACCCAGCCCAAAATAATTTGGGTCCAGGCTCCAAACAGTACTCCAACAGGGAGTGTAAAGACTCCAGTTCCTGAAATGGATATGTTTCTTTTCCCATCACCTCTATTCCCACACATGCCTATGATATGAATTTGAAATGCTCTGTTCATTTGAAGACTGCATGCTGTTTCAAGCCATCGCAACAATGGGTGACACACATTTAAGTCGTCCCTTTTAGTGCAAAAGATGGGGCTACGCTAAGCCATGCTGTAATTAGCTTTGTATGTTTTTTGTCACTACCAGACTCTGCCATGCGTGGAACCAAGATGAGATGCCATTCCAGCTACTCTGACTCTGTGTTTAGGCACTTATTTAAAACATAACCACAGGCCAGTGTGCCTTTATTGAAGCACATGGATATCATTACTGCACTTGCATTTGGGTTGGAAGGAAATACAGCAGTTAACCACCTGAAATCTCAGTAGACAAAAGGAGAACACCATAAAGTTTTACCACTGCGAGACAAAAGATTGCAAAATGTAAGTTCCATTAAAGAAGTTAGGAAATTATGTTATGTTACATACTTGAATAGTTCTGTCACAGAGTGATTAGTAGAGCTTAGTTATTACCTGTGACTAAAAGATTCCATTTCCACAAAGAAATGGAGTTAAGAATTGGAAAAACGTCAGTTGTTATGTCTTTGATCCCAATCCCATTGTATTCAGACAATGCAAACAGAATTTCTCAAAAGCTTTCAGTATGTAAAAACAATGAACTAGTATTACTATTTTGAATTTGTGTTGCTAGTTTGTTGCCTGCAGCGACAATGACCACCGTTAAGGTTTCTGTCCAACAGTTTTCCTCTTGATTAGGTGCTCCACAAGACTCATTTTCATGGAGAAAATCCCATTCAAGCCCTGAAAGATTAAAACATCTTAACCTTTAGTTCTAAATTTAGTTTCTCTGGGAAGCCAGTTGAGATCCAGAAGTCTTGAATGTAACCGAATGCTTTGGGAGACAGCTTGGGTTGGCTTAAATTAAAGCTTGTCTCCTGAGGGCTGTAGACACCACAAATAAAGCTTTCTCTACTGTGTTCTGCTACTGTATTCAATGCACTGAGTAGCTCTTAATGTTCCTAGGGTTTCCTAAATGGCCTAGAAATAAAGCTAACAGAAGAGAGCAATATATTTCACTTAACTAACTTTAACAGCATACCCAAAGTTATTTCTTTTCAAAAAGCTCATGAAAGGCCTTGGTCAGAATTTTGGTGGCAATAGAAATACTTGAACAAGAATCTATCAGCTGCCTTTGAAGTCTCCAGACTTTAAGTACATTAAGAATGAAACACCACTCTGGATGCTATAACCTTTATAGGTCTTTATTTCTTTTCAACAACAACAACAAACCCAAAAAACACAAAGTCTCCAGTCTCACAACAACTGGAGGAAAACTCAGTAGAAACTCAACATTTTGTCAATGAGAAATACCTGATGTCATGTATTTTGTTTAATAAAGACTGAGTTGGCTGTACAGTAAGCCAATTTAAGAATGTGGTCTGTAACTCACAGTCTTAATTACATGGAGAAAAAAGTGAATGGGTTCATTAATGCTGTGAAAAGGAACAATGACCTACCTGCCAAGTGGCAAGGTGGAAATAATTAATCTGGTCAATTAAAAAGTAACAGATAATTTAAAATGCAAAGACTTCCAGGTGGTGCACTGGAATTGCAAATTCTTACTGCCAATGCTGGTCTTCTCAATAAATTTTCTTCATCCTTTCCTTTTCTTTTTGTTTTTTCTTTTTGCCATAGCTCAAATCTAATAGAAAAAAAATCTTTCTGAGCTATAGATCACCACTTGTTTCTTTATGTCTTATGTTCTAAAATATTTATTTATTCTAACATGTACTCCAGAAATCCTCCGGGGGTTACCAGGTCCTTACTACCAGCTCCAGAATTCCTTTTCTCTCTTTACTGGGGGTCTGTTATATCTTACTTTCCCTTCAAAATTGTTTGCCTTTTTTTCTGGAGTTTTAATAATATTTTTAAAGTGCTGGAGTCTGAGCCACACTATCTGGGTTATCTAATCCCATTTATGATTCTATAACCTTGAAGCTTGCCACGGCCTAGTTGTCAGCGCCAGGTTCTAAATACATAGGGTAGTGTATTTGCTCCACGGGACCGGAAATTAGACAGTTACTTTTCTACAAATGTTCATAATTCCTCTTGACATTTACAAGCAAGTAATAGTTCTTAGTCATAGAGTGATCTCAAAACAACCCAGGTTGCGCCACGGATGCAGGATGCTGGGGGCACTCTGCTCCATCCGCGCCCCGCCTCTCCGTGCGCTGCTGAGATGCGGAAAAAGGAACCTGTTGGTAGCTTAATCCTCTCCAGCTGGTCCAGACTTACTCCCAGGACAAATATTACTATCATGTTCATTTTCACCACGGCAAAGCTTTATAAAAGCTGCATCCGAGTTTTTTTTTTTAAAAAAAAATGCACCAGGGAAGGCTGTTTCTATGGTGAGTGGCTGTAAATTTATGGTTGCTAAGGAGGAAAAAAAAAATCTCATCTGAGAAAACCAAATGCTGCCGTGGTGAAGTGCGACTTGAAAGTCTCTGTTGCCGAGGTGTTAGACTTGGCAAGTTAGAAATAGCTGGGGAGGCGAAAGACGCTTTCACTTATGTGCTCCAACAAAGTAGTACATATTGTCGCCTCCGCGGGAGGCGCGCGGCGGCCATATGTGCGTCGCCCAGCGAAATGGAATAAACAGCTGTTGCCAGGAATCCAGTTCCTGGCAAAGAGGCAAACCCAAGTCCGCCTGTTTGCAAAATAAAAATCACCAGAGGGATTCCCCTTCCTGCAGTTCCAGCGAGTAGTTTTATAAAAGCATAAGGCATCGCTGTATTGTGGTTTATAATAATCCCTTACATTTGTAAAGCATTTTACAGTTTACAAAGCTCTTTACATACATTATCTCATTTGAACCTCATAACAGCCCTGGAGAGGACAAAGCACAGATACTGTGATTCACTTTTCACAGTTGAAAAAAGGAAGGTTCAGAGAATGATGGTGAGCCTGTGCCTTGCCCAGCGCTGGCTACGCAGAGACCTCCTAGGGCTATGGCAGGGGGTCCCAGTGAAGGGATCAGTTTTTGGGTAGTCGAAGTCCAAGCTGCACTTTTTCCCTTTGTGCAAACATCAGCTCCCTCTGCCGAAGGTCTTCGCCTGCACTTTTTGAAGCAGGAAGGGAGGCAAGTAGGTTGGAAGGGAGCAAGGGGCAAGGAGAAAAGGTCCTCTGCACTTCTACTGGGTGTGGAATCTGGTTTGCCCTTGATGGCAGTCAGAGCCGCCATTCCATTTTCAGTATATACTGCAGAGATCAGCTAAGGTCACTCTGAGCTTCAAAACTGCAGGGAAGAAAGAACTTGGATATTGTTCAATTCATCTCAGACACCGCTGCCTCTGCACAACCCTTTGCAGAAAAGCAGGCCTTTCTCCGGAAACTGCCCTGCTTGTGCTCATTGCAAAAGCAGATTTACAGAAGGGATCTACCAGAGACTTTTATCCAGAAATCCCCTCTGACCTTAGGAGATGGTGAAACACTGGTACAGCAGAGCCCTGCCCCGTGGGATAGAGGACATCATGGGCAGATGCAGTGGTGGCCCATCATAGGCTGCTTTAGTTTTGAAATCGGGACTCACTTTCTGGCAGACACTTGGACACCTCACTCACATGTGCCTGGTTTCCTGGTCATGTCTCGCTGGGCCTGCTACAGTGCCTTGGGATTTCGTGGTCTTTGGTTCTAGCTGCAGAATCTGGCGATAGAATTTAGTGGTTAAAACACAGGTGCTAGGACCAAATGCCAGGGCTCTATGCTTCCCAGCGGTGTGAGCTTGAGCAAGTTTACTTCAGCTTTTTGTGGTGCCAGAGGTGTGCCTTACCCGAACAGATGAGGCTATTAATAAAATCTGCTTCATGGATTATTGTAAGAATTAAGTGATTATTATCTGTAAAGTGCTTAGGGCAGTGCCTGGTGCAAAGTGAGTGCTCCATCAGGCTTTGTCAAATCCAGTAAGGCTGTGCCTCAGGCGGCAGCAGCCCAGCTCCAGCCAGCCCTTTCCTGTTCCCTGGTGGTGTCCCAGTTTCGGAGAGTAGTGACATCAACTCCTTCCTGTGTCAGCTTTGACCCAGATGTGCCTTCTCAGGATCCCCCAGGGAGATGCACAAACCAAGAGGCAACTTTGCTTCTCACAATTTGGTCCCTGATCTTTTCACTCTGCAAAGCGATCAGGGTTTATAGGAACACAATACATTTTATTTGACTGTATTTACATGGTTGGAGTCAAAGCAAACATTGCACCAGACAAAGGTAAACATACGAGGAAGACTATTCAAGGATGTTGCAGTAGGGGAGCGAGGCCAGAACTCAGTCTGAAATCAACTCTGTTGAAGCAAAGCATTGGGGGTGAGAGGGAGATCATGGGCCAAGGGAAAGTCACTTCTCATATCTTTACGAGGAGAGGTAGTCTTGTATCTTGGAGTGAGGTGCCCGCAGACGTTAGGCTCTTACTCTCCCACTGACCTGAAAGATGGCGGTGCTATCTGCTTGAATGATTACTTTTAAAGAGATGGCTCCCAGGTCCTTGAGAAATATATTCCTGGGTTGTCAAACTGTCAAGAGACTTTTAAAAAGATCTACATACATATATCTCAAAGGGTCAGAAAGAGAACTTATCATCACAAGTTTTATAAAGAAAATGCACTAGAAAAAGGGAAGTCAGGGCCTAGAGTCAGGAAGAAAGCTATCCAAAGTTTAGGCAAGCTGAGGGAAATGTTAAGGCCATCTTGGTCATCTGTGTTTTAGAAATTGGATGACAATTTGATGCAAAATGTTGCTTCCACAGACGTCCCTCGGAAGGCGAACAGAAACAGTGCAGTTTCCCTCTGAGGCCATGATAAAGGTTACCAGTGTCCAGTCTTAGCCCTTTCCTCTTTCAGAGGATAGCTAACTCTCACTGACTAATAAGGAGAAAGCCTCATTTTACTTTCTGTCTTGAGCCTTCTGAGACCTGGTCCACTCAGTAAGGAAATATCTCTCCCCTGGACCGGAGATGGACATTCTGTCCTTGAGTTCATCAAGGCTCCATGGTTTTGGAAAGAACTACATAGCAGAGGAAAAGTCAAGACTCTAGCCAATTTGGAATTTGCCCTGAATCTCAAAGGGGATGCACTTTAAAGATGTAGGCCTTCTCAGAGGAAGAAGACCCCTTGTGGATTCCCACTCCCAACCTGAGTCCCAACTAGCTCATCAGCCCTCAAGTGCACACCCATTTCCTTTGGGAAAACTCCACTCCCATCCATTCCTAGTCATCTGGTCTACAGAAACCATCTGGGACTGCAGCAAAATGGTTAGTGATGCCTCTTGCTGTTTAAACCTCATGAAGCAACCAGGGATGAGGGCTCCTTGTTACATGGAGATGGGTAGTAGACCTGGAGTCTGCTGGTCAGATTCATTTTTCATGATTTCTACCAGGGTAAGCTACAAGCATGCCCATTCCTTCACCCCTTATGTTGTGTCCGTCAGTCTTTCCCAATGGCCATGTTAATTTTCAGAGATGATACAGTCTAAGTTGATATTGAGAAGTATTTCTCAAACTTGCAAGTCCCCTTTCTCTTCTCTCCCACTTTTCCCTCTCCTCCCTCTTCCCCTGAGACAGTGAGCCCCATTGTTGTGCAGAACAGTGTTTAGTTTCTTTTCTTCTCTGCCCTGGGGTGAGCTCGGGGTGGGAAGGAGAAGATGACTGGAATATTGAAGGAGCTGCATTACCCACGGGCCATCCCCACCCTCCTTAGGGCCTTTTGTGAGCGACAATGGGGTGGGAGCCCCATTGGGCTTTTGGCTGTAGGAATAATCCAGAGTTATAGTTAAATTGCTATATTTTAGCCTCTCAAAGGAACCACTTTCAGCCTTAAAGCAGACTGACCAGCAGAAGACAAGGGTTAAGGGTCAAGAGAGTTTTGAGTGAGATGCAGTAGAACACTGGGGCCCCTTTGTTGTTTGCCACATGCAGGTCTGATTCGGGTCAGGATGGAGCCCCCAACAGCAGGAGTGCACACTAACTTTTACCCCAGGCAATGCTTTAAGAAGGACTCACTTGCTTTTCATGTCGGTTCTAAGAGGTTAGAGCATTCTTAGAGCAGCCACGGTATAAAGAGCATGGGACTCTGGACATTTGGGGCAGAGACAAAAAGCATGCTGGATGGTATGTGACCAGACATGGGCTCTGACCTGGAGTTTAGAAGGTGAGAAAGGACTCAGCTTCACAGAAGAGGCCCACAGGCTGCCGTCTGAGCTCTAGGAAGACACAGGCTCTTGACTCGCAGTAGGCCACAGATGACTATGTTCAAAAGGCTAACTAACCAGTGAGTGGCCAGGTAAGAAATGCATGCAGTAATATGAATGGCCTCAAAAATGCCCAGCCCAGGGACTCCCTTGATGGCACAGTGGTTAAGAATCTGCCTGCCAGTGCAGGAGACACGGGTTCGAGCCCTGGTCCGGGAAGATCCCACATGCCGTGGAACAACTAAACCCATGCGCCACAACTACTGAGCCTGCACTCTAGAGCCCATGAGCCACAACTACTGAGCCTGTGAGCCACAACTACTGAAGCCCACGTGCCTAGAGCCCATGCTCTGCAACAAGAGGAGCCACCGCAATGAGAAGAACGTGCACCGCAACGATGAGTAGCCCCTGCTCGCTGCAACTAGAGAAAGCCTGTGTGCAGCAACAAAGACTCAATGCAGCCAAAAAACAAAAACAAAAGTGCCCAGCCCAAAGCAGCTGCATCATTTTCGATGCCCAGTGCAACATGAAAATATGAAGTCCCTTGTTCATAAATTATTAAGAATTTCAAAACAGTGCAGCAGAGGATTAAGCCAAGCACAGGGGCCCTTCTGTGTGTAGAGCCTTCTGTGATTGTACAGCCGTCCATGAACTTGGCCCTGTGTCTCCAGCAGAATTAATCCAGATGTGTAGGATACACCATCAAAACGCTTTTCTGCATTAATCTTACATAGCAGTCAGAGAAAGCACTTTGTCCTCTCCACAGAGCAGTGATATCGGAGTAGTGGTGGGGTGGGCCTCCCCAGGGTCCAGTCTGAACAAAGGTGTCTTTTTTCTGCAGTGGAGACTGACTCCCTGCCCCTCTTCCTTCCTTTCTTTTGTGTGTGTGTGGGGTCCCTATTTTAATTTATCTGCTGGTATCCATGCCTGATCTGGAGTTGCCTTTGTTCTGTGAAAAGGCTTCCCTTACATATGATTTCTTTCCCACCTCCCTTCTTCTTAGCAAACACACAGCTCTTTAAAAGACTTTTTTTTGGCAAGTTTTGTGGGCTTTTATTAGATATACACTGTAATTCAAAACGGTGATTACATGATGTCTGGCTTTCCCTGAACTCAAATTTAATATTCTGAAAAATGGGAAGCTTTATTGCAAGGCTGAAGTACACCAGAAGTGGGGACTTGGGGGTGAGCACTTGTGGGCCTGCTGATTGCTTTCATTCCACCTCCTAAAATCTCTACCTGGCCATGGTTTGATACTTATTAACCTCCACTTTGCCTTTTAGATTGACTTTTTCATCCTCTTGAATTATGTTCATTACACAACGGTTATAAACATTTTTTAGAAGATGAATCATTCATAATTCTACAACCTTAATACCCCAACTTTTCACCTTTCCACATTCTCTTACTGTCCTGGATTATATATTTTTTGATTGTCGCATTCGTAATGGAGTTATAGCTTTTTGTCCTGGTGTAGTTGAATTTTAATCCCTTCTATACTCATAAAGGTAAAACACATGTATAAACTTAAAGGAGATGAATGAACAATAAAGCAAACAAGAAGCCTTAGAATTGCCTGCAAATAGAAGCAAAAGCAGTAATCATTTAGAGGCAGAGAGCCTAATAAAATAGAACTAAAGTGATCTTAGCAATTACTGGCTCTGTGCCTTTATTTTACAGAAAAGGAAACTGAGGCCCAGACGTTAAATAACCTGCCACACAGCTCCTAGGGGGCAGTCAGGACTAAACAGCTGCAAATGACTTTTTAAAAATAAAAGCTGAGCAGTACTATTTCCACACTAGTGTCTTTCAGTGGAGCATAAGTTCTTTGAGTGTCTATCCCTCATTTGTGATTCGAGGGAGTTGGAACAGATGCTCTTAAAAATCCTTCTAGCTCTAAAACTTTGAATCCCACTTGAAGTGAACACAGCTGGACCCCTGCCTAGTCAGTGCAGAACACACATAATGAAAAGTGTGGTAACAATTAGAACATTCACTATTTTAGCTTTTAGCAAGATGTGTTGAACCCTGGCTCACCAGGTCCTTAGGAAATCTGAAGACTGGATCTCAAACTGGATTGAGACAGACTGATCCCTAGGCTAGTGGTCTCATTTTAAAATTAGTGACTCAGAGAAAAATGACAGGGTGTTAAGCAGACAAACGGATGAGCTATCCTCTTTCGACTGGAGTAAACCATCCCTTCAGCCTTTCAGAATACTTTTCAAGCCGAGTGAGGCCCCCTCTACTGGTAGGATCCATCATCCACCAAAAAATCAGAACTTGTTAGGTTCGTGAGAAATGGAAAAAAAGAAAAAAAAAGTCATAGGATCAGAACAGATCAGAATGGCAAGGAAACGTGAAGAAATGGCTAGTCTAAAAATATCAGCTTTTCAGACAAGGAAATGTGGATCTAGAAAATTTAAAACTGTTTTCTCATAAATTTGTTAGTAAGATTCTTCTGAGGAAATGTTCACAGTAGGTGGCAAAAATCTCTGTATTAAAATGTGAAGTTAGCTTTCTGAAAATAGAAGACGCTTGACAAATACTTAATGAGTCTAAAATGGGTAAAAATCCCACTTCTGCTCAGAGGAGAGTGGGGTTCTCTCACCCTCACACGAAATTCTGTTCTCCATTTGCTAAACCAAAGTTTCCTAAATTGTAGTCATTCAAGTCACATGCTTCTTGCCACAGCCAAGTACTAAGTGTCTTGGTATTTAATACTTTTCAATCAAGTAATTTTTTATTTTAGCCTCATCCTATGCAATAGAATGCATGAAATTTCAGGTTTGATGTGTCGTGTGTGTGTGTGTGTGTGTGTGTGTGTGAACATGCATACAGTAAAATGAGTGCATGGCTGTTAAACAATGTTCTTTTGTGTGCCAACTAAATTCATCTCATTTAATTATCTTGTGCATTTATAGTGCTTTAGAAAATACTGAGGTAAATATATCTCATGTTTAAGTCATGTAAATATAGTAGCCGTAATTTCATCTTTCCATTAAAGGCAAGTTGTTTATTGCCTTTCTTCACCTGGTCTCTCCCTCCTGCCTTACCCTCTGTCTTGAAGTCTTCCTTCATCCCCTTTCCATTCTTTCACAGTCTTTTAGTTCAGTACTCACATTTCCTTTTCTCCAGGGAGGTGAGGAAAACTTTCCCTCTCTACGGCCCACTGGGGACTGTGCCTCATTTGATATTGAACTCCAAGAAACCATATTGAAACAAACTGGTATTTGACAGAATGAATAAAAAGACCTTTGTATTCTTGTCTTTTTCTAGGAATTGGGGCTTGAGGGATATTGAAAAGTGATGTTATTTCTATTTCATCCTTATAGTTAGCCTTCTCTGAGGAAATGGCACATAAACACAGAAAGTCCAATTTATAAAAACACATTTAATAAATGATTCCTTGAGGAATATACTGGAGAGTCTGTTTTTGTTCAGGCACTGTGAAAGCTCTAATACCTGTAGGGGAGAATGGAGATGAGATAAAGTTTGATCTTCATGAAATCTTTTCCTTTATTAAACATTCCTGTGGAATTAATTGAAGCTTTGTTTTTTCAGGAATAAAGGGGACCATCATGCATTTATTGCTGGATGAATACACTCAATTCGCAGTTAGTTATACCTTGCTACCAGTATGAACTCTCATTATTTACAGTGGATTATCTGTATTGAAGCTGATCTGAAAAAGATCAGTTTTGAAATCTCTTGTCATTATAATCTATTTTCTCTGCTTTAACCTATTGTATCATCTCTGTTGACCCTTAATGAGAAGTGAATAAATAGCCTTTTGACACAAAATATTTATATTTTTAAGCTCAGAAGGAGCTGCTCCAAATTCAGGCTGTTTTATAATAAGAAGTGCAGAACAGGAAGTTATGTAGAAAACTCTTCTCCCAAAGGAAAGAATGTCAGTGATCGGATTTTCATTTTGGTAATATTTGCATAGTAGTTTCAGAATCATATGGAAAATTTTTACAGAACAGTCCATGATAAGCCAAACATAAATTAAAACTAAAGTTACAGCAATACCTTCCTATTCTGGGAAAGCTTAAGCATCCTCAATCCTAACAACAGTTGATTTTAAAAACACTAATGCAAGACTCTGGGACCCCTGGGGAGGAGTGGGTGCTCTGCATTTACTGTGGCTCCCCAAAGAGGTTCTTTCTGATGGCAAACAGATGGAAACCCTATAGAGAGGCAGATTTCCGCTGCAGCTATCACAGGGATATACCGTGCCTTTGAAATGACATCAGCCAGGAGGAAATCAGTGACTGGAGTTTCAGATTTCATAGAAGGATTTTGCTTTGCTTTTTGTAGGCCCAAGGATGGCAGGCGGAGGCAATAAATTCTGTCTTAGAACCTCTCCTGGTAGATGTTTAAAGAGATTGTATGAATAAATCAACTGTCCCAATCCCTGGATGTGATAGGGACTATCCGGTTTGAATTTGAATTTTTTTCGTCTTTCTTGTACAGAACTGGTTTAAGCCAACAGCTCAGAATAAGTTGGGCCTGATGGGTGGAATGCAGAGCTGGTGGGGCTTATCAAGAACTAAAGTATTTATTTTTCATGAAGTTATTCCTATAACCAGGTTTATGACTGGAAAGGGCCAAAGCTGAAATAGTGCAGTACATAGATTAGCATTTCTCACCGGAGAAAAGATGAGGTTGCCTCACTTTAACACATAGGTTTACTGTTCATGAATAAATACTGCTGTTGTTTCCATTTTCATCTTTATTCTTCTATTATTATTGCACTTTTACTGAAACAGTCTTACATGAATGTGGAGGAAATTCTGAAATTGAGGAATATGTTTTCTGGATGAGTCACTATACACATTCGTGTTTATCTTATGATTTTGCCAAAAAGCAGTGAGCAAGCCTTGGACTTAAGGCAGTTCATTTGGGTGGGGCAAAACAATTCTCATTTACTTGTACATAAGTGAACATTCACCCGAGAATACGAAGGCACACCCACTTTCCCGAGTAGCCACTGCAATTTCAAAAGGCTGGATGAGCAGTTAATACTAATGAAGTCAAGGTTTCAGGCAATGTCTTTACAAAGGTCAACTAACTTTGTCCTGTTCACTGGTACCTAAGGAGTGGCACTGGATCTCAAGGAAGACTGGGTGACTAACAGGGATTTGCATAAAAATTCATCGCCTCCTGGACAACACTCAAAATGTATGACCTAAATATGATGAGTGTGGTCTGGGTGCTTTTAGACACAAGTAACAGAGAAATCTGGCTCAAATAAGTTTAAACAATAAGATAATTTATTTTTTTTCCATTTTGAAGGAGACCCAGAAGTAGGTCAGGCTCTAGGATAGCTATTACAATGGCTTAAAGATGTCATCAGAGACTCAAGTTCTTTCTTTTTCTTTGATATCTTCAAAGTCACTTTCACCCTTAGACTGGTTTCTGTCATGGTCGTAAGATGGCGGCAGCAGATTCAGATCAACAATACACAAAGAAAGAGTCCTTCTTACATCCTTTTTGTTTTTTTAGGAGATGAAGAAAACTTCCTCAGCAACCCTTCAAGAGACTTCCCATGCCTTGGAAAAGATTGGTTCACATGGTTATTTGTAAATCAATCACGAAAAGGGGGGTTGCAACAATGGCCTTAGATCAGTGGTTCTCAACCTTGGCTGCATTTTGAAAGTTGAGAAAAATACTGATATCTGGGTCCCATTCTCAGAGATCCTGGGATGCAGCCTGGGGCATTGAGAGTTTTAAAAGCTCTCCAGGTGATTCTAATGTATAGCTAAGCATTTGAGAACCATAAATTTAGACCAAACTTCTGGAGGTGGGGGTAGAATAGGGGTCGGGAACGGATATTGGATTATAAACCACCATAACCATTAAATTTTATTGTATTTGCAATGTAAATTTTAAAATGTTAATATAGAAATCCACACATGGGATTGGAGTCAAGTTTGGAGGAATTCATATTTATAGGGAGACCTGATGAATGTGGTCCGTTTTAGGAGAACAAATTAGATTCATCCAAAGCTAATCAAAACCATTTATAAGAATGGTTATGATATTAAATAATCAGCAGCAACGAATGTAGTAAAAGTCGTGGCTCTGGAAAACGAAATGCTTAGCATTTTATAGGGTCAGAATAATTTGGAAAAAAAAAAATCTAAGGAGTGAATGAGGTCCAGTGGAAAGAGCACAGGAGCTGAGCCAGAAGCCCTGGATTCTGATTCTGGCTTGGCCACTATTTGCTCTGGGGCAAGTCGTATTAATGTCTGTGAGCCTCAGGTTTCTGATTCAAGAGGTGAGCTAGTCCAAGCCCCGGGCTCATTGTTGCAGATGCATTCCAAATGTTTATCATAATACCCAACTTGTAACTTAAAGAATCTATTTAAGTCATATTTACAAATACTGCAGAAGAATGCATTTATGGTTTTCCATTTTATATTCCACACTATTATTTCCAGAATAATTTTACAGTTTTGCCAATCATTTCATTATAAATCTCATATACATTGTCAGAAAGTCTCCCTAGTTTCTGAAAGGGGCTAATAACTACTCTCAACATCTTGGTCAGATCATGTGTAGCTCATGACTATTCTTTGGCATTCTGTTGAAACAGTTTATACGTATTGAATCAGTACAAAAACAAAAGACCTGGAAACAAAAATGCTCTACTAACTACTTTTTCTTGTAAACGCACAAAATAATGGCATTCATTGGCATATGTAGGTATCAGGTATTTCCTCGTAACAGAATTCTTTTTAGCAATGTGTTTCTTTTTTTTTAAATTGGAGTATAGTTGATTTACAATGTTGCGTTAGTGTCAGGTGTACAGCAAAGTGATTCAGTTATACATAAACATATATTCATTCTTTTTTAGATTATTTTCCCGTATAGATTGTCACAGAATATTGAGTAGAGTTCCCTGTGCTATACAGCAGGTCCTTGTTGCTTATCTATCTTATATATAGTAGTGTGTATGTTCATCCCAAGCTCCTGATTTATAAACCACCCCCCCCACACACACACCACGTTTCCCCTTTGGTAACCATAAGTTTGTTTTCGATATCTGTAGGTCTGTTTGTGTTTTGTGAATAAGTTCTGTTGGTATCGTTTTAAAATTAGATTCCACATATGAGTGATATCATATGATACTTGTCTTTCTCTGACTTACTTCACTTAGTATGATAATCTCTAGGTCCATCCATGTTGCTGCAAATGGCATTATTTCATTCTTTTTTATGGCTGAGTAATATTCCATTGTATATATGTACCACATCATCTTTATCCATTCCTCTGTTGATGGACATTTAGGTTGCTTCCATGTCTTGGCTATTGTAAATAATGCTACAGTGAACACTGGGATGTATGTATCTTTTTAGATTATGGTTTTCTCCGGATATATGCCCAGGAGTGGGAGTGCTGGATCATATGATAGTTCTATTTTTAGCTTTTTAAGGAACCTCCATACTCTTCTCCATAGTGGTTGTACAAATTTACATTCCCACCAACAGTGTAGGAGGGTTCCCTTTTCTCCACACCCTCTCAAGCATTTATTGTTTGTAGACTTTTTGATGATGGCCATTCTGATTGGTGTGAATTGATACCTCATGGTAGTTTTGATTTGCATTGCTCTGATAATTAGCAAGGTTGAGCATCTTTTCATGTGCTTTTTGG
Source organism: Monodon monoceros (assembly GCF_005190385.1). Taxonomy (NCBI): domain Eukaryota; kingdom Metazoa; phylum Chordata; class Mammalia; order Artiodactyla; family Monodontidae; genus Monodon; species Monodon monoceros. Next base: position 55,434,816 of record NW_021703772.1, on the reverse strand, counting down.
CCATCTGTGTGTCTCTTTTGGAGAAATGTCTATTTAGATTTTCTGCCCATTTTTGGATTGGGTTGTTTCTTTTTTGACATAGAACTGCATGAGCTGTTCAGAGATTAATCCGTTGCTGGTCACTTTGTTTGCAAATATTTTCTCCCATTCTGTAGGTTGTCTTTTCATTTTGTTTATGGTTTCCTTTACTGTTCAGAAGCTTTTAAGTTTAATTAGGTCCCATTTGTTTATTTTTGTTTTTATTTTCGTTACTGTAAGAGGTGGATCAAAAAAGATACTGCTGCGATTTATGTAAAAGAGCGTTCTGCCTATGTTTCACTCTAAGAGTTTTATAGTGTCCAGCCTTACATTTAGGTCTATGATCCATTTTGAGTTTATTTTTATGTATGGTGTTAGAGAATGTTCTAGTTTCATTTTTTTATATGTAGCTGTCCAGTTTTCCCAGCACCACTTATTGAAGAGACTGTCTTTTCTCCATTTTATAGTCTTGCCTCCTTTGTCATAGATTAATTGACCATAGGTGTATGGGTTTATTTCTGGGCTTTTTATCCTGTTCCATTTATCTATATTTCTGTTTGTGCCAGTACCATACTGTTTGATTACTGTAGCTTTGTAGTATAGCCTGAAGTCAGGGAGTCTGATTCCTCCAGCTCTGTTTTTCTTTCTCAGGATTGCTTTGGCTATTCGGGGTCTTTTGTGTTTCCATATAAATTAAAAAAAATTTTGTTTTAGTTCTGTTAAAAAAAATGTGTTTCTGTTATGATTTGATTCCTGAAGCTTTTGCTTTACAGTGTTAGGGTGTGACCATATCTTGAGATATATACACTGTTATTTCCTGACTTAAAGAGGAACTAAATGTCTTCTAGTCTCCAAAGTATATATTCTCCTTTCCGTATATGAAGTGCATAAATTATAGGAGATGGCTTTGGCAAATTTGGAATAACTGGGACTAAGAGGTTGAGTCTTCCCAGAATAGCCTCTCACCATATGCAGCAGAGACAGAAGTACTAACCAGCCAGTAATTTCCTGGTGAGTCTTGACAAGCTTTTCTAGAGTCTGTGGACGCTCTGTGGACATACTTTTTAGAGCAGTTGCCGTGAGTGCTGGTGAAACCTTAAGTCATGTGTCTTTTATCTTATGCATTTGCCTCTTGTAATAAAATAACTGGAAACAAAATAATAATAGCAATAAATGCTTGCTCACATAGCTTACTTGGGTCCTGTTAGCACAGTGCAATTTTAGCCATTTGCTCTTTTGAACTGAGGTATCCAGTCATTGACAGTGATGTGCTTACTTTCACAAATATGTGCAAATTTCACTTTTGGACAAGGACTTGGACTCAGTGTACATGTTCACCTAATAATGTTCACAATCAAGTTATTGTCTGGGCCTACTTTAACAAATGCTTATTTTTCATGATAGAAATATGTATAGAACTCTATTTTCTAATATTTTTTCCCTATGAAGGCAATTCCTTTTCTATTATGTACATATTTTGTTGTAGACAAGATTTCAGTATGTGATGGATCAATCTTGGCCCAAATCCAATTAAACAGCCAAAAGAACCTCAATTAATAGGGGGATTCAGGTATAAAATAATCTCCTCAAACTGCCCACACACAGCCTCCTACCAAGACAATATTAAAACAAGACCACATTATACATGATATAAAAAATATTCAATATAAATATGATTATGGATGCAGAAAAGCAAGTATACACTAGAGTTCAGAGTATAATTAATTCCCAATGTCATGGAACATTTTAAATAATAAAAATATTGTACATCTTTTTCAGTCACTGTTTTTCTATTGAGGTCAAAGAGAGTTTAAAAGAAAGTATAGGGGGCTTCCCTGGTGGCGCAGTGGTTGAGAGTCTGCCTGCCGATGCAGGGGACACGGGTTCGTGCCCTGGTCCGGGAATATCCCACATGCCGCAGAGCGGCTGGGCGTCCGAAGCCTGTGCTCCGTCACCGGAGAGGCCACGACACAGTGAGAGGCCCGTGTACCACAAAAAAAAAAAAAAAAAAAAGAATGTATAGGAATTACTGCGAGGATACAAATAAAGCTCACTGTGTTCTACAAAATATACAGATCCAGTGTTTTAGGTGATTCCTTTCAAAATTTTCTTCTGGCTTTACTAATTTGAGAGTCACTTTTTATTGATAAATGTGATTTCAATTTGCAAAGATGCATGGTTAAATGGTTTCTAAAGTCACCTTGATAATCATAGTGCTAGCTTACCTGACACTTATCGCTAAAATGTTGGTATGCATATTTTATACCAGCTTGTGGTTTCAACCGCCAGCTATCAGAAAAGTGTCCCTGTAATTGACAAAAGGGAGAAAATAAAAGAGAAAAAGAAAAAGGAAAGGCGGGGTGTGGTAAGGGAGAGAGATTTTTCATTTCTTATCTTGTGATACATTCTGCAGCAGTAAACACTACTACCTCCTAAATAGACCTTTTGAAGGCAAAAAAAGAAAAAAAAGAAACAGCTCCAAAAAAAGCTTTATAAACTGGAAATTGTCTTCCGGCTCATTGTGGCTTTGTTCTTTTGGAAAGTCTGCATGACCTCCTTGTATTAAATAAAACAAGGGTGTGAGGACTGATGACTTGATTGAATGAGTTAGTTACAGAAGTAGCTCTGGCATCTGTTATCCATTACTGCTGTTCTGTTAATGGGAGCAGACCTTTGATTAACTACTGAGATTTGGACATGAAGGGGATCCAAGGTGGGTTGTGAAGTAAATCATATAGCTAAAGCTCCGTTTCATCTTCACCTCAGTGTTCCTCTCTTTCCAGATTTCTGGCAAACCAGCAGTTGGAGGCCTTCAGGGGTAGGAGAGACTCTAATTATTTCAAGAATAATTGATTTAAAAAATGCATATTATAATAGCCTATTAATAAAACTCCTGGAGTATATATCATTTATGTATCATTTTTGGTATATCATCTTGGGGAAGAATTAAAATCACATCTCCCCATCCCCAACAAATAGACATTAGTAGATAAACTAAAAGAGGGAAGTTAAGAGAATTAATTTCTAAATATTTATAAAATTCTTGATTTATGCACAACCATAGCAGAGAACGAGGACTGCCTTACAGTACATTCATAGCTAGAGCTGTAAGCAAATCTCCAAGTGAACAAAAAGACAAAAATGCAAATTTCTTAGTAGTAGTCAAAATGTTATAGCATCCAACAATAACAACAAACATCTACCTGAGGGGTTAACGTTTACTGTCATAAGTCAAAATACCATAAAACATTCATTTATAATACAAATATATATTGTGTTCCTTAGTGACTTGTTTATATATTCAGGTTGTAAAAGAAGGCAACTTTCTTCTATATGACTTATACAGAATCAGATGTTATAGCCAGAAGTAACTGTGAAGAGCATCTAGTAGTTCGAATGATTGGGATCTCAAGGGGTAAATGAATTTCTTAAGTCCTAAAACTTAATTTTGGGAAGTCTGGAACTCATACCTTAGTCTTTTCATTATCAGTTCGGTGCTCATTTTCACCTATACTGAACACATCACAAAGTGTCCACACTTGATATTTGTTAGTATTCACAAGGAGGCACAACAATTCTGGAAAATAAAAAGTGGAATATGAAGGGAAATTTTGATTATATAACTTAAGACCAACCAAGCAACCAAATTATAGAAGAAAAATGAAGTCGTGGACCAAACTTCATACCTGAAAAAAACCAATTCTCATTCAGTACTTCTAAGAGAGCTTAGGCCAGGGTCCATACTCAACTTTGCTGAGACCCAGAAAGTTGAAGGACTAAAAAATGAAGTGGAGGCAAAAATTAAAGTGAGAATTGGTCTTATTGGACAGCACGGTCTATCCTGAGATGGCGCAATGAACCTATATTTATTTGCTGATTGAGAAATGGTCCAGCCATGGACCATTACATATTGATCACCAGATGAATGCAAACATACCCACATTAGCAGTTCTTTGGCTCATGCCACACCCTTTTCTACAGCCTAAAGTAGAATAGAAACTGCTATTTACGGTTACTTGCTTATACAAAGATGTCACTCTAGCAATTGTTGCTTGGGGGCAAGACCTGGTGACTGTTACTGGCAGAGAGAATGCAAAAGTGATTTAGCTCATACTGCATGCTCCCTACTCTTCTTAAAAAAATGGAAAAGTTCATCAAATAATATTTGTTATTATAATTTTAAGTGTACAGAGTTCAAATGTAACAACTGTAAAGTTGTCAAGGATAAATATAGATTTTTTAAATGTGTGAAATGGGAGTAACAAAGCTATTTAGATAAAAGCCATTATCAGACATTACTACATATTCCAACCTATAATCTCATGAATCAAAGCTTTTAACTGTCTGGATTCAATTGTGACTGTATTCTTTCCAATATGCATTCTTTCTTCTCCCAGGGGTTGTTCAGTAACAGCAGGTGTGTTGAGTGTGCATCCCAGTTAACATGCCAACAGGAAAACCAGAACTGTAAAATATTTATTTCTTTACATGCTCCAGAAGTTAATTTGTAATAGAAGGAACCACTAGGTTTGGAAAGGAGTCCTTTACTTGAGTGAGGACACTGTATGTTTTCTATACTTCTTAAGCAAATGGAAAATTTCCTCCAATGTACAGCATATTAATTCCTTTAATAATGCCTTCAGAGTTTCCTTCCAAATATGAGACCATCACCATCAACTAGATAAATGGTACCAGCTCGGATAACAGGCTAAAAGATGACATAAATTCCAGCCCATGCAGTAGAAGTCACTATGAGCCAAATTCTCACACAGATTATGATAGAATTTCAGTACCCAAAGACGTCATGCTACAGAAGAATTATTCTCAGCATGCTTTCTCTGGGCACCTATCTAGCTGTTTCCTCTGTGAAAAAAAAAGAAAATTATTATAGCAGGAATCCCTACTGTTCATCAAGAGCTATTAGGTTGATCCATGGGAATTACTATTTTTATAGGCTGAAAACTTTCAAAATCAGCAATTTCATATGATTCAACCTAATGCTTTTGACTTTTTCTAAACCAGATCAAGTGAGCATGGCAGTTACTTTTATGAAGAGCAAAGGTGTAAGGGGTTGGGGAAACAAACAGTAAATCTCTTGTAGCTTACAGAAAATTAAATGTCTATGCAGAATGAGTGGGGTTCACAGTGAGAACCCCCAAACACTATTGAGTTTTGACTATGAAACTGGCATTATGAATCTAACAGATAAGTTTTCAGAATCCATTGATACCATTCTATGGTATGAGTAGGAGAGTTTGATAGGGTCATTGGAATAGCATAGAATATTTTTCCTTTTCCAAAAGGCTACAACATACAAACAAAGTCCAGTATTAATGTGTCTTAATGTGTCTTAAGTAGAAACAAGAACTAAGAACCGAGTTCTAAGGGTACTTGTTATTAATCACTGTTAAAGATCAGTTATGCAAAGATTATATATTCAAATTATTCACAAATGGACACAAGAAAACCATAGAAATTGGTTAATTGTTTATTGTCTCCACACCATAGCACCATAGTTTTACTATGGCACAAGATTTCCTACTGAATCCTACAGATTAAAAAAAAAAATTTAGAACATAAGGAATTCTTGTTAGATAAAGCATTACAATTGTATTGGAAAATTCTGGCAAGACATACTAAAATCTATGCAAAATGTATGCATTACTAATTAGTGTTACTTAAGGGTAAATTGTTGAAGTATAATGTGAAACCCTATTATTAATGTCCAGATGTTCTATACATTAACTGAGTTCTGGATTTGATAGTGCCTGGTCTCTGGATGATATAATCTTCTCATGCAGGATTTTTTCAGGATATAGCAAAACACAAAAGATACAATGGAGAGAGAACATAGGCATTACAAATACTATTAGACACACTTCCCCATTCATGTTTGAATTTTTCATAAATCCTTCTAGGGTTCAAGTTCTTTTTATTATAATTCTTTTGTGAGGTTTCTCAAAAGATACATCAAAATTATTTTAATTATAATTTTAAAGTGTACAAATTTCAACGTATAACAAATGTGAAGATGCCAAAGGACAAACACAGATAAAAGAGTTGCAAATATGTATAGTTAACAGAGCCATTTTGATAAAAGCCATTATTAGACATTACTACATATTCCAACCTATAATCTCATAAATCAAAGCTTTTAGTTGTCTGGATTCATAAGTGACTGTATTCTTTCCAATATGCATTCTTTCTTCCTCCAGGGGTTGTTCAATAACAGCAGGTATGTTCCTGCCATAAAGTTCACAGTGTTCTAGAAACTGGACACATTCTTGAATAACACTGTCACGAAGCACAATCATGTGTTTTGACATGTTTTCTAGTAATGACAGGAAGCATCTTTTGGCGTAATACCAGGTATCAGTTCCCAGTTTTTTATTATAAGGTTCCAAGCTTTTGATAACCCGAGAAATACCAAAGTCATAATTTCCTTTGGCACAATAGAGCGTCCCTATCACCAAATTCACAATGCAGAGATGGTAGATTTTCTTATCTGGGTCCTCATAGGAGAGCTGCTCTTCCTCCTTTTCAATCTTCCTCATCAACTCCTCGGCTTCTTCGTTTTGACTTGTCATAATATATGAAACACACAGGTTAGCCAGCACAATAGCACTGACATTCAGGATGTTGTCATAATGCTTCTTGACTATGGGCTCATAAAAACCTATGGCTTCTGTGTATTTGTTTTCCTGCATGAACAGAACATGAGCCACATTCAGCTTCCACACATCATGATCATTACAGAATTCCACAGATTTCCGGAAGATCTTTTCCACCATTGGATAATTCTCAAGGTTCCAGTAGATTTTGGCCTGGGCCATCAGCACGGGAATATACTTCTCAAGGGTGTCATCATATTCATTCACTGCCTTTTTGACAGCTTCATCATCTCTGTTGTGTCTTGCTTCCTGCACTTGTTTGGTGAGTCTCCGGAGCTGTTCAGTCAGCATCCCTGCTAGCCCATCAAGCTTAATGAAAGCCTCTTCAGGAGCTGTCTGGCAAGTGATCATGGCATCCAAGAAGTCATAGAGATAGGGTGTGAGGAACTTGTAAGTCAAATGGGCATTCTCTGCCAGGACATCTGCTGCCAGGTCAAAATACTCATATTTACAGTAGAGCAGCAACAGGTTGCCAAAGGTCTCTGGGGGAAAGGGATTCTGTTGGAGCAAAAACTGTAGCTTCTCAAACCCTTCTGTAGGCCTGGCATCCATGTTCATTAGCGCCTGGTTGTGCAGGGTCACAGGGTCTAACTCTTCTTCTGCCCTCGGAGGCATATCCGTGAGGGTTTCCTGGGCCACCTCATAGTTTCTCAGTTGGTATTCTATGGCAGCCTTGAGGTTGAAGGCTTCCACCAGAGCGGTCTGGTGAAGGACTAAGGTGTTGCCAACACTTCGAACATCAATGCCCTCGGTGGTCATGCCCACACCCAGCTCTGGGTGCTGGCGGATGCCATGCTCAATAATGTCGGCGATATGCTTCAGCGCGGATGCATACTGCCGGCTGCTGTAATAGGCCAAAGCCAGGTTGTAGGAGAGGTCAGGCCGGTAGCCCGAAGCCTGCAAGGCAGCAGAGAACTTGGAACACGCGGCTTCATAATGTCCCTCCTTGTAGAGCAAACAGCCCAGGTTGACCTGGCCATCGAGCTCGTTCTCGCCCCCGCTGTCTTCTCCTCCTTCCCCACTCAGTAGCTGCTCCACCAGGCTCCTGGCCCCGGGCAGATCGCCCTCGCTGTACTTGATCGCGGCTTGGAGACGGAGGACCCGATTGTGGTAGGCGGGGTTGTCCAGGAGGAGGAAGGCGACGCGGGTGGCCTCTGGGTAAAGGCAGGCCTTGTACAGGGCCTGGGCCTGGTACAGGCGGTACTGCTCCAGCTCCGGGTGCAGCTGGCCCAGCTGCTCATAGCACTCGGCGGCCAGCGCGAACTCCTGCAGGCGGTAGTAGCAGTAGCCCAGCAGCGACAGGCCGGCGCGGCTCCTCGGGCTCCGCTGGAGCTCTCCGCCCAGCAGCTGCACGGCCTCGGCGTAGCGGGCATCCCGGATGAGCCGGTACACGACCGCGGTGAACTCCCCGTCGGGGATGGGCGCACCGCTCAGCCCCGCCATAACCTTCTCCGCGGCTGTGCGTCCCAGTTACCACGGCAACATGCCAACCGGAAACGGAAGGCTGTTTGTCCGGATATTGCTTTGCAACGGAAAAACTCTGTAAGGAATATAAAGGAATCACTGAGGTGAATCATTAAACTACTGTATTGGCCCTCGAAGACTCTGGGCTGCGAAGCTCGTGAGTCCAGCAAGAGAGATGAAAGGCCTTGTGGCAATTCAAAAACGGAAACTCTACTTCCCGGCATGCACTGGTCCGATGGCGCCGACGTCGGAACGTGGCCGCGCTGCACTCTGGGAGGCGTAGTCTCTGCGGGACGGACCCTCGGTTGCCGGGAGATGAGGTTTCACTTGCCTTTCTTTAGTGTTGAGGTTGATTGAGAGTTGCTGGCTGCCTGCTGTGTCACCTGTCTCCGGCGCGGGGAAGAAAGATTTGCGGTCTGAAATCCCTTGCTTTTTTAGCCTTATACACTTTGCAGTACATACTAATGGCGTCGTTTCGCGGTTTGTTTTTGTATTTTAATGGGAAGGAAAAGGTGGAATATCTCTTTGGCATTCTCCTGGAATTAGAGTAGCCTCTCTTTTTAAGCTGCCTTGAGGGCACACTGTCTAAGACATAAATGCAGAGGGTAATAATAGTTCTTATTTTTATCGTTTCCACAAATTAATGATGGTAAATGGTTTTGTGAATATTATCTGGTATTGGGAGACGTTTAATTTTAGATCCAGGTGTTCCCCCCTCACCCCAAACAGTTATTACTGAACACATGTTAGCGTTTAATCTTGGCCATATCTATTGGCCTGGCCCTCCAACTTTCACTACAAATAAGAAACCAGTGTTCCTTGATCTCCCTGCATCTCCATTGGTCGTCCATGATCTGCCTTGGACTATCTAGTATCTAAGATAAACGGCGTACGAATAAAATTATGTCTTTGCTATATACTTAAAGGCTTCAATTCAAGTCCTTTTGCTGCCCATAACATCTTTTCTATATATAAATTCCAGAGCCAACACCAACCATATGTATGGCCCTAAGACAATTTACACATTATTTCTAATCTTAATGACCACCGTGTGATCTGTATATTACAGATATGAAATCTGTGCACTAGAAAGTTTTAAATGATTTGCTCAAGACCACACAGCTAGGTAGCAGCAGTGCCATGATATCCAGCAGATAGTTTCAGTAGGAAATAGTGACTGCTTGTAACTTATCCCATTTATTTCCTATAGATGAGTTTGTAAAGGCCCAGTGTTTGCTGCCACATTGTATTCTGGAACATTAGTGTCTTTTTTTCCTCCATTAAAACAACGAACCAACTTGGTGTGGGCAGTAGAAATTTGAACTTCCAGATCTGATTTGCAGCTGTGAGCAGGTGTTAGGAAATAACTAGTGGGGGTGGTATAGTTCCTAGTCACCCAGTATAGCTGGTAGGGGACTTCTGCAGGCATGTGATTGCTTGTATCATAAAGCAACTGACTTTATATACTCATTCAGTCTTCCCTGCTGAGAAATTGACAGAGGTCTGCCCTTCTGGGTGGGACCAGGCAAGGAACCTTACACTTCATGAATACTGAGAAAGGGACAAACTGTACCCATTTCAGACGGGTTGAGTGGCATTCTGGCCCACCTAAGATCCCCAGAGAAAGCAGCTGATGGGGTCCACCATAACTCTATTCCGGGGCTTCTTTCAACCTGATCTCTGGGTGCACTCTTTTAGGGCCTTCAACTCAGGGAGGTATGTGGGTTGAGGGATGCTTGCTAGTGCCTCTCAGTAATTGGGGAGTGGGTAGGTGGCTGGGGGAGGATCTTCACCTTTATGGCTGCCTGACTACACTTGTCTCTTGGAAACTCAGGCTCAGTATTTATTTTAAAATCCTTATGTATGACCTGATACTTTGGGTGAGGTGCTATTGTAAATCAAGGTAACATGACAGAACATGGAAATGGGAAATTGCCTTTTATATCTTTAGTCTATCAGTCTGATTTTCAGAGTTGTATTCGCACCATGAAAGCATTCACCTTCAAATGGCTTCTTGGGAATGTAAGCAAAATAGAAGGAATCTCTGCTGTCCCCCAAATTTCTCCAATCCCTACAGGCATCAGTTGAGGTTCCCCTCTTTGTGCTGGTACCTGTCTGTGAGTGTGGCTGCTGAAGCGGGCAGGAGGGAGACGTTCTGTGCCTTCCTCCTTATTTCATGTGCTGCTGCTCCTGAGGCCTGGCTTGGAAAAAGCAGGACATTCGGCTTAGACAGATGGAGGGCAGTGTCATTTGCAAAATAAAATGAGTGCACAAATCACGCTGTGAAATTGGCATGACCATCCCTGCTGCTGTGATAGACTGACTTTTATTTAGTCTATGACAGGCAGTTGGGGAATAGATTAGGGTTTTTTTGGGAGGGGGATGGTGAAAGAAGGCCCTTTAATTAATGATAGAAATTCTGGAAAGCAGTAAATGGGGTGGAATATTATAAAATGTCATAAAGGATCATTTTGTTTCCAACAGAATCTTGGAAAGCTGGAGCATGTATCAAAAAAGTTAGTGTATTGTACCATTTCTAGCAATAAGAAAGAATTTTGTGGTTGCAATAAAAAGATTTAGTGCCTTATTGAAAGGAATTAGACTTTAGGAAAGCAGTGTTGGGCTCAGGGTGGATTTTGCTGCATAAAGGGAGGCATGTTTACCATGTAGAAGAATTCCATTCGGGCAAAATGTATGGGAGCTAAAAGTTCTTAACATGCTTATGTTTCTGCCTGTCAAAATGTGAGATGACCAAATTCCATATTCTATTTGTATGTGTAATCTATTTGACATTCTCTTTTAAAACTAGTTGGAAGTTATGTTTTCTTATTTATCCTCTAAATGTAATTGCTTCCTGTTGGTAAACATTGGTAATTTATGAATATCTCAACCACAGCTGTGGTCAGACAATTTCCTTGTTAAAGAAAGACCTTCTGCAAAACCATTTTCCAGCTGTTATTTCTCTTCCCTTTCATTCTAGGCCATTTTCTTCAGGATGGCCAGTTTGGTGGTTCAGTCCCCTTGCTTCTTCCTTCCCACCCCCCAATCTTCCACCATAAAGAAGGCAGAAAGAATAAATTAGTGTCAAATTGATAATGTAACTGATTGACTTTTAGGATCATCTGTTTAATCTTTTAAGAGTTTTGGAAAAATTGTATACCAAATCAATATTTGGGAACATTTATGCTCAGATGGTAAGACATTTAACCTCATTATGAATTCTCCTTTCACTGGCAGTTCCAGCTTTATTAATATTTTAATTAGATTTCCTTCTTGGATATACCTTTAAAAAAAAATCAAGTAGCTTATATTTGGAGGCTTGTGGTGTTATTACCTAAATTAACTTGTTAGGAAGAGCACAATAACATGGTTTATAAATGGAATTACCAGAGAAGGCACAACTGTGGATATTGACATTTAAAGAAATCAATCAATCAACCATCCAAACAAAGAGCTACTCTAAGCCCCTGTGTTTATGCAGGACTTTCTGTACCAGGACCAGATCCTGCTTTGCCTAACTTCCCTCATTAATCCTCACGGCCCTTCTGTGAATTGGGTAATTTTAACTGTTGGCCTCACTTGAAAAGCATGGACTGAAAAGCACAAAGAAGCCTGTGGTCGCCTCAGCACGGGGGGGTTGGTGATTGCTTAAGCTGGCCAGTAGGGGCCACACTGCACCTCTTCCCTCTCCCCCTGAGCACCTCCTCTCCAGTCATTTGAATTGGCTTTGGATCATTTGCTGCAGTTCTAATAGAACGGGCACAATGGTGTAAGAGTTTTAAAGTTTAAGCACCGAAGCCGTTGTGTAATTGTATGGCATCAGTGGCTGGAGGCCCTGCATCGATGCGATGCCCCTGTGTAATTGCCCACGCAAATTTAAGCAATCTGTAACAGACACAGGAACCCGTCTGCATTGGGCTGCAGACTCTTATCCCTCCAGAAAAACCTCAATAATTCAAAGAACCTTTTGTCATCTTTAAAATGCTCCGTGGACAGGGCTGTCCTACTATCCCTCTCACACAGGCAAGCATCACAGATCAGGACAAGGTTAATGGGCTAAATTGACAGTCAAAATTTAAATCGTAGGTATTCGGATGCATGCTTGCCTCGTTCAGTCCTTAAATTGTCCTTCCTAAGAGAAATAAAGATTATTCCAGAGCTTTAGTTAAACTTTAAGCATTTTATTAAAAACAAAGATATTTAGGTCTCTTAAAGCAGTTTCAAAATCATGGATTAGATGCTTGTGAAATGGGCAAACAGTCTATAATGTAGTATTCTTAAAATGACACCTCTGCTTGGGAAATCTACACAAATGGAGTGACGTGAGACAACTCAGTTGAAGACATATTTCCCTTCTTTTGTGTAAAACAATAATAATTAGGAAGCAAATCAGTAGGGAATCCTTTTTAGATGATTGTACATCAAAATAAAATGGCAAAAGCATTTTTCACCAAGGGAGTGAGATTAGCCAAAACCTAAACTCCTGTTCCCATACAATGCTGTTTGTGTTTTTTAAAATTCATCTAAATATGATTTAATCTAAATCTAAAGAAAAAAATAATCGAGATTCTAAACACAGACATACACACACAGCAAATGAACACAAAGGTAAAATGGTGGCCTGAAATAACACATTTTTTTTATAGCAAATACTTCATTTACTTAATAAAACAAACATATTTCTGTGCCAGTGTATATATTCAATGACATTGGTAGAGATATGCTACACAGATAAATAACTTATCTTTAGCACTGTTGAGAGATGGACTAAATATGAAAGAACATTCAAAATTAAATTAGAAAAGATGTACAACACCAAATTACTAGTTGAGGAAAAGGTACACAAGCGATGTAAGCAGGACCTCAGGCATTGTTAAATCCAAGTACTCAACATGAAATTCCCCAGACACACCACTTTATTTCTGCCATCTACGTGTTTTATTCTATTATTGCTCACTTAAGAAACTTATGAAATTTTGGCCTTCTTGTAGTCAGACTCAACCTTTAAATTTCCTGTGACATTTGAGTTTTGGGAGTTCTTTACAGCATGCGGCAGAACAACAGTTTCAGAGACTGTTATTCTGAAGCAGACAATGAAACTTCACTGGCATTGCCAGAGTTTTTAGGGTCCCAAATTAGGTTTTGCACTTTTGCTTTAATGAATCCTTTATGAGTGTTTACTTCCAGCTAAAACATTTTTCTTTAGATGTAAATCTTCCCTTAATATATTTAGATTTCTGTCCTGCTTGAGAGGAGTTTTTCACACTATTAATGGGGATGAAATTGTATTTTATCTTTGTGCAATTCATTAAGAGTCAGCAGGAAAAATGGATTTTAAAATAATTCTACCACAAAGTAAATTGAGCAGACTCTGTTTAACGACTTCAGGTAAGTGGATCAAATATGATAAATTTTGATACATGAAAAAGCAACTGAATTCTTGTAGCATTAATATTAGATAATGTTATTTCACTAACAAAATTTTAAAGATTATTTCCAACCCAACCCAATGAGTATGCAAATATCAAATACCTGGAAATGTGTAGACAGCTTAGATTTTAGAAACAGAAAGCACACATGCAATTTTAACTTCTTTTGACTCACTTTATAAATTGTAAATTAAACTGACTACCACTTATGGGATATCTATGAAATGAGATAATCTAAAGTTATGAAATAAAAGGGTATATTTTTGTACCTATAACCATGTACTGATGACCATGTCTTTCGTGATCACTAGAGGCAGGCTCAGACATATCTGTGATAAGGTTGTTTTTATATCGACTCCATATATGTAACTTTTTATTTTATCTTTAGTGAGGAGATGACCTCTTTGCTCCTATCTTTTTTGAGAAGTTTTTAAAGTTAAATACAGCTTGGTCCTTTGGTGCAGAAATAAACTGAATAAAAGTCAGTGCTTTTATAAGTGGAAAACCCGAGACCTGAGAGTCCCAAAATAACAGGTCTGGCCAATGGCCAGGCTTGGGGGAGCCCCATCCACTGTGCACTGGGGTAGTGCCCTTTACAGTTTGCCAAGCCATCCCTCCTGGCTGGGATTGCCAGTTACATTGTAGGTTGTGCATGTATTCTCCACATACTGACTAATAAAATTATAAATAGCCTGCCTGAAAAAAATACACTTCATGGAGAAAGTAGGATGAAGTCATTTCAACCATTAATGCCAAGAGACCTGAGGAAGCGCACATAATCTGGTCAGTTGTAGGTTTTATAAGAAGGCTCACATTTCAAATGCCTTCCTCCAATAGGAAGTAAACAATAATAAGGATTGGGAAAATTTCTCTATTTTGGAAAAGCAGATTATATGGGTACCCCCAATTCGTGGAAAGTTATACATTAGAAAAGGGATTAAAAATACCTCAAACGCCCAAGAGTTCAACCTCTAACCTTCTGGGTTGTTGGCACCAGGGAGGCTGCTACCCTCTTTTCTACTGTTTCATGGTTGTGGAGGAACAGACTGGGGCATTAGTCAGCAGTTTCTGAATTTTGACCCCAATAGGAAAGATACCTCGAGACAGGAGAAATAATAGATGGAGGCAATTACAAACAGCTGCTTGATTGATGGTTGACATCGTCAGGGCTCCACTGTATGGCAGATTGCAATGGTGTTGAGCTGCTCTTGCTACCAGTGGGTGTTGCTATTGGCAACCATGCAGTGAAGCCAATAAAACGGCAAGAAAATGAGAGGAAAACTCAACCTTAGTGGAAGCCGTAGAGTTTGTGGTATAAATTACATTCCCCTTAGCAATATGCAGCATCAACGTTCAGGGTAGCCACAGTGCGTGTAGCTACCTGCAGTCTCCATTGGACCCTGGGTCTAGTTTTATCATAAAGCACATGCTTTCAAATTTTGCTCTAGATACAATGGCATTCGTCTGGGCTATTTATTTATTTATCGTTGGGGAGGATGACAGATGTGGGTTCATCTCTGCCTCACATGGACTGATTTTCCATTCCCACTTGTGATATAAATATGATGTGACACAATAGCTAGGAACACCTGCAGTGCTTCTGAGCTGCAGATACACGACCAGAGTCTGTCCCTACCTCCACCCCCCACTTTGTTCCTCACCTGAAGGAGGGAGACAGCCCGGCAGAAGCTGTTTTCCTTTATAGCAGAGTGATTCAGAAAACTGGCTTAATAAAATCCATAAATCTGAACCACCTCCTCTTACCTGCTCCGTGGAGGCAAGTTTTCCTCCACTCATTCTCTCCTCTAGTTTCTCCAGTCTTCCCCGCAGAGACAGCTGTAAAAGGTAGCTGGGAACATTAGTTTTTAGGGTTCCTACTCCTTCCTTCTCTCTTTTGTCAACCCCCTCCCTGCTCAAGTTTCTCTCTTTTCTAGGCAATTGATGATAGGATTCTGTACCCTCATTTTTTGGGGAAGACATGCCATTTTTCTTTGTTTGGATTGATGTTCACCTTCCCTTTATCAGTTCTCTTACCACCTGCCTCGGTCCCCATCTCTTCCTTGTTAGCTGTTCTCTTTTGCTTCCCCTCCTCCTCCTCTTTTTCCCTCTCCTCCTTCTCTTCCTCCCATTTGCCTGGTTTATAATTTTCTTTTCCTCTAGTTCTGCCCATATAGAATCTTCCTTTTACCCCATGCGTACCTGCTCGTCCCTTACTTCTGTTTTGGTACTTTAATCTACCCATTCTTTAAACATTTCCCAGATGTCTACTATGCGCCAGGAAAAAAATGTCCTTGGTGGAACCTGGCCCCTGTTCCTCTGAGTAGTAAAGTTAATAACTGACACTGACGAGCAACAACAAGAACAAAACTGGTTTGTAAATTTTAGATACTTTAGAGCTGGAATGGACTTCAAGGTTCATCTGGTCCAGAGATTTTCAAACTCCTCAGAGCCCAATTATGGGCTACTAGGTATGTAATCAAAGAAATGAGGATTTGTAGGGGCTCTGGCTCTCCCAACCCAGCTTCAAACTGAGGACTTGGGCTTTTAGATGTTTTATGTCTTGGGGATTCTTTGTAAGATTTATTTGAACAAAGAGTTCTAAGGTTAAATCATGTTTGAAAATAATTTCCTAGTGTAATCTCATTTGACAAATGAGGAAAAAGGCTGGGAGAAGTTAAGTGACTTGTCTAAAGCCATCCAGTGAATAGTGCCAAACCTAGGGTACAAGTATAGCTTCTGGCCCAGCGTTCTTTGGATAAGGCATACCATGTCCTCAGTCTCTCAGCTTTCTAGTCATTGCATCTATTTAATATAGCTTATTCTTATCTACTATAAACCTAGCTTTCTATAGAATATCTGTTCTCTGCCTAGACTGTTGTTTCTTAACCTTTCAAGCATTATATCTTACACTTAAGGAAAAATCCAAAATTGGGGACCTTTCCATTTGGCTTTAGGTTGGCACTGGTAGTAACCTTACATTTTATACTGAAACTCATCACTAGGAGAGCTACAGGTAGTCAGTGATCATTCTCCGTGGCTCTGCTGCATCCTATGAAATGTCTCACTGTTGGAAATAGTTCTGAATGTTCATGTGTCATTTGCGTTAAATCCACCTATACATTTCCTTCCACCCTTACTTTAAGTCTATTAATCCATTCCTTCTGGGAGAAGACTTGGTCTACAATGAAGGTTGAATTAAAAAACTGAAAAAGGGGACCACAATCCCAATACAATGTTATGAATCTTGTCTGAACGCCAATCAGACAAACACATTTGCTGTCTTCCTACTATAGACCTTTTTAGGGGAAAACTGGGAATGGCTGGTTTTTGTAAGGATAATATAGTTTCTCTTTTAGGTAGGCGATTCTAAAGGCTCTGATCCATCATTAAGAAGCTTTAGGATTAAAAATAAGATATCTCTACAGAATACCAATTGGGATGCTTGGGACAGTCTGGCGCAGAAGGGGGAGCTCAGGAGAGGATGCAAAAGCAGGCGTTGTTTGGCTTTTAACAAACAGAACAGCCATACACAACATGAAGCAGCGCTAATGACGCCTTCACTGTTCAACATTCCCTCGGCTCAGAGTGAGCAGGGCCAACCGTCCTCAGGTCCTGGACCCAAGTGGCCCGCTGCCCAGAACCTTCATCTCAGCCCATGTGTGTTCATCAGGGAGAGGTGAGCGTCCTGGGGCATGTGCTCCCTGCCCCACCTCCTCCTCTGTCCTTTCTGCTGGCACCACACTGCAAGGTGAAAGCCCAGGCATGCTTCCCAGCACAACCCTGAGACTTTATGTCTGTTTGAGCTTAAAGGAACAAAAGAATGCTGTGGTGGGACCGAAGCTGGCTCTTGAGGACGCAGTCATTTCACAGCTGCGGCTGACCTGGAGGGTTAGTCTCTGTCATCTCCTGTCACCATGAGATTGACAGAGGGGGCAGAGGCAGCCGAAGAGATGAGCAGCCTTTTCTGGTGCAACTCTTCCCACTTACTTCTGTTGGCAGCTACTGAATCCAGCATCGGCTTCAGTTTCACATTGACCTTCACCAATGCCTAAAATATAACAAAAGCAGGTGGGGGAGAGAGGAACCGGAGTCACTGCCATGATTTTCTAGGTTTCTGCTGTGAGGAGAATGGCAACTGGCTGTAAGAAATGAAAGTGATTATTTTGGTAAACGTGAGCTATTTATAAGAAGTAAATATGCACTTAGCACCACTGTGTTGTATTAATAGAGCTTATATAGAAAATGAAAAAAATAAGACAGATGTCTGTGCACTCCTCCAGGGGGTGCCAGCCAAGTTGATTATGATCCTGTTTTAAATTCACATCAAACAGGAAACAAAATATGCAGCTCACACGGTCTACTAGTATGTGTATCTTTGCCTGCTAGGGAGGGCTCCAGATCTCAATAGATCAGGAACTGAAATTTTTACAAAAATAAACTTACCATTTGCTCCACCAGAGATGACTCTGGGTGGACTCATGTGAATGAGAAAGGCCAGGTGAAATCCTGAGATGAGAGAAGCTCATTTTTAAAGCACAGGATCTGGGGACTGTGCTAAATGTACAGATCACCATGAGAATATGCATGGAAATAGACACGAGAGAAAAGAAAAAGGGGTGTGGAAGGGAGGGACAGATGGAGGGGTGCAGGAGAGAGAAGGGAGAGAAAATGTAGGGTGGGGCTGGAGGCCGACTGACCACAAGGCTAAGGAAGCTCAGGATTCAGGGTCCTCACTTTTAGGAGACCCTTCTAAATATTTTTTTGCACTTAATTTTGTGTTATTTTTAAAAAAGGGTCCCCAACTCCCAAATGGTACAAACTTTCAGCCTCACAAAATGTGGATCACTCCTCTGGGGGAACAAAGCAATGAATGAAACAGGGATCACGGGGCTGCGGGGCTTTAGCCCCTGGAAAGGAAATGGTCCCGCTTAATGCCTTGGGTCAGCGTTCTGTGGCCAGAGATTATACTCCCAGTCCCATGGGGACACCCTGCAGGTGTGTCTCATTCATCACAAGGGGAACAAAAGGTGACCGGTGACTAAACCACCGTGGTTGCAGGACACCTCCTGAAAAGCCTTCTCCAAGCCGGACCCGTAGTTAGCGGGTACTCCAGAGCGAAGTCCTCCAACAGGAAGAATAATAGTTCTTTCTGTTGAGGATAATCCCCTAAGCATGACTGCAAACCACCTGTTAGGAGGACCTGAAGTATCCCCTCAAATAACCCTCCGCTCTGGGGAGTTTCAGGGATACAAGTGAAGTGTAACTAGATGTAAGGTAAGCGGGGGTTTGAAAGCCCAGAAATACGCAAGGATCCTGTTGAGCGGCGAGCGCTCCACCGTGGCAGTGTCCCCTCACACTCGTGTCCCTTAAACACAGCATGTTCTCGCTTTTATAAGCGATGTTTATCACACCAAGCAACAACGTCTAATTTGAAACCAGATGTATTTGTTATGCCATATGATAATAAATCACAGCAACATAATAACTCAGGCAGTGATCAAAATCCCCTTTACATCCATGAGAAAAATGCAGGTGCCTGTGTTCTGCTTAATGCAGTGATTTTATTTAGACAATAGTGTAAGAGGTGGGGACGAATGCCATGGTTTTTAGTATAGTTTGGCACTGGCTCCTCTTCGCTCTGATCAAGCCTTTTAATTAAACTGACTACTATAATTCCTATGGAAATTAGTGTTTATGTTATTTTCCTGCCACAAAAGCATTTCTCTAGAACTTATTTTTTTTTTAATCCCAGGAGCACAAATTGGAATTTTTTTCTGCATGAAATGTAATTAAAAACTCATTTGATTACTATAGTTCTGGCTCTGTTTTACTTATTAAATTCCTGTAATCAGTTTTCTTTTATGAAGCTGCTGGGAAATGATCTCAAAAGCAACACATTTTTCTCTTCCTTGGCAGGTTCCCGAGTGTTTACTAAATTACGTTCATAGCACCTGCCCATGATTCGAATTACTCCACCAATTTATTCCTTAAACTATTTAAGTTTATTCGGCTTAGCCCCGAACAGATTGCTTTCCTTTATCTAGCTCTTTGTTCTCTGTCTTCCTTTCTTTGTGTTGAATAAAAAAAATTTGGGGGGGGGGTACATTATTTCTCAGAATTCCTTCTCTTTATTTCATATTCTCCTTAAACACAGACTTGCCACACTGGAATATCGTTTTCCTCTAGTCAGGTGCTGGTTCTAGGCAAAGGTAGCAAGAATCTCATCTTGAAGAATTATTCTTACACTATAAATTTGTTATATAAATGCAGTTAGCTGGAAGAATACGGAGCTATTAGAATATTAGGAAGGCAAGGGATTATCCACAAACCTAAATTCCAAGGTTTACGGTGATTACGTGCAATGTACCATCAGCAAGAGAATTGCTACCAGTATTTAGAAAGATATGGGTATTCCTACAAACAATCAGCGAGTGACACCCGATGAGTTCTGTGCAAATGCTACTGGTCTCTGTCTCGTTTGACTAACTCTACTCTTAGCAAAAGAGAAAGGGGACACATCACCCATCTGCCCACTCTCCCTGTACACACAGAGGGACTCTGAAGGTTATGTGTGTGGCACCATCCACCACAGGATGCTGAGTCCCTTCCGTGACATCCCCATGGTGTGACCATTCAGTGTTTAAACACGTCCGGAGGCAGTGAACTCACTACCTCCCTGGCTGGGGGTGTCAGTTTACTCTTTGTTCTGATTTTAGAATGTTGTTCTTTATACTGAGCTGAAAACTATATCCCTGTAATCGACCTGATGGTTCTAATCCTTGGGGCCCTCTCCCTTTTTTTTGGGGGGGTGCTCTCCCTTTAAACTCGAATCTACTGAGCAGTAGGCTGATGACTCATGTGCTGCTCCAAGTGTAGGTTAGGATTGATTTGTTGACCTCAAAACCCAACTTGGGCTGTGTATGGATATCACTGAGACTCCCAAGCTCACTGCAGCTCCCCAACCCTGGCCCATCACAAACAGGACCCTGGATACTTGCCTGACGTGGGGACACAGCCCTGGGCACCTAGTCATCCAGGTGGCTGAGGGGCCACTTGCTTCTTCATTCCTTTCACACTCCACTGTTGAGTCCACTTGTGACCAGCACATACAGTTTATTCCATATTTTATTTATTTTTTAAATAAGTAACACATTCACTAGTCCAATGAATACAAAGGGTACAAAACATAGTGTTAAAATCTCCTTTCATCCCTGCCCCAGAGACTTAGTTTCCTTCCCTAGAGGCAACTGATGTTACCAGTTTCTTGGGTATCCTTCAATAAACATTTTATGCCTATGTAAGCATAAATACATAGAATATATTTATATATATATATAATGTATATATGTATAATTAGGTTGATTCCCTCATCATTTGCAGTGATTCTTTCAGAGAGGGAGTGAAAGCAGAACCTTGTGGAACAACATTATTATGATAATGCTTGAGTGAGACTAATCACACTGTGTAGAAATTAGTATCTGGAGTATATAGAGAGGAGAGGGATCAAATTCCAATTTTCTATTGCTATGCCACTGAATTTTTCTTCTGCAGAGCTTAATCTGCTGTGAATCCTATCTAGTGTAGTTTTCCTCTTAAAAATTGTAGTTTTCATTTCTAGAAGTTTGATTTGTGTCTTTTTTTTATATCTTCCATGACTCTGTTTTTCATGCCCAATCTTTCCTCTACTCTCTTGAACATATAAAATGTAATAAATGTCTTAATGTCCTTCTTTATCAATTCTATGATCTGTGTCATTTCTTAGTCTGTACTGGTTGATTTTTCTCATCATTATGGTTCAGATTTCTTGCTTCTTTGCATGCCTGGCAATTCTTGATTGGATATCAGACATTATGAATTTTATGTTGTTGGGTTCCTGATTTTCTTTTCTTTTCTTTTTTTAAATTTCTTTAAACATTTCTCAGTTTTATTGGAGAATGCAGTTTTGATGGTTACTTGGAAATAATAATTCGATCCTTTTGAGGCATGCCTTTAAGCTTTGCTAGGTGGGTCCAGAGCAGCTTTAGTCTAGGGCTAGTCTGGCCCCACTACCAAGACAGTAATCTTCTGAGAACTGTACCCAGAACTTCATCTATTTCAGGGTTTTTCTCTAAAATTCTGGGTGGTGGGACCACGGACTACTCCTCCGCCTGGGTGAGCTCTGAGGATTACTCTGCTTTCTCCTTTTTGCTGGTGCTCTCCAGCATCAGTGGTTTCCTCACATGCCTGGGGTGAAGAGCACCGAAGACTCAAGGGGCCTCTGCAGATCTCTGGAGCCCTGTCTTCTCTGCTGCTCTTCCCTGGGGACTCTCACCTCCTTGGCCTCCCCAGGTTCCTGGCTCTGCCTCCGCATCTCAGTGGGACCATCGAGCTCTGCCTGGGTTCCCCTCCCTGTGCTGTGGCCTGGACACCCTCCCCAGGGAGTAAGCTGGGGCACCTGGAGGGCCCATTTCATTTGTTCCCCTTTCTCAGGAATCACTGTATTGTGTTGCCTGTAGCCCAGTGTCTGAAAACTGTTGTTTTATGTATTTTTCTGTTTGTTTTTGTTTTTTGGTGGTTTTCTTTTCCCCCTGTTACTCTGGTCCAGCAGTGGAAGTCCCTATAATTGGTTTTAAACAACTCTGTCTTGGGTACTAGCCCATGAGCTCCAAGGGAGACTGGAATCAAGGCCTGTATCTTTGGATCTCTAGCTCTGAGCTCAGTCATCTCTGGGAACAGCACCCCTCCTCTACTCCACCTACAGAGCAGTGGCAGGAGGATGGGGTAAGGCCAGGACGAGTGGGGTCAGTACGTTCTGACCTGCTACAAGATCCTGCGGTAAAAGCAACCTGAGAATGAGCCCCTTGGGAAATGAATATAGTATTCTGTCTTATTACCATTATTGCTGAGAGCTTGTTTTTATCAGTTCGCTAAGGTGCTAGGAGTGTGACTCTTGCTTTCCCACTGCCATCAGTATCCACATCTGCTGTCATCTGGCCCCATGTGTGCTTATTAGTTGACCACAATCACTTCTTGGAGCTCAACTGCTGGACAGATGGAGGCAGATGTGGGACAGGGGAATAAGCAGAGAAAGCCATGCTCTTAGAAAAAGTCCCTGCACCTACAGTCTTGCAGAGGGGAGAGAGGAACACCACCAAATTAAAACCAGATTTTCTTGAACCCTGAAAATGTCCAACTATGTCATTAATACCTTTAAAAAACTTTGAGGAAATTATCTGAGCTATTTATTTTTTTAAAAGACAAAGAGGGAAGATGGTTTTTACTTCCTATTGTTGACTCATGTATTTCCAGAGTGTTGGCAATAAGAATTATATTTTCTGCTGTCCTGCATCCCCACCTTACCCAAAAGAAATAATCAGAAACTAAGAGATACAATGCATGGCAGAGAAGAAAGAAATTAAAATATTTTTTAAATATCAATTTTTTGATAAAATATGAAAATAAACTTGGAGCCCCTCTCAGATATCTTGTTTGAGGCAATATCCCTGTAATGAAGATGTGATCACTTTTCTAACATGATTATTTAACTTCCTGGGTGAGAATGTCCAGAAGCTGACTTGGGCGTTGGTATTTTGAAAAGGAAAGTAATTGAAGACATGACCAGCTGGTGTCATCTCTGCTCAGACCATCAACAGAAGGGGCAAGAACGCATGCAAGTGGTGGCAGCTCCTGAAATTCTCTTGAATTCTCGAGACTGGCCAGCCACATGTGTAAAGAGTACCTCTCTCCAAGAAACAAAGGAGGCTTCTACTTAAGCTATGTGACTTCAGAGAGAAGTGGCTAATTGTGCAGCAAACCCAAACTTTTAAATTAGTGAATTGTTGAACTGCTAATCCTTCTTGGTTCCCAAAGGTAAAGATTATTCATCATTGAGTCTGACATATTCCTGAATTTTACATGTCACGTTGCAATGCTGTAGTTGCTAAGAATCCCAATTGGCTTGTCAACCTTCTATTCTTCCATTGTGTTGTAAAGGTCAGAGCCAGTGAACTGAACTCATCGCCTTCCTCCGAACCCTCCTCTGCTCTCAGGTTTACTCCCTCAGGGAGCTAAGCATTACCTCTCCACCCAACTGCCCAACCCAGCAGTCTATGGATCATCCATGACCTCTGCCTCTTCCACCGCATCCAAACTATCACCAAGTCCTCTCAATCCTACTTCCAAATTGTCTCCGTGTGTCAGTCCAGTGCCATTCCTACCACCCTACTTCAGGCTGCCCTCACTTCTCCACTGCCTTAACCTCCTGCAGCTCCTACCTGGGCTCCCTGCTTCCTCCCCTGGGTCCTGTCCAATCAACTCTCATTGTAGCCATCCTGGTCAATCAAAATCACACAGCCGAGCTGGCTGCTCTCTACCCTGAACCTTTGGGTGGCTCCCATATGATATGAATGTGTTGTAAGACCCTACCAGAAAAGGAGAATTGTGGGATTAAAAGGGAATGAAAGCCAGAAATAACACAGAAAAGAAAAGAACCATAAAGCCCAATGGAAAATCTGAGTTATGGTACAAAAGCAGAATTTTGAAATGCTAAAATAATCCCTTTGAGTCTTCTAGAAAACCTGAAATACACATCTTTCTATGCATCTTAACATTTTTCTGAGTAAGGAAATAAGCTAAACTCCACATGGTGTGTTTGGCAGGGGAGTAGCTGAAGTGTTAGTTACTACATGTGAGAGCAGACGGAGCTGGCTGTGGGTCCAGATGGGAGGCAGCAAGCAGATTCCCCCAAACCTCACGCCTCCCCTCCCCAGTTCAGTGGCCTTCGAAACCCAAGGTTGTGCAAAAATTAATTTGCATTAAATTACTTAAGATAATGTATTAACTACCACAGGAGGCTTCCAGCAGTTTTTAAAACTTGCTTTGGAAAACAAATAAACAATAATGGTGAACACAGAAGTGAGCCAAGACTTCTTTGGATAAATGTTTTTAGACATTTACATTAAAAATACCACCTTTAAAATAAAGCTTTAGTATGTAACTTGATCAAGATGGAAAATTAGTAATAATTGTTTATATATGTCACACATGTACCTGTGCCAGGCACCGTGTTCTCTTGGGTTCTTCCCTGGCTAGAACACAATGGAGTTTAAAAGGTTCTAGCCTTATGACTTCTGCCCCATTGGGGATGGAGTCATTTACTCCACAAGGACTGTGGTATCTCTAACAGAGACTGCTAATTGCCTTCCCACCTCCCTTAAGCTTAGGAATGGCCAGGGAGGTGCAAGCAGAATTCGGAAAGAAGAGCTTCTGAGAAGACTCTTAAATGGGAGTTTATTCAGTTGGGAAGTGCATCCTTTTGCCCTTGCCCCTATCTCCTTCTTGCTGCTGGAATATTAACATGATGGCTGGAGCTACAGTGACCATATTGTGACTATGAGGCAACCTTGAGTATGGCAGCCATGCCCTAAGGAAAGATAAACAGGGACTGGGATGACTATGGAACTGCCACATCATAGCAACCTAGAACTGACTTCTCTGGATTATTTTTATCAGAGAGATAAGTAAATTTCTATTTTGTTTAAGTTATTGTGATTTCAGATCTCTGTTACTAGTAGCCGTATGCAATTCCTAATTGAGAGAATTGATATCAGGTTGTAGGTCTCTATTTTATGGCTACCTGTGTAGGTGTCAAAGGATTTAGGCATCTTGATACTTGAATAAATTGATCCCCTGCATTGGGTAGTTGTGAGTTAACTTTTTTTGGCAGTGGATTATAAGTGAACTGCAGTAGACAGCAGAGGCTATATAAGGTCCCTTTACCCTTCCTCAGGTAACAATCCACTCCATGTGCTCTGAGTAGGAGCATAATTCAGTCCTGACCAACACCAGTGACTGGTGTAGGGATGTGGATGTGGATGTGGCTCAAGCTAAGGCAATCAGAGGTCTTGCAAGGTTTTCCCCAGAACTATTGGAAGTGAGGCTTTCTTTTTCTTCTTTCTTTTGGTATGATAATACCTAGAATGAACATGTGACCTTAGAGCTGCCAGGATGTGTGAGGAAAGCTTGGTTGAGAATGAAACCAAAACATAACTAGGAGGCAGAGGAAAGGGGGGTGTCTGTCTTATGATATCCTTTGAATCCTCTGGATGTGGCCACTTGCTGCCCAGTCAACTGCACCTCTAAGCTCCCCAGTTGCTTGAGCCAACAAATTCCCATTTCTGCTCAAACTCATTTGAGGGAGTTTCTGAGCTCCAAATCATGGGGCTTTTGCTATGGTCCCTTATTGTTCTCTGTCACCCCCAGGAATTACTTGAGATTGAAACCCCCCACCAGACTTTGAACTGGTGGCTGGCATAAGGGAGTCTCAACTTGCCCAGCATAAAAGGTTGCTGCTAATACTCACTGGGCAGCCCTCTCTACCCAAGTTCATGAGAGTCAGGGACCAGCTAGCACTTATCTCTCTTCTTCTTGAACCCCCAGAGTCTACCAAACAGACTCTTTAAAAGGTTTTAAATGTTGCTGAGTCTGAACCGCCCATGCTATGGGGACTCAGAAGACCCTAACAGAGGATGCCAACTCCCCCTGGTGGCAAAGTCAGCTGACCTACAGGACTTCGGCTTCCAATAAGGAGGACTCAAAGGACCCGGGTGACGGCATCAATTTAGCCTGTGTTTTTCCTAAGGACCAGGTGAACTCAGACAGAAAGGAAAAACAGCAACTAGCTGTTATTTTCTCCTTACTGGAAGCTCAGTGTCACTCCACATTTATCACATCGGGTGAGAGCCTCTTTCCAGTTGAGAAAACTATTTTTCTATATGTGATATTAACTCTGCAGATCTGTTACAGCAGTAACAGTTGTAGTATCTATTCAGCAGTAACAGGTTGGCTATGTCTGATTTTTGCAAATGCCAAAAAATATTGTCAGATCTTTCTGTTTTGTTAGTGATATTTGAGAGCTTAAAATCTAAATAGTGTGAGAGAGTTACCCAAATTAGCAGTAAAGATGATAAAGCCACAGAGGTAATACTTAGTATGAGGAGGGCAAGCAAGCTCATTAGAATCCAACGTAAGAATGATTCAGATCTGTAATTGGAATCCTAAGGGCATAGTCTAGCCAAGCTATAACACTGATGTTTGTAGCATCAATTCTAATCTCCTGAAAGCTAATTACAGTACTACTAATAACTTAGAAAGAAAGACATCATTTTCTTTCCTAGGTTTGAAGCAGATTAATAGTGACTGTAAAAGTGAAAATGCTTTATTGAAATTTTCTCTCCCTCTTTTCTTTCCCTTTCCATTTCCTTCCTAATCTCTCAAGTTTCTTGTTTCGCTTATTTTATTTACATGCTCAAGGGATTCCTTTGTGGAAAATGATATTTACAAATGAGATTAACATTAGGAATTAATGAGGCAGGAATTTTAATCTCCTTGGATTAACGGCTTTGTTATTTCCATAATACAGGGCAAGAGTTTTAAATACAATGTCCACCGGGCCAGGCCAGTAAAGTTGATGAATGAAATAGGCTGCATGATACAGTTGGGAATGGTGGGGCCTTTGGCAAACTGGATATGTTACACGTTATAAACAGTGTTCAACTGAATGAGACGTGTCCGTGGGCCGAGTCTACTCTGAAGGCCACCCACTCGCTCTCGGTGAGAGAGAGTAAAACACACCTTGCCAAAATGAACTAATAACTACTGAGTACTGAATGTGTCCAGTGTTCCACGTGCCATCCTGGGGCCTATCCAGATGGGAGCTCATTAAACCTCACAACAATGCGGAGAGATTGGTATTGTTGACCCTGTCGTGACAGATAAGGAACCTGAGATTGCGGAAATCAACTTAAAAAGGCCAAAGTTTACATGGGTAAGTATACAGCAGAGCTGGAACGTCACGTCAGTTCAGGCCTGCCTGAGGACAAAGCCCATGGTGTCTTCCCATGAGGGATCTCAGTGGGATGTTGGTGATGACACGTGCCTCACACTTGACTACAGTGTCCGGACACTGGAGCAACTTTTTGGTTCTAGTGTGCTCGGCACTGCTTCAGGACAAATTCACAGGAGGGAGGCAGCCTCACGCCACCTCCCAAACATTAGGTGTAGATAGTGAATCTTTTATCTGTGACTCCTCTTTTCAAGCCTACCCTGGGAAAATAAAGGTTTTAAGTGGTAAATCACGGCAGGCCTAAAGATGGCTCCTGTACACAGGAGCAAGGAGACGGCTTCTTCTGTTATAATGAGCCCCTCTAGGATTCTGTCCTAGGTTATCCTGTTGGTTGGGTTTTCAGAGCACACTGGTAGCTAATCAATCATGTTCACTGTGTAGGCAACATCTGACTTGGAAGGAATAGCTGCTGACCCAGAAGCCACAGCCTTTGATGAATGGGGCTTCATGTAAGAGGTGGTTGGAACATGTAAGTAAAACACAGCCACATGGTAACAATCCACCTCTCCATACACTGGAATGTTTTCTGGTGAAACTATGCCACTTGAGATTTTATAGACATATATATATACATATATATACACACATATATGTATATATAATCTATTGTTTTTGCAAAGTTCAGTGTGTAAAAAGAACCATTTAAAATATTTATTTTTTGAGGTGCAAGCATTCGTTTACTATATATATTTTTGTATACTTCTCACATGCCTTGAGCCCTAGGGTTCTCCAAGCATAATGGCTAGGATGCCTGTGTGGGAGAGGGTTTTACAAACGTGGAATCCCTTGCCCTTAGTGTGAATGGTGTTCTCAGTAAGCTACCATGGTACCTCCTAGAATGGATTCTAGAATACCCTATTATCATGTGCCCTTCTATTTTTTAGCTGATATTTGTACTAATGAACTGCTTAGGGAGTGCCATGCAAATCTGATGATGCCTGAGCTTTTCTTGTGAGAGTTTAAAGGGGTCCTCATGCCAGCACCAAACAGGGCTCAGATTTGAGACAGAGAGGGAACCATCAAAGTCTGTGCATCCCAGTGCCCCAGATCGACAGCGAACGAGACCCAAAGAATCCATGAGAGATGTTTTGTCTTTAGGTAAACATCCTTGGGGACAAAAATCCTCTATTATTTTACTGGTCTCTCTCCATATGGTAAGAGAACCTACTTTTTCTTAATTTTACAACATAATAAAGAAAGATTTTGGGGAGAAAGAATAGGAAGACAAAGAAAGGGGTATTTTACACATACCACTGGGTGTATCATTCACTGGCCTTTTGTCCAAAGAAAGGGTCACCTTTAAGATCTGATGGAAGGTATGTTATTGTGGCTTTATTGCATTGCTAACTCTCCCAAAGACTAAGATATGGGAAAAGTTTGTATGTGTGGGGACAACAGGACCAATACTCTGAATGTTTTTTTAATTAAATTTTTGAAGTATAGTTTAAGGAAGGGAACATTAGAATTTTATGAACAAGAACTTCCTAATAGGCAACGTTTTTCTTCTTTTCAATGTTAGGAAGGTTTACGTTAATTTAACTTTCAGATATTGATCATTTAAGATTAAATAAGCGTCCCAATAAGAAGACAAACTAGATTTGTGTTTGAGCTAAATTCTAAAGCTTATATGGAAAAATAAACAAGAATACCTAGAAAATACTGAAAGAGTAATGGGGAAGGTGAAACTAGGCTTATCATTAAAATATATTATAAAGCAATATTAATTAAAAGAGTGTGATTAGGCAGACAGAGTAATACAACAGAATAGAAAGAGTAAAAATAGAATTAAATTTAAGGGAATTTGGTATATGATGAAGGTGACCTTTTAAATCATAAGGAAAATGATTAGTCAAAAACTTATGGCACAACTGCGTAGCCAACAAAAAACTAAAGTTGGAATCACATTCAATCAAATAAAGCAAAACCAGATGAGTCACAGATATAAATAAAAAAAAATGAAGCCATAAAATACTAAAAGAAGTTCTGAGAATTTAAATTTTTTTATAATTTTGTAATGGGAAAGTCATGATCTGTATGACATAAAATCCAGAAGCCATAAAAAAAAAGATGAATTTGACTACATAAAATCAATGTATTTCTGTATAGCGTAAACAAAGTGAAAAGATATATGACAACCTGGGAAAAATATTTGCCACTTTTGCTACAGATAGAGGTCTATTTCTTTAATATATAGTGAGCTCCTACAAGTCAATAAGAAAAGACCACCAGCCCAATAGAAAAATGGGCAAAAATATGGAGAGTTTACAGAAAAAAATACAAATGGCTCCTAAGTAAAAAAATCTGTACTAAAAATATGATCAGACTCATTTATGATATGGAAAATACAAACTAAAACTACCATGAGATAGATTTTGCACCATCATATTGGCAAAATTCAAGAAGTTTGATAACACATTGTCATGGTAAGAGTGTAGAAGGAGAGGCACCTCAGCCATTGCTGGCAGAAATATAAATTGGTTCAGACTACACAGAGAGAAAGTTGGCAATACCTATCAAAATTTCAAATGCCCATATGCCAAATGCCCACTAATTCCACTTCCAGGTGTTTGTCCTACAAATAAAGTATGAAGATGATGCATTTACAAATATATTTATTGCACTTTGTTTACAATAGCAAATTATTAGAAACAACATCAGTGTTCATAAATAATTAATTATTGATTAAATAATTTATTCTACATCTTTAAGATCTAATACTCTGCAGCCATCAAAACGAATGTGACAGCTGCTATATGGACACTGAAAAGGAGTGACCTCAAAAATATATTAAGTGTAAGAAAAAAAGGTATGGAGCAGGATAGACACTGTTCATGTATGTGTATACGTGCATATATACACACACATACATGTATACGTATACATCCATATATGTATTATACACAAACTATATCTCAATAAAAGAAAAAGCCAAAAACACTATTTCTGCTTTTGTATAGACTGTTTTTGGACGAAATTGGTTAATAGTGGTTGCCCTGAGGGAGAGGACCTGGGTGACCTGGGGACAGGAGTGTGAGGGAGGACCACTTTTCTCTAATACTTTTGTGCCTTTTGGACCTTTTGAATTCTGTTCACTGGGCATGTATAAACTATTTAACAGTAAAATATTCTACTTAAAAGTGTAACGTGAACTGATAAAGGAACTAGCAACTTTTGATCATGTGTTAGAATTACTCAATAGCAAGTCATTTCATTGTTGATAAAGAAAGCTTACGAGTACAAGGGTAAAAAAGAGAAATATTATTTCATAAAGATCAAAATAATATAGTGCTTTGCACCATGATTCAAAAATTATCTCAGTACCTTAATGCACGCTGTGCTAATGTTGTGTGTAAATCCCCTCCCTCCATCCACGTTCCAGTAAGGGCCGACTACCTCATTGATCCTAAACATTTCCTCTGAAAAGCGATCAATGTCCCCTGCCTGGACATTAAACAGATTTTGAAAAACTCTTCAATCCGTATCAGTCTCATATCCTTATTTAGTTCCTCAAATTTGCCCTCAGCTGGGAATCGTGCAGGCGACTGTGATTCTGTTGTGTTCACCACTCATTTGAAGGGCCCCATTCATCATCATTTCTAGGCCTTTTCTGATGCAATGTAGCTTGTTCTTTGTCTTTCTTAAAAACTGAATGGCTGTTAAATTATCCATTTATCTTCCTTCAGATTTTCTGTTCAGTTTCTCAGGCCCTCTCAGGGCTGTCTTTTCTACCTTGTTTGCTGACTTTTCATTCCATTTCCCCTGTTCTTAGAGGCATCTTGGTTCACTATGCTGTCCTTCAAAGCAAACTCCCTGCTTCCATCTGCTTTCTGTGTGTTTGAAATCTGCATCACTACTCAGATAGATTTCCTTTTTAAACTGTCCCTTCGGGATAGCTTTGAACACTTGGAGACAATATGCTTCAATATGTTCGTGGCAGAGTATCTCGAGACAAACCCTACACTGGAGGTCAGAAGTCTTGGTTTCTAAACCTAGCTTTGCCACCGTCAAGCCGGGTCACGGGTGACCTTTCAAGGTTTCACTTCCCTCATCTACAGGTGATCTGCAAGCTCACTGTTAGATGAACATTCTAGTATTACAATAGCGTGTTGCTTCTGTTTCAGGGGACCTGATAAGGACCTGAGGTTTGTATAACATTAATGCCTGCTCACACATCATCTCAGGTGGCAGTAAGGTCCTATCGGTTAGAAGCCCAGATTTGAAGGCAGAAAAAAAAAAATCTAAGCTCTGTCACTTAATGTCTGTGTATTCTTGGGCAAATTACAGAAACTCTGTAGCTTCAGTTTTCATCTGAAAAGGGGGATGATAGTCGTATCTAACTTGATATTGCTAAGAGAATTAAATCAGATAATGCTTGTAAAGTCAGTCTGGTGCCTGGCACATAAGAAGTGCTCAGGAAATGTTGTTATAGACGCACTACACCTTAGTGAGACCAGCAGTTTGGCTATTTACTATCCAAACTTCCAACAGAGGCTATTGAAGCTTAGAGATGATATTAATGGTGATAACAAGAATAATGGCTCACATGTATGGAGGGCTTTAGCATGTAATGTTTACTTTTCCCGAAGCATTTCCACATACTCTATCTCCCTTGTTTCAGACTCTTGGAGAGGCTGATATTAACTATCCTCAATTCTACTTGCTCCAAGAAGAAAGTCACGTTGTAAGGCCAAAGGTGTTGAAAAAGCAGCAGAGTGGAGTTATTTTCATTCAAGCCAGTGGTGATCACCGTGAAAAGAAAGCTGAGCATATGGAGCTAAATCCAAAGGCTGGTCTCCTTATAAAAGAAGGCCATGTGAAGACACAGGAACACAGAGACACAGGGCAGAATGTCATGTGAAGACAGAGTTGGAGATTGGAGGGATTCAGCTACATGCCAAGGAACGCCAAGGGCTCCTGGCAACCACCAGAAACCAGGAGAGAGGCGTGGAATGGATTCTCTTGCAGAGCCTCCAGAAAGAACCAGCTCTTCTGACACCCTGATTTCTGACTTCTGGTCTCCAGAACTGTGAGAGAATAGATTTCTGTTGTTTTAAGCCACCCAGTCTCTTGTATTTTGCTAGGCAGCTGTAGGAAATTAATAGACCCCCTCTTGGCTGAACTTGGACCCTTAAAGTCCTGAACCTGTTCCTTCTGAAAGACAGATCAGCTCTCTTCCTGTTGATGTCCCCTTCTGCAGACATCCTGGGACATAACTTCCTTTCCAGCCTCCAATATTTGAGGATATCTTATGCCCTCGCACATTCTGTTGTCCTTGAGAGTTTATATCTTTTTTTAAAGAAATGCAACGTTATTATTTCTAATCACACTTTAGCATTAAATAATCAATAAAATATTGAACAAAGGTACTCATTTTAGAATTATGTCACTTAGCAAAAACAACAACAAAACAACCAAAAAAAGTAGGCAATGACTGAATAAATTATGACAAGTCATTGTTTGGAATATTAGGCTGCCGTTTCAAAGGACAATATGAAAATTATGTTAAGGATGTGGAAGCATGTTTGAACTTTATCTTAAGTGGCCAAAGCAGAATACACTGGTGTACCTGGATGAAAACGTGTTTGCATGTGGACAACAGTATGAAGGGGCATCACAGGAGAAAGAGAATGTGAGTCCTTCCTTCTACCCACAGTCTGCTCTTGACGATTTAGGTGTGCTCTGAGGCCATGTATGTTTTCTCTCCTGTACTCCTCATTTCCTTCCCGGTCCTCAATCGCACGTTGTTAATACCCTTACTTACAAACTGTTCAAGGCATTGTAGGCTTTTTCTATCATGCTCCTTAAAATTCTTCCAGCCTCTTCCCATTTCGTAAGAAAGTTTATATCTTTAAAAAATTCCTATATTATTTTATGAATGGAATTCTCAGAAGGATGTGGAATAAATTATGGAGGTCAATCCACCATCTTTTATTGGCAACATCAACTCAGTTACAGGTGAAAGTGTTTGGTCAAGGACAATTTGACATAAGGTCTTTCTGAGAAAGTATTTCTCTGGTAACCAGTTGAACAGAACCTACAGTAGCCCATTCGGTGCTCTAGCAATTACTCTCCCTGGAATCTCTACTCAGATCCCTGTATCCTCCCCTCTGAAGAATTCAGAGTTTTACTTTGTAAATGGGAGGTTTAAAGAGGTAGAGCACTGCCGGACTAATGGAATGGCCTTTCACTTCCTCAGGGCAGTGCAGTGGGAAAAAGCAGCAAAGTAAGGCTGAGAAGACTTGGCTTCGAAATTCTGGCTCTGCTGTGTATTAACTGCTTCACTCTGGTTAAGTCCATTAGCTTCTGTAGGTTTCAGTTTCCTCATTTATAAAACTTAGACTATTAGACATTATAGGATTCAGAATGAAGTATTTTCTTCCTTCACAGAGTTAGGGTAAAATTACATTGTGTATGTAAAAGCGCTTTGTAAACTTTAAAATTTAAGCCCTATCCAGTGGCCACTATAGTCAGTATTCAATAAACGTCTGCCTATTGAAAAAGTATGCATAAGGATACCTTTGTATTCTTATGGGCTTTAATACTGAACTTCTTTTCCAAAAACTCAGTCAGATAGAAGTCTTTAACTTCGTTTTAGACTCTGGCTACCAGACTCAAGAGCTGGGCTGCCACGTTCATTGTACATGAGGTTGAGAGCCTGGCTCCCTCTGAGCACATCTGCTCGCTAAGATGGGGCAATGTGCCTTGAGTGATTTATTTAATATTTTTACGGCTGCGGCTCTGTTAACGAAATATAAGAATAGTGAGAGCTGAGGATCCAGATATTGCCTCCTTGAATTCTCTTAGGAGACATTTTGAATAATACAGAGGATTCTGTTTGGCAATAGCGTAATAAGAATGCTTTATGTTTATCTCATGCCTCAGTTCCCAGCAGCAAAAACAATGCTGACCCTTCAAATGAACTTTAAATTGCAGAGATTTTGGAGAGGCACTTGGAATGCAAAAAACAGTCTTTAAAAAGAGGACTTGATTCGTTTCCTAGTGAAAAATGCAAGTTTTCTTCTCTTTCTCCCTCTTTCGCTCCCTCCTTCCCTCCTTTCCTCCCTCCCTTCTTCCCTCCCTCCCTCTCTCCCTCCTTCCCTCCCTTCCTTTCTTCCTTCTTTCCTTTTTCTTCTTTAGAGAGTCACAGAAGAGAGGGCCATGAAGAAGACGTAAATCCACGTTTAAAATACGCTTTCTTGAGGAACTAGAAAGTAACTTAAGACGACATTCCAAGCCTTGTATGGACTTGCGGTTAAGTGATTTTTAGCTTCGTGATTTCAAAGCATAAACACTTTTAAAAAGAGTTATTTATGTTGGTCAGCTGGATAGGGAGAAGTAGATCTTATCTTAAATTCTACCCTCAAAAGCCTTATTAGGGGACTTCCCTGGTGGCGCAGTGGTTAAGAATCTGCCTGCCAATGCAGGGGACACAGGTTCGAGCCCTGGTCCGGGAAGATCCCACATGCCGCGGAGCAACTAAGCCCGTGCGCCACAACTACTGAGCCTGTGCACTAGAGCCCGTGAGCCACAACTACTGAAGCCCATGTGCTACAACTATTGAGCCCGCGTGATGCATCTACTGAAGCCTGCATGCCTAGAGCCTGTGCTCCACAACAAGAGAAGCCACCGCAAAGAGAAGCCAGCACAGCACAACGAAAGAGTAGACCCGGCTCGCCACAACTAGAGAAAGCCCGCGCGCAGCAATGAAGAACCAACGCGCCCCCCACCCCCCAAAAAAAGCCTTATTAGGGAGTATATTGTAACTTTTTTTACCTGATTCCAGCGTTTTAATATAGATTCATGATGGCAGTTTTGAGCTCATAAAATGCATATGAATAGAAATTAAGTCCTACTGTATAAAGAACAGGTTTTTAAAAGCTGCATGAAATAAACCAAAGTCCATTTTATTTACAAGAAAATGTATACAGAGCTGGTTGCTTTATCAAGTCAAAGTCATTTTTTGGAGGTGGAAAACTTTCTCCAAATCAAACAGCCTGGCATGTCAGGTATTCAGGAAGAACTCTGAGATGTAGCCAAGGGTGTGAAATGCCTTCACCAGCCACATACCATGCCTGATGCAGGAAGCGACATGAACTTTAATGTTCTTCTCTTAATGAGCCCTCTGGGCTATTCAGTACTTCACCCTATAGAGCACATTGCTATTTCGTGTTTGTATTCATAACTGTTAGGCACTAAAGGATCTGAAAAGTCTTCTAAGTCAAACAATTATATTTTAATCATGATAATTTAGTGTTTTAGATAATATATAATATTTCTTGAAATCTGTGTATATGTGCTAGCTCTCCCTATCAACTTGAATACTAAAATAATGAGAAGACTATATTTTCTGCCAATGCTGGAAAAAAGAAAATTTCATGTATTTCCTAGTTGAAAAAGTCAAAGCCCTGAAAAATTCATGGCTATAAACTGGTCTTTTTATGCTAGAATTAAGGACCAATTCAACCATGATGAGAACTAAACCACTTTCTAAGAAGACATCATAGGCCATATACTTTGGATTATGGGCAGGAATATAACAGTGCACACTCTGATGAGAGGTTTTATATATTTACAGATGATAATTTAAAATGACATTATAACCCTACTTCGTACATTCCACTGCTTATTAATTCTGCGTCCTGTGTCTCATCGTTCACTCTTCTGTTTCTTCACTCTATTCAACAAACAGCAGTTTGAATATACTTAGGCACCATTCTGGGTACCAAGAATATGATGGTCCCAAGAAACTAGTCTAACAGGGAAGAAAGACAGAAAAGACAGACAGAAAGATGACCACAACACAGAGTGTTGCGTGTGGTTATGAAGAGATAGAGTGGAAATGCTGAGGAGGAGTAAAGGTTTTACAGAGGAGGTGACAGTTTGAGCTGCCCTCTTCCAGGCAGAAAGAAGAGGGAGGGAGGTATAAGCAAAGGCAAAATGGACAAAAGGGTTCGTGAGTCCTGTGCTTTGGGGCAAATGGTGCGTGGGTAACAGGAGATGAGGCCAAGAGGCAGGGAGCCTCAGAATGAGAGGGCTAACCCCAGGAATCTGGAAGGTATCTTATAGATTGTGGTAGTAACCTGAGGATTTTAAGCAGGAGGATACCATGATCTGATATTTTTTAAAAAGGAAGATCATTTTGGCAAAAGTTTGGAAGACAGGGTATAAACTACATAAAACTGACACTTTTGAATGTTTATATTTCTCTTCCATTTGTACTTGACTAATAGTACATAGAAAATTTTGAACAGGTTTTCCTATCAGCACTCAGATTTGGGTATAGCATATGTAACAAGGACAATAATTTGAAAATATTAAACCAATGTATTTTCGTTCTGCTTGAATCGTGATGCCCGTGGCTTCCCGCCCATTAGCTCAGTAGGCTTTCCTCCCCCAGGCAAGCGGTGGTTCCCAGCTAGAAACAGCGAACTATCATCGCCTAGCTTTCAGAGAGAATAACTCTCAATGCCAGCTTTGCGTGGTGAGAAAAGGGATTTCTAAATTCCAGAACTCTATCTCTTAGGAACCGAGCCTGGCTAGGTCAAATCATCAAGTCTGAGTACAAAGTTCTGGAGTGGGGAGCACACAGGAGACTATATAAGGAGAGTTCCCATTAAACTAGGAAAAGGAAATTCAAAAACTTTCCATTCTGGGTGTTAGAGAAAGGGGAGGAGGAGGGAGAGAGACAGAAAGGGAGTGAGGGGGGGAGAATGGGATCAGAAGTGAGTGTCCTGGCTCTGTGTTCCCTGGGGGTCGAACCCTGGGGGTGAGGGGAAGGCTTGTCTCTTGAATCTCAGAGCAGGAAAATGACAGAACTTTCCTAGAACGAGTTGGCACTACCCAGGCGGCATATTAGAAAGAACCGAGGAAGCTCTTGTGTGGACGGCAGGGTGAAGAGAAAGTAGCTGGGGGTTCATGCGTGCCTGCAGGCTGAGCAATGGCAGAGAACCAGCTGAGCAGGAAGCTGGTGGCGGCTTGCCATGGTCTGCATGGACCAGGGTCTGCAGCAGCCAGAGCCAGTGGTCAGGCCCTCCACGAAGTGCTCACTGCGCCCACCCCACAGTTCCAGAGGCCAGCTCGGCATCACGCCCAGAGCCTTGACCCCAGAGGCTGCATGTGCACTCGGTCCCTCTCCCCCCCAGTCACGGAACCCTTACAAAGACAGGTGAGCTCTCCTGGCACCTGGATGTCAGCTAGGGAGAAGAAATGGTTCTGACTGGGAACAATTCACATTTTAGTCTTCCCAAGGACTTGTTTTAACCGGAAGGAATTGAGATACTTTAATTGTCAAGTTTAAGTACCAGTCCCTGAACACCGCCCTCCCCCCTGCCCATCACCAGGAAAAGGTGGAGCCAGATAAATATAAATTATAGAGAATATAGGAAGTTATTTTCTTCCCTCCCTCCCTCCCTCCCTCCCTCCCTCTCTCCTTCCCTCCCTTCCTCCCTTTCTTTCTTTCTTCTTGAGTTTTTCGAGTTATATATGATGTCATTCCATATATGTCCCCCCTTTGTAGGGCAAATAAGAAATCAGCCTCAACTATTTCTTTCTCTCATTCACAGGAATACTAGAAGTCGTACAGAAAACATTTACAGGAAACTGCTTTGGGTGGTGTCCTACTTTTTTTTTTAAGTATGGGATGAAATTGTTTCCCTCTCTAACCACATTCCATTCCTTGTAAGTTTTTAAGAGGAGATGATGTTATATTCTAACTAGTCACTCTGTAGCTCACTACTTTTTCTTTTTTGAAAAAAATTGAACACAAGGCATGAGCCATCTGGGGAACATCGAGTTGTTTTTGAAGTACTTTTATTGGTATCCAGAAAAATTGTCTTGGAGTAGCACCTTCCTCTTTTCCAGTTTATCAATTCTAACTCCCAGTTTCTACAACTTCAACTATATTTTAAAGATTCTTTTTCCTCCCTTCTTTTCAGAGAGCATATTAAAAAAAATTTTTTTAAAGTCTTAATTGAATTTGTTCTTCTGTTTTACGTTTTGGTTTTTTGGCTACAAGGCATGTGGGATCTTAGGTCCCCGACTAGGGATCAAACCCACACCCCCTGCATTGGAAGGCGAAGTCTTAACCACTGGACCGCTGGGGAAGTCCCCAGAGAGCATACTAATAACTGCATCAGGTGGAATGCATTTTTCCAAAACAACCATTACAGCTGAAGGCAGAAAAAAAGTCAAAAATCACTGTTATCATAACTTCAGAAGCCCTGCCTGTTGCAGAAACCCCATGACATTTTTATAAAGAGACAACACTCTTGCCTAACTCTTCTTTTAATGGAGAGAGAGAATTATTCCCGCTAGATCCTGTCCAAGTCAAGCCGTTTTCATTATCTGTCAAACACTCCAAAATCAAGAGCCAGTTTGAGATGAGCTGAAAATCTGATTATGTTCATAATAAAAATTAAATCCCTCAATCCTTAACAAACAGAAGATTTATAATGGTTTACAGTGTATCATTGAAATTCTAGGTACACTGAGGTTTGAGTTGAGAATGAAAATAAAGGGCAAAAACTTTGCCCACTATTGCAAAGAGAGGCTCAGTGTGACGCTGCCACATCAGGTATTCTGTTTATCCCTAAGGCTGGTGCAGCAGTGACTTCAAAGTTTGATGGTGCCTGGTTTTTTTTTTTTTTTTTTTTTCTTCGTTCTTTCTTTTTGTTTTTTATTCCTCCAAAGATGTTGAGCAGCAGGCTAATGGATCCCCAGCGGGGTGCAAAGACAGCAGAAAGCACAGGAATCAGATGTCAATGTATTCCTCGGAGATACCCTGCTAGGACAGAGCTAACTAACTAGGGTTTTAGTCTTCTCTTGGGGGAACACGCTTTGATGGTTCCCTGCCCACTCTTGGCTTCCTATATGTTTCCTGATTTAAATGCTGTCACAGATAAATCATGACTTCTGCCTGTCAGCACAATTTTCTATTTTTTTTTTTTAAGGAAAAGTTTGGAATCATAAACTTAAAAAGATGAGCAAGTTCTGGAGAATTTTATACTCACATATAAACATATGTATATAAGCATGTCACATCTCCCTACTATAGAATCATCACGGGTCTGGGACTGTTCTCTGCGTGTGCTTTCCCTACCTATTACTTTATTAGACATATCTACATATTTTCTGCCAGTCACTTTCAGTCAATTGCTAGATTGCTTAGGAAACTTATTGAATAGATTTCGGGGGTTTGGGGGGGTCCTCCTTGTTTTTCCTCAACACAGGCACAGATTGGAAATTGAAGTTGTCCCAGAGGTAAGAGTTTTGATTTTAAGTGTAATGGGCATCCAAAATGTACCATTGTACTTTTTGTGGGTTCCCACCTATAAACAGCCCTTCAGGCACCAGAGAGTACTGATAATCTACCCTTTGCTTGGAGGAGAGACAAAACTCAGCAAACTGGAGCGAAAGTGGAAAGAGCTTGATCTACTTTGACCAAGCACAACCCTCTCAAAACCACGAAGTGAAACCGATTTACCCAGTGAAAGTCAAAGAAGTCAAAAAGCTGCACTGAAACCACATCTGCATCTACTGCCCGGCTGCCCCTCTGCCCTCGCCTCCACAAGCCCCGTCCTGTCCCAGGCTGCGCCCAGAAGCCTCAGGCACACAGTGCCTTTGTTTGGCCTCTGCCTTTGCTGGACCGCATCTCTCCACACTGCTCCTCCTGCAAGGGGGGTCCTCGTCATGATGTACGTATCATTTTGCTTCAGGCTCTACATGAGGCTTCTTGCCACCCAAACCTACCCCACCTTGGGGTCAGCAGGGCCCTGGCCATTACAAGGACATCTCTTGGTCTCATAGCTACTGTTCTGTATCCTTTTGCCCTCTGCCCAGACTGACTCAGCAAAGCCACGTTGGATTCTTCTGTTCCATAACGCAGACTATGTCACCTCTCACAGTCTGGGATTCATGCCATCTGCATACCTTCCCGTTTGCCTCTATCCTCTCAGACTCCTTATCACTGCACTTTCACATTAAAAACCCCAAACTGATCTCTCAGCAACAACCTGAGTTCCTGCAGACATTTTGACATTTGACCAGTGTCATAGGAGGGACCTTCCTTGCTTCGTGAGTCATTTCCTCAAGATTTTGTGTCTTCGCACTCATGGTGATTCCTGCCCACTGAGGGATTCCATTACCTTTCTGGAGCATCAACAGTTAACGTGAGATTAAATAATCTCACATTAACTCTCACAGTTAAATAATAAAAAAACACCCAACTGCTTGAGATGGGACAAAATGAGGACTCTCAAGGGACATACTTAAAGTCACTCTGCAAGGTTTCAGTCTGAGGGCTTTTTGAAATGTTGGTTTCAAAATTATATATATTATATATATATATATATAAATTATAAAGCATTATAAAGAATTTATAAAAGAAATCCATGAGATGAAAAAAATAAGTGATGATAAGGAATTTTAAAAAAGAGCATGATTTTCATGCTTTGTTCACTGAGAAGATCCAGCAGCAGGTATGAATATGAACTTTTATAAACAGCTCCTTCCACATTCCTCTTTAAATGCCATGACTTTCCCCAGTTAAATAAGAAAAGATTGTGGGACGATATCCAGCAGAGGTGAAGTGAGGCAGTAGAAAGGCCATTACATCAAAACCAAGGCCACAGATGAGTAGGACAAAGCGAATTTGGTGGGAGTGTCACTTAAGCTTTCTATATGTCAATTTCCTGTGGCTAAAAATAGCAGGTGTATCTAATGTCACAGGTAGGGAGTAAAGTAAAACAGATGTGAAAAATCAGGAATGATAATATGATGGGTTGATATTACTCCTTAAATTCTGGAAGCTGCTATTTTCATTTGAAATTCAAGTAACTTCCTTTTTAACCTGAAGATTTCAAAGTATTTAATGGGAAGTATAAAAGTAAGCCCAAATGATTGTGAACCAGTAATGAAACACTTAAATTAACATGGAAAAGCACACGAGAGTCCTTTCCAGCATTTATGGTAACTAATCACACAGGAAGGGTGTGTGGAGTTGGGTTCATTCCAAAGTAGCTTTTCAGACTAATACCAAAAATTTATCAGCCCCACAAATACATGTCTTCATCCTCCTAAGCTTTACCCACAGTAAAAGGAATTTATTAATTTCAAGAATTCATCTCATTTATGGCCTAAGTGTGCACAGCAAAATGAATAATGTTAAAAAATAATTCAAAAAAATAATAATTCAACATGGGTGGTCAAGGGCAATTTAGCAAAGCAAGGTATACCTGACACAACAGCGATGGGCCTTACACATGGGGACCCAGCTTATTCAGAGACACCAGAGGAGTGAGGGCGGGAGACGCAGATGGGAGAAAAGAGAGTTGAGGATCCTCTTATAATATCGTAGACATCATTCTTGATTTTTCATCCAAACTTTCATTATTAAATAAAAGAGCATTATGTCCCATGTATAACTAAAAGAATCTATTCTAGATTATTTTAAAGCTTTACTTGTCTGATTTTATGCTGTCATGTATTTAATGGATAATATAATACAAATAAGAACTTTTGTTGCTTATAGTCATTAAAAATTACATTTCCATCTTCAAGACAGTATTCTAGGTTTTTTTATTTTTTACTTTTATTTTTTTTAGAGTAATGTGACAGGGCTCAGCAGTCCCTAGAAGTGCTGAAAGTGAAGTGGTAGATAAGCCTGAAACTTAATGGTTATAAGGTCCTTAAAAAACAATACTGTGTTTTTAATGGAGTTAGAGTGAGAAATGAAGCCGTTTTGCTTTCCCTGCATGTGTTTCTCACTTTGAAGTTAAAACGGCAGCTCAGTCTGATTGAGGTAGGTAGGGGGTAAAGAACTGGCCAGGTTTTACACATGAAAGCAAATACTTAGCAGCAGAATTAAAAGCCAATGCACACTAAACTGTGAGTGTTAACCCATGTCAGCCCTAATTCTACTCAAAAAGTGGAGTGTGAACATTCAAAGCTGATGACACTAGTCTCCTTGCCAGGAGCAGGGTCCCAAACTCACGCAGCAGGGCTGGAAACAGGGAGTGTGCCTTGCTCAGGTTTCAGTGGTTGCCATTTGTCATGCATCTCAGACAGAGGCTTAAGATGGAAGGGGCTTTTCAAAACCCTGTGGCCCAGACCATGGGGTCAGAGCAGAAAACCATGTTTCATGGAACTCTCATGTCTAACATGATATTAATAAAAGTAAAAGAAAAACGTAAAAAAACTGAATGAGATTTCTATGGTCAGATGTTTGAGAAATTCAGAATTAATCAAGGTTAAACGTGTTTCTTTTCCAAAGGACTTCTCCGAGCCTTCAGTATTTTAATGTGCAGGAGAGGTTCCCTAATTATTGGGCCTGAGAGCTTTTTCTGAAAAGTTATGGGTGGATACTTATGTCCCATGGGGCACAGTTTGGGAAATACTGAGATAAAATATTACTATCCTTGGTTTATAGATGAGGGAGTTGAGGCCCAAGGAGAACTCGGGTCGTCTCCGGCCTCCGAGTACCAAATCTTCCCAGGGGACCAATCAGAAATCTGAGAAAAGATAAGCTGCAACCTTTTTAGGCAACACACATACCCTGGAAAGGTGTCCTAAAACTAATACTTCTGAAAGTGCGGTATAGACACTCTTCTTTCCTGGCTTGGTCAGGACACACAGACCCTCCCAAGTCATGATTACCTGATACAAAGGCATACAGA
Source organism: Monodon monoceros (assembly GCF_005190385.1). Taxonomy (NCBI): domain Eukaryota; kingdom Metazoa; phylum Chordata; class Mammalia; order Artiodactyla; family Monodontidae; genus Monodon; species Monodon monoceros. The sequence goes on along the minus strand of NW_021703772.1, from coordinate 55,391,681 downwards.
TGCTATCGATCCACTCCAATTGCAACCGAGGCAGCTCATCCTTCCGGTTCCGATCAAAAATAGCCTAGAATGGGGGAGGAGAACCTTGCTTTATTACACTGGAGTCGTTTACAGGTGCTTTGTCAAACACTTTGTCACAATGATCCGATTTTTACCAACTGAACACTTCACAAATGACAATCAATCTTTACATGTACTTTCTTTTCCTTTATCTATGATGAGAAAGTATTTTCACCTCTTTTTATGAGATTTGTAAATGAATTTATTTGAACTTTATAGCATGCAACTCCTTGGGGCCAAAATCTGTCTTCAGTTATAGGTAACTGCCACTAAATCAAGTCATCAGGTCACTGGGAATTGGGTACAACTCAAAGGAAGGGGAGATTTTTTTTGCTACAAAAATAGTGCAGGCTTTTATTTTTATAGCGAGAGAGGGTGGGATAGATTGGAAAAGATCCTTAAAAGCAATTTCATTTTAAATAGAAATTATTTGTATTAATTTTTCAGGGTGGGGACAATTTTGTGTTTCTCAATAAGGTCCTGTCGTGAATAAATTCCTAAATTTTTATCTATCACTGGATGGATGATGGGGGCAGGTACCCATCTCTCATTCCCAGCCTTTAAACGTTATGATATTATAATGTTTAGAAAACTTAGAGAAAAAGAAGTGACATATTCCGTTGGGCAGACATAAAAAGAAAGACAATCAGTTGGAATTGGATGGCTGAGATAGAGTCCTCGGACAAACACTGCCTGTTCTACGCCAGTGAGACTGTCCCTCCCTTTATTCCTAAGGAGTAAGGTCAGGGTCTAAGAAGCAACCCTGCCCTGCCTATGGTCTTACAGTAGGTTTCATCTTTCCTCTAAATAAAATGTGGCATCCACATCATTTCGGCGTTCACATAGGTTGTGAGGGCAGATTCACGACATCTCCTTGGTTCAGATATGTTGAGAAATCCTGCATCCTTCCGACTTAGGAACGAGGGTGGGAGTGGGTGGGGCCCAAATCACTAGCCGCTGAGGTCACAGAAGATAGAGGGGCGCCGCTGAGGTCACAGAGGGTAGAGGGTTGCCGCTGAGGTCACAGAAGATAGAGGGGCACCGCTGAGGTCACAGAAGATAGAGGGGTGCCGCTGAGGTCACAGAAGATAGAAGGGCGCCGCTGAGGAAAATACCTCCAAATTAGGGAGGAGGTCACCGTCTCCTACGAGCTCTGTTCATCCTTGATTGTAATGTGAAATGTAAGTATCAGGAAGGAGGACTAGGCATTTGGAGAAGACTCTGAAATATGCTGGAGGAAGGGCTGGTTCTTGTGAACTGCATGAATCTTTGTCCAAAATGTTCCTTTAAAAAATATTACTCTGGGGCTTCCCTGGTGGCACAGTGGTTGAGAGTCCGCCTGCCGATGCAGGGGACAGGGGTTCGTGCCCCGGTCCGGGAAGATCCCACATGCCGCGGAGCGGCTGGAGCCGTGAGCCATGGCCGCTGAGCCTGCGCGTCCGGAGCCTGTGCTCCGCAACGGGAGAGGGCACAACAGTGAGAGGCCCGCGTACCGCAAAAATAAATAAATAAATAAAAATAAAAAATATTACTCTGTTTTATCCTCTCTAGCTCTCATTTTTATCTGAGATTTTTAATTTAATGACTCTGTTTCTGGTGCATAGTATATAGTTATGTTTTTTTTTTAATTCACTGCTTTTTAGTATATTCACAATTAGCTGTGCAACCATAACCACAATTTTTTAAAAATAAATTTATTTATTTATTTTTATTTTTGGCTGTGTTTTCACTGCTGCCCACGGGCTTTCTCTAGTTGCAGCGAGTGGAGGCTGCTCTTCGTTGCAGTGCACAGGCTTCTCATTGAGGTGGCTTCTCTTGTTGTGGAGCACGGGCTCTAGGCGCGCGGGCTTCAGTAGTTGTGGCACACGGCCTCAGTAGTTGTGGCTCGCGGCCTCTAGAGCACAGGCTTGGTACTTGTGGCGCATGGGCTTAGCTGCTCTGCGGCATGTGAGAACTTCCAGGACCAGGGCTCAAACCTGTGTCCCCTGCATTGGCAGGCGGATTCTTAACCACTGTGCCACCAGGGAAGTCCAACCACAGTCAATTTTAGAACATTTTTATCACCCCAAGAAAAAAAAATCACATATCAATTAGCAGTCGCTCTTCATTCTTCTTCAAACCCCCCAAGCCATAGGCAGCCACTAATTCACTCTCTACCTCTATGGATTTGCCTGTTCTGCACATTTCATGTAAATGGAATCATATGATATGTGGTATTTTGTGACCAGCTTCTTTCGCCTATCATAATGTTTTCAAGGTTCACCCCCATAAGCATGCATCAGCACTTCAATCATTTTTATTGCCAAATGATATTCCCTTGTATCATTATTGTATACCATATTTTATTTATCAGCTCATCAGTAGATGGACATTTGGGTTGTTTTGACTTTTTGGATATTATATATAATGCTACAACAAACATTCAAGTTTTTGTGTGGATGTATGTTTTCATTTCTCTTGGGGCTATACCTAGAGGTAGAATTGCTGGCCACATGGTAACTCTAATGTTTAATGTTTTGAGGAACTGCCAAACTGTTTTCCAAAGCAGCTGCATCATTTAAATTCCCACCAGCAATGTACAAAAAGTCCCAATTTCTCCACATCCTTGCCAACTCTTGTTATTGTCTTTTTGATTATAGTCATCTTAGTGGGTGTGAAGTGGTATCTCAGTGTGGTTTTGATTTGTATTTCCCTGATGACTAATGATTTTGAACATTTTTTTTCATGTGCTTATTGGCCATTTATATATGTTCTTTAGGGGAATGTTTATTCAGATCCTTTACCCGTTTAAAAAACTGGGTTGTCTTTCTATTGTTACGTTGCAATAGTTGCTGTACATTCTAGATACTATGCCCATATCAGATATATGCTTTGTGAATAATTTTTCCCATTCTGTGAGTTGTCTTTTTACTTTCTTGATAGTGTCCTTTAACACACAAAGTTCTAAGTTTTGATGACATCCAATTTCTCTATTTTATCTTTTGTTTGTTGTGCTTTTGATATCATATCTAAGACACCATTGCCAAATCCAATCCAGAAGATTTATATTGCTTTCTTCTAAGAGTTTTATAGTTTTAGCTCTAACATTTAGGTCTATGATACATTTTGAGTTTATTTTAGGCTATGGTGAGAGATAGGGTCCATCTTCATTTGCACGTGATATCCCGTTGTCCCTGTGCCATTTGGTGAAAAGATTATTTTTCCCCCATTGCATTATCTTGGCACCCTTGCCAAAAATCAGTTGACCATAACTGTAAGGGGTCATTTCTGGACTAGTCACTTATTAACAAATGTTTGATGAGTATGTGAGATACCACTTTGTCCTGTGTTTTCCCTTTACAGAATTTTGCATCTTGTAATTGATTATTGGTGATTATTTATTTAATGTCTATATTTCCCAGCAGCTGACAAGCTTCTTGAGGGCAGGGAAGATGGTGCCTTGCTCATGGCTGGATGCACTGTGTCCAGCTTCATGCCTGATACTTGAAGGTGTTCAAGCATGTGCTATTAACTGAGTCACTGCTTCCAGTATTAATCTGGATGTTGCCCAGATTAGCCTTTGTCTTCATGAAGTTACTCTGGTGACCTTTAGGACTATGACACCTGAAAGGGCTCTTGGACAATTTTATTCCTAAATATCATGGAATAATGGGCACAGCAGGTGTCCAATCTGGGTGTGTGCATTTCCAGACATTTCTGGAAAAGCACTAATGTGGGATAGCCCTGCCACAGCAGTTAGGCCTGAGGAGATAGTCATCAGCCGTGTTAAGTAGGCTTTTGTGGGGAGAAAGCAGCACTTATAGCTATGTATCCACCACAAAATTAATTTCATTTATGTCTCCAGAAAAACCCTTACCTGAGCCTACAAAAATTCCTTAGTGCTGCACCACTGCACCCGCCAGCTTGCCAATGCTGTCAATTGACTCATATTTTTTTCATTTAATTAAATAACCTGTGGTTTTGCTGCATTGTAAACCCTTCAGAGGAGGCCTCTGAAACAGTTTTTTAAAGAGGAGAAAAGCTTTTATTTGAAAATATACATATAGCTGACAGAAATTTGAGTTGTGCTACGTTTTACACATTAAACTATGTATCCCAATCTAGTATCTGTATTTTGTAACCAAATTTGGTGACATCACCAAAGAAGAACAAAGGGATGTGTTGAAAACAGTATAAATAGATATTGCTTTGGAAACTAAAATAATTGATGGGTGTTTTAACTTTTGTAGTCTTTCTGACCTTTGTAGGTAAACAACAAATAAAGAATAGTCAAAATTAGTAAGTCTGTGAGTTCTTTAAGCTAGGAGCTAGTTCTGCTGCTTTTCCTTGTCTTTAAATGTCAGCAAAGAAAGGTGTTTTAAAACTTGAAGATCTTATAAATAACACCAAATATTCAAAACTGAGTTGATTTGAATCCTCATAAACAGACATTCTTGACAATTAACACATTCCTTGAGCTGCAATGAATCTTCTGTGCTGTGGCAGGCTTTAGAATACTCTGGACCATTCTTTGAGTCGTTGGGTGATATGTTTGAAGCTACCCATTCATTAAGAATAAAGAGGCCGCCCTCTCCTTGAGGGTGGTGACTGAGGCGTTTATGTCTTTGTCTCCTGATTAGTAAAAACAGAATCATCCTTAGCCTACAGTAAGCATTCTCAAATAATAATTGAATGGATGAATCCAATCTAAATAGCATTTCAATCAGCAGAACTTAGTTCCCCAGACACAACTTTTCATTTCCCAAAAAAGGAAAAGAAACAGAGACTTGATTTGCTTTTGGGATTTTGGAAAGTTCAAAATTGGAAAGTAAAATCCAGAATATCCATTATTTACTGCACCTGCCTGTTCTAGCCCATCAAGGCTGGACAGCTTGCTTGCCTTTAATTTTTTTCTGTATTTCTGTTTCAAAGTAGCCACTGATTACATATGAAATGCCAGCCCTAGGCTTTGAGTTATTCAAATACTACCCTGCGATCCTCCCTTGCGCCTACTTCTCCCACTGTGGGAGTACAGGAAATGCTTGTTAAGTAGATCAGCCCTGTTAATCAGAAACCTGGGAATAAGAGTGTTTAGCATCTAAGTTCAATTAAAGCTTTAAACTTTCAAGAGTGCTTCCTTAAATCCATTCTCTGTCTTTCCCATTTTCAAGGTGCGATTTGAAGTTATTTTTGAAAATGTCATTTGAAAGGGTAAATACGTCATAAAAAAAGGAAGAACTTACTGAAGGAGTGAGTTTGAGTTCTGCTCTCTCCCGATCTCCTTGTTCAAAGAACTCGCTGGTTACAAGTTCAGCCACCTGAAACATAGAAATATTTAAATTGACAGGTATGTGTAATTCATCACTTGACACAAGTTATTTCTGGCTTATGTGTATGGTAGCTATCTTCAAGACAGACAATCATTTAAAAAGCTTATGAGTAAGTACATTAATCTTTTGTGTTTGAAGGTATTATAGAATTTAATCAATGAAACTGATTTCCTTTTAATCAGAAGAACTTGTGCAATGTTTTTTTATTTATTTTTGTTGAAATAGAATTGAAGTACAGTTGCAATGTATCCTTAAACACATGCCAATAGACCATCTGACAGTAGAGCTTATATATACACGAGGCACAAGGTTGCCACCTTCAAAGCAGGAAATGTTCTATCCAGAAAAATGAAGCAAATAATAACCTAATAATAACTGATGTTATTATATTATTATACTATATTTGTAATAATAATTCAGCCAACTTTTGGTTGTTTCTGTGCAGATTCTTTACTTTGTCGCATACCTGTATTTTAGTTTGGTTTCATCTTGCCATCACAAAAACTCCTTAACCACATCACCCTACCACTATTTATGTGCACTCTGGAACGGATACACCCAGGGCCCACCCCTTACTTCCTACAGTAGCCATCAGTCAAGGGGCAGAACTAATGCTAGATTCACTGTTCATACCAGACTTTTACAGTATGTTATGATATAGTCTGAAGAATGTGATTTGGTCTTCAGGCTGTCTCAATCCATGTACTAAATAACAGTGTTTATTTATGGTGGGTTCTAGTTGGTACAGCACAATGGAATGGCTGTTCTACCCCAAACCACAGAGATTTTTTCCAAAGTAAGGACACATATTTTTCTACTTTTCATCCATTAGTGCGGATGGTCAGAAGCTACTGATCATGGTCAAGCTTACAGAGATTTTCTTCTTCCCCAAGCCCTGTGCTTCTACTGACAGTTTTATGGGAAGCAAACTGATGTAACAGATAAGTGCTGAACGGGTGTTTTCAACAACACTATGATGTACATCTAGGATATTTCTGAGGTGAACTAGCTGGATTACAAAATATTGGAAGAGCAGAAAAGAAGTACCAGACAACTTGATGGCAAGAAGATCTGGATCCCCAGACTAATTTTTCTCTATTCCAGGCTCTTGTAAAGATGAGGTTTTTAGGTCTGGCAAAGGTTAGAGTGGTTTAATTTTGGTCAAGTGCAGAGAATCAAGATAATTTACCTAAAGTATATCTCTCAGGAGATTTGTCAACCATAACTGGTAACCATTGCCAAAACTTAACAACATCTAACACCCACACACACATCTGAGAGTAGCAAGTATGCAGTCATTTATTAAAAAATAGAATGGCTAGTTCAGATTTTAAACATTTTAAAAATTCAACAGCATAAAACCAGTTGGAACTGACTCAATCTTTCTAGGACCTGGTTCACTTGTCTCTCTTCAGTCTCTGCCACTGCCTTTCACTTTAGCACTCCAGGCCTCTCTCATTGGTCTCTGGCCTTCCTTTTGAGAAGAAATGGTCCCCTAAGGACCTGGCCTCATTATTCAGTTCCCATAACTCTCCCTCAGAATCCTCTGAGGTGGATCTTTTGCACTAAAGAATGCACGTGTGCATATGAGGTCACCCCAAGGTGGGAGTCCTGCAGAGGTCAGTAGCTCCTGGAAAGCAAAGAAATTAAAACAAAATCCTTTTCCTTGAGCTTTCTAAAGTGGTCTTGGGTATTTCCCCTGAGCTTCTTTCACAGCTCAACTTGTACAACTGTTTCATTTGTACTTAAAATCCCAATCAGGACTATTAAGTGGCTCCTGATTGAATTTTTTATTAAAAAAGGAAATTGAGATGCTAATCAGGCCTTGGGGGCTGACTGGGGAAACCCACATGCTTAGAGTCATGTGTGTGAGGAAGGCAAAGTGAAATATATACCAATGGAAACACATTTTGAAAGGGAATTTAAAAAAAATCAACATCCAGGAAATTGGAAATATATTTCTATTCTTAAAATAAGTTTCTACTGTTTTTGTCTAACTGTTTCCTAAAATCCTATTAGAAGTGAGTAAGGTTTTGAAAATACCTAACCTATTCAATTCAGATACAAACACAAATGAGATCTACAGTTTAGAGTTGTGACAAGATTTCTGATGGAAACATTTGGAAAAAGATGGTTTTGTGTTTTATTTCCCTGACCTCATGAGTTTCTGCACTGGTCGGCAGAAGTTCAAATCCTAAAAATAAAATAATATTTATATCAATGACCGAGAAGACCACCTACAAGTGGCCATTGGGCCTCTTCGTTCTATAATCTCAATGCGGAAACTTTTTTCCTTTCAAGTACTTTGGTCACTTTCTGGCTCCCACATGGGCTGCTGCTCCTTTCGTTGTGACATGCATTTCACTGGGGTTCTGAAGGCCCTGGCAGATCATCCCTCATCTACCCCCTTTCTAATCTTCTTTATTTTTCCTCCAGTTACCCTTTCTCCTACTCTCCACTACCTTCCACCCCTATCACAGGGGCCACTCTCAATACTACACTTTTCCCCACTACCTGGAAGAGCCACTTACATATTCTCTGCAGTTTATTCCCAAACTGTACTGTAAGGGAGGCCTTTCCACACTGGGGAAGGGAAGGGTGGGCAGAGATGTAGAAATAAGCAATGTAACCACACAAATCCTTCACCATAACCTGCTTTATGTAACTTCAAGCATGTCATACTAAAACGAAAACCAAGGCACTGGAAGAGAGCTATTCGTTGGAGGAGAGTCTATAGGAAAACTGCACCACCTGCACTGAACTGTGATGTGAGAAAGACATAAACTTTCATTTGTGCTAAGCAACTAAGACTTGAGATTATATTTGTTACTGCAGCAAAGCCTAGCTTAGCCCTGACTAACAAAAATTGGTATGGAAGTGAGGTAGTGCTATTAAACAGAAAGGAAGGGAAGGAAGGGAGAGAGAAAGGGAAAGGAAGGAAGAAAAGAAAGACCCTAAAATATGTGGCATTGGCTTGGGGGCCAGGTATTTATAAAACAGTGAGGTTGTTAGAAGCTATGAGGATGATGATCCATGTTACACAGTGGCAAAATATTTTGTACAGTTCTCATGGAAATAAAGCAAACAATGTACCCAATGAATTTATAGCCTTAGGGGAAGAGACTGGAAAACAAAGTTAATAGCATGTGATGGTTGCTGTTGACTGTTTTGCTAGGTATTGAAAGAAGTGAGCTCAGAAAAGGGTTGGCAGGTCTATAACTAGGAATGAAAGGGAATAGAGAAAGTTACAAATTCAGGATCTTGTAGGGATAGAATATGAAGCTGCTTCTTAATCCCAAACTGTGAAAATAAAAATTGAGATACACTTTGAATGACAAAGGCTGATCAAGACTCAGCCTTGCAACAAGAATCAAATGGAAGATGTGGCCAGTAACACATAGTTAACAACTATGAATGAATTAGGTGGCACACACAACCTCCTTTTAGTTAGACAAAATGGCCCAGAAAAATGATTTAACTACATGGTTTCCTCACTGGTGCCAAATACTAGGCCCCAAATACTAGGAATTAACTGTTGAGAGAGGAAGAAAGATGTATGTCTGCTGTATTTCCTTGTTCCTGAATATAAGGAAGCAAAGAAATACAGTAGATCTAAGAAGGTTGTATAGAATCTAACTGTGGATGTGGTTATTAGCAAATGGAAGTGACTGGAATCAAAGACCTAAGAAGGTGACTAAATGTGCCAAAAAAACCCACAAGCCTTTGACTATTTAAAACTTAAAACAAGCCTTGGGCCTTCAAACTTCTTTAGGGGGGAAGCAGGCTGAGAAAGCTGCTTGGCCTTTGAATCTAGCCAAGGAGGATAATGGAAAAGGAATAATTTCCTAGGGTGGATCTAAAGGCCATGGAAAATATTGAATTGGGCAGCATCTCCCTGAGAATCAGGGCCTACCACAGAGTAGAAGGCCCTCCCAGAGAATGCCCAGTGGGATTTTGGAATTGCTGTGGACCCCTAACTGCCAAATATTGCCATCTCTTCCCTTTCTAAATGGGACTGTCATAATGAATATTTTGTGGAGTGGGTGTTATGTGCTACATTTTGGGTGTGTGTGGGTCTTTAGTTCATCTTTAGTTTAATCTTTACAGACCTGCTGTAGAGATTAGCACATATCATCCAGAGATCCTGGACTTCCAGCTTAATATCACGACTGATGGGATATTTGGGTCAACTCCCTTGGAGGTGGTGGTGGGGAGGGGGGCGGTGAGTATATTTTGCCTGGAGGAAGGAGAGTGAATCACATTTTTGGTGATTAGAAGGGCAAACAGTGGTAGTCATGTTTTCACCAACTATTTCTGGCTTTCTATTTTCTGGGCACATGAAAGGATGGGCACTTCCTGGCTGGGTGAGATCATGTGACCAAGTTCTGGCCAATGAATTGTAGGGGGGCGGACAGCATTTAACTTCCAGTGTAAGACCCACCCGGGCCTCTGCTGGAACGATCCAGACAGTAGCTGCTCCCTCAGCCCCAGTCCAGGATGAGGACAGAGGCGCCAGCCATGCCCAGAGGCACATGTCTCCAGGTGATGTGTTAGTTTAAAACACTGAGATTTTGAGCTTAGTGATAACATAGCCCATTCTGCCAACACACTTGCATCATTTAAAAATGCTGATTAGTGCCTCCTGTGTAAGAAAGCATAAAACACTAAGAATGAAGGCTTTGGAATCTCATCTGCTAGGATTTGAATTCCTCCTCCACCACTTACCAGCTATATGCCTCAGGCTACGTATCCTTTCTAAGCCTCATTTTTCCCATTGGTGAAATAGGAATAATCACTGTATTAGTTTCCTAGTGCTGTCATAAATTACCACAAATTTGGTGGCTTAAAGCAACAGAAATGTATCCTCTCAAAGTTCTGGAGGCCAGGAGTTCAATATCACTTCACTGGACAGAAATCAAGGTGTTGGTAGGGCCATGTTCCCTCTGGAGGCTCCAGGGGAGAATCTGTACTTTGCCTCTTTCAGTTTCTGGTGGCTGCCAGCATCCTTCTGCCTGTGGCCACATCACTCCAATCTCTGCCTTGTCTTCACACACCTTCTCCTCTTCTGAATGTGCCACCTCCCTGTGCCTCTCTCTTATAAGGACACTTGTGATTGAATTTAAGGCCTACCTGGATAATGATGATGATAATGATAAAGGTGGCCCTTAACTTAATCACATCTGCAAAGACCCTTTTTCCTTCTAAGGAAAAACCATTTACAGGTTCCAGGGATTAGGACCTGATATCTTTGGGTTGCCATTATTCAGCCCACTACAGTCACAATACCCACCTCAGAGGATTTTTGAGGATTAAATGATATAATACTTATAAAGCAGTCATTTAACATTGGTTATTTAGTCAATAAATATTAGTTTTTTATTGCTATATGAATGTATCTTATTTTCCCTTAAATGTCAAGTCTCAGGATACCAAGTTATCATTTTAGACCCCACAGCCCATCCAGTAGGTGCCTCATAAAACCAAAAGAGCTATTAACCAAATACTATCAAGGTAATAAAGGATCTTTAGTTGGGTAGTTATGGGATTAAAAACTATTCTAGCTCTAGAACTAACACTTTTGGGCAGTGAAACCAGAGGTGGTAAAGGCATTAAATTTGGGATACAAATTAAATTAGATACTACACATTTTGGCCAAAGAGCCCTCTGATCTCTAAATAGACTTCAAAGAAAAAGAAAATCCTTTTTATCCTTTTTTTTTTTTTCTTCACATGTAAAAAACTGGACCTTGTACTAAAACACGGTTACCTATTCAAGAACACTACGTATGAAACTCCTGCCTTAAGAAATGGTCAAGGTGTTATTTGGATTTAGTGCATTAAAAAAAATCTTACAGAGTCAGAAATATTATTTCTCAGTGGAAGCACGATAAAGAAAGTCTAGGCAATAAACCGTCGCCCTAAACCTCCTCCTATTTTTTACACCACGTTAATACTGATGCAAATTAACTCAGGTTTCAGTGCCTGGTAGACAGGGCTCTGGGAATACTGTCCCCCCCAGTCCCTCCTCGGCGGAGCCCTGTCATTAATCACCACTCGCCTGTCTGGAGATCTCCCACGGTTTGGTCACGGCTCCAAGGTCACAGGCTGTCATTAACATTGATCTGAAAAACAGAACCAAACAAAACAGCCTGAATAATCTTTTGTTGCATTCCTAAACAAACCCGTCCTAGATACATACATAAATAAAATGGGACCGCGGCCAGCTTACATCTTTTCCTCAACAAGGGCAGCACTGTTGATAGACCCATGTTTAGCACCTCCATCACGCAGCCGCACTACTTCGGAAGACAAAGCTCGCACACACTCTCGGTGGCCCTTTTGTTTTGCCTGCGGCAGATCAAGGAAAGCCAAGCACTGCTTTCTCTATACCTGAACCAAGCAAGCTCTGCTTAAAATAATTTGTAATGGACGATGCTTTTTATTTTTAACTCTCAGCAAGGGAATCAGTATATAATACTCTATACATAGCTCATAAACCTGTTTACCAATGTATCACTGATTGATAGGGACGGAAGAAAACCCACACCAAAAAGGCAAACCACATGCCCCGTTAGGGGCTCCTGAATTTTCTTTCTTTCTTTCTTTCTTTTTTTAAAATTTTTATTGGAGTACAGTTGCTTTACAATGTTGTGTTAGCTTCTACTGCACAGCAAAATGAATCAGCCATACATATACGTATATCCCCTCCCACTTAGGACACCACAGTGCATTAAGTAGAGTTCCCTGGGCTATACAGTATGGTCCCATCAGCTGTCTATTTTATACATAGTATCAATAGTGTATGTGTGTCTCCTGCACTTAAGATTTACAGAGGAGAACCACACAGTTTGACTCCAGTTTACTACCTGGCTACAACCATGTTTTATAAGCATTACGAAGAAGAAACATATTCAGCTACAGCTTTCATTAATTTGAGCCCATAAGAAAGCACAGGAAATACCTGAAGCAGATTTTTGAGGGGCAGATTTCTATTGGTTTAGAAATCTAGAATCCACATTGAAACCTGGATATAAAAAACGGGGAACAATTCAAATTGTAGATAGCTCTTGTATTTCTAATTGGATGTGGTGAGAAGGGAAAAATCAGGCACACTCTTTGTCCAAAATCTGCTTTCTTTTACTAAAACCAGCAGCGCGTGATGAAAACTAACGAAGGATCTGAGCTGGGAAACCACATCTTGGCTAACTCCTTTTGGAAGAAAGGAGTGTGTTGTCAAAGGTCAGAGGGCTGCTGCCCTGATGTCAGGTGTTAACATTTCATACCCTGCTGGATTCTACTGCCTTGGAAACATGTCTGCTTCCCAGATGGCAGGGCATGCCTGGATGGTGGTAGGGTTTGTGTAACTTCTCCAGGAAACCCTCCAGGGAACAAGGCAGACCGGCAAATAACAACAGGTCATTCAAGGCACAACCAGGCAGTGCCAGCATGAGCAGCCCTCTAGGAATCAGACACCGTCTAATTCCAAACACTCCTGTGCTAAGCCCTGTGCAAAGAGACACATCAGTCTATTCTTCGTGCTTCATCTTTTGGGACAAGCACTTCTACAGTGCTTACATGTGCCTGCCTCTGTACTAAGTGCGTTACCAACTACCTACTAACTACCTACTAACTAAATGACTCCTCATCACAAGATGCTGTTATTTCTATTTTACAGAGAGGTCAATGGCAGCATGGAGAGATTAAGTAACTTTCCCAAAGTGCGTAAAGGATTCAGGATTCTGTGCTTATCGCAAAGCTGCCAGAGCCCCTCTTGCTAAACTCCAGTGATTCTCATTTTAGGTTCTGCTGGTACCAGAGAGGGACATGACTGTAGGTAATGCATTAGACTTTGTAGTCTCTCTCCCGGATAGGAAATAATCTCTGTGAGGCTGCCTACTTGTACCATAGTTGGATAATTACTTAAGTTCCATCTGCTTGATAATTTGCAACTTACTTCTCAAATTCATATCAACATTAATCAGTCAATCAACAAATTTATTGAGTATCTGCTAGGTGCTCTGATGATGAGAATTCTAATAGCTACCATTTATTGAAGAGGCATTAGAGGGTGATTTACATAGTTTCTATATGAGGTAGGGATACTATTATTATCTCCATTTTACAAAGCAAATAGTGCTTTGCATTCCTGGATCAGAGAGGTCGGGTACCTTGCCTGAGGTTACACTGCTAGGAGCTATCAAAGCTAGGATTAGGATCCATATAGTCTGACAGAAGAGCCTCTACTTTCAATGAATACTCTGCAGTGGAGCAGAAAGTCTGTACAGAGAAGGAAGACTGAAAAAGACTGGGAGGGAGGACGGTGGAGTGTCTGAAACCTTTATCCAATTGGTGTGGGGAGTCAATGAAGGTTGGGGACATAGGAGGAACCTGGCCAGAGCTTCAAGGAGAGAACTTTAGGTAGTAGATGTGGAAATAGTTTAAAGAAGTAGAGAATGGAAGCAGAGAGACAGTAGGAAAGCATAAATTGATAAGGTCATAAAACAAAGGAGGGGAGAGGGGAAAGAAAGTCAAGGATAGGGTTGGGAGCTTGCACAGGAAGAATGAACAGAAGGAGGCGAATGGGCAGTTTTACCTTATTTTTTAGATCAAGCCTCTGTACTTGAAAGGCCTTCTCTAAAATATGAGAGCAGGGAGGGAGTTTGTAGCAACTGTTTGAGTCCTGAGGTCTGCACAACTCTAGTGCATTTTAGAGCTAGGTGGTGCAATCTGCTTAGTGCGACTGTAGGAATGAACGGTCAGGAATGTCCTCTGTGGGGCGGGAAGGGGATGGTGTGTTCCTAGTGTATCTGAGACTCGCAGCAGCTCCTTGTTATCATGCCTCTCCTCCTCTAGGAGCCAAAATTATTTGGATAACTATCTTGCGATAATTACTATTTTCTTGTTTTTCTCTACTTGTTAAAAGCATTAACAACTCAAAAGGAATACACTGTAATTTAAAAGATATATCCAAATTCAGTAAAAGATTACACGTATGAACTGAATTTTATGCTTACCATACAAAAAGATTACACCTCGCAGTCTGCACTCTGTTTCACTGTTTTAAATTTTGAACACAAATACAGACCCCAAATGGTCAACATAAAATGACAGAACGGAAGTAACTCAGGTTCTGTTTCTTTATCTTTAACGTCACCGAGCTATCATTGTTTATTCTGAATACATGGTTTAAAAGCAGAAAGGTGATGTTCTCAGAGGTTGGAGACACAAACTGCATCTGGAGTGAGTGCAGAAAGTTCCGAACCGTTAGCAACTTACTCCTGAAAATGTGTCCGGAGTCCACCTGTGCCAGGGGCTGACGGAATAACTGGACGTTCTTGGAATTAACTTACATGTATGATAGATGCACAATGAAAGGATAAGTAATACTGTGCTAATTTGAAGCTTTCATAGCAATTATTTTGATACTCAACAGTAATCTCAGCCGTTGTTTAGAATTTATTCCAACAAAAGATTTTTCTCTGGGAGGAGTGTCTCATTGTTGACATTGTTTAGATTGCAGGCACATGGTGATGATAAAAAGCAGACCAACTTTTAGTTGGTTTTATTACTATTTCAAAATTCTCTAAGACAGTGCTCCCCCTGAGCCCCGCCAGCTGCCCGCAATGTGCACATGGTCAGAGTCCAGCTGTGAAATTGCAGGGGCGGGGGAGGGCAGAGCTGGGGGAAGAGGAGAGTTCCTGAAGCATCTCACCTCTGCTTTATGTACTGTGCTTCTAAATAAGATTTTCTTACATGTGGGGTTCCCTGCCGAAGAATTTGAAAACGTCTGTGGGAAAACACTCAGGTGGAGACATGGAACGAGTGCTGGCATTTTACGAGTTGTGCTCAGGAGGGAGGCCAGACCCAAGAAACCCGGTGGGACCATTTGTGAGGATGCTGAGGAAAAAGAGAAGAATTCCTTGAGGGACGATTACATTTAGGGGGCAGTGGGGAGGAGGAAGGACTAGAGAAGCACAAATAGGAGAAGAAAAAGTCAGAAGAAAGTAGAAAATACAGAAGAGCATGGGCTTTGCGGAAGCCAAGGCAGGGAAAAGTTTTAAGAAAGGAAAGGCCAACACAGTTAGGGCTGCGAAGAGATGGAGGAAGCTGAAGAGAACAAAGGCTGTAGGATCTGATCCTTAGGAGGTGACCGGTGACTTTCAAAATGCACAGAAATTACATTTCAGCAACTAAATTCCTCAGTGGAGGAATTCACTCTAAATACTAAATACTCTGTGGTAACTTCATACTTTGGAATACTATGCAACAATCAAAGATGATACTGGTATGGACATGGAAAGAATTCCAAGGCATACAGCTGAGTGAACAAGTGAGTTCAGATTGACATGTAAATATATAATTTATGTTAAAACGAACAAACAAACAAATCTACACTAAACAGTATGTTTCCCATGGGTACACATGTATGGAAATGCTCTGACAATAGTCTGAAAAGAAACAAGGAATTGCTAACAGAGCAAAGCTATGCACAGTATGGGAATTGGGAATGATGCTCAAAGAACTGGGGGGTTATCTGTAATTTTACTTTGTTTCAGAAAAATATATTCCTGTCGTTACTTGTGGGATTAAAAATGATTTAAAAAGAAAGAAATTGCCTTGTAAGAGGTTAGAAGGAGTGTGAGTGAAGTGTGGAATTGAGGGAGAGAAGAAAATTACGATTGGACTTTAAGAAGGAGGCAGATTTTAGGGATTTTTTTTTTTTTTTTTTTTTTACTGAGGAGATGGAAGCATATTTTTTAGACTTAGAGAGGTCATGCTGGGGGGAAAAAGAAGTCAGCTTTTGAAAATGCAAGCCAAAGGAGTATAATTGACACAGCAAGGTCAGGGGTCGGGGTGGGGCAGGGAGGTGGAGGGACTGGAATAGGACACAAGCAGAGATGCTAGTGTTGAAGACAGGAAGGGTCCTTCCCACCCTCACCCATCACCAGCCCCCTGCCCCTGCTACCCCACCGGAAAGGATGCAGAAAAGTCTGTAAAGATAACAGATCTTGATTTGTAAGACAAGCACAGTTGTCTTTAATTCCTCAAAAAAAAAAAAAAAAAAAAAAAAGCTAACAGAGAAATAGTAATGCAGAGAGGGGAGAAGTAGAGTGCCCTCTGGTGAGAGAGTGAGAAGAGGGAAGCGGCAGGCAGGGCTCTGTGTTCTCAGATGGAGGCGGAGGTCTTGCACGTGCATGCGGGCCAGGGCTGGGGTAGGGATCTCACTGGGGGCGATGCCAGTGGTCGCCTGGCTGTGGAGCAGACACACTGTGCCCAGAAGCCCAGAAAGCTCACAAGCTTTCCCAGAAATGCTTAATAAATCTGGAACAGGACTAATTCACCAGAAAGTCTGGGGATGGGTGAGATGGGGACAGTGGAAGGACAGGGTATGAGAGAAAGAGGAATAGTGCCCAACCAGCTGGAGTGGCTGCAATCAGGTGGTTAAACTGTGCCACATAAAAATGATGGTTTGCTGCTGTCTTTTCTAAACAACTGGGAAGAAGTCCTGTGAAAAGTCTAGAACAGATTCCTTATTTCCAGCACCAAAATCTTTTGATTGGTTTTCTATCTACAATGTCTATTGTCTCTAAAAAAACCCCCAAACTAACTCTCACTTTCCTTTGTTCTGTGTAACTGTTTCCGGAGGTTCAAAAATCCCCCCTCTCCTGCAATTTGCATGCCTGCTGAAACGGGACAAATTCAAACATCATTTTCTAATTTTGAAGGCAAATTTATGGAGAGGAGGCAAAATAAAATAAATTAGAAAACGAAAAGACACATTCTCTAATTATTCAACTAATTTCTGAACGTTTTGAATGTAAGCTTTGTTACTTTAAAAACTACTTGTGTGCTTTTAGCACTGTCAGAAAAGCATGGCTAAATCGTCAAATAATGAAGAAACACATAAACAAGAGCTGTTTCTTACCGAAATATATCACGATGTTTTTTGATGTTCCAATCATATTCTCCTTTACTGACAAGTTTGAAGAATTCAGTTCTCCTCCTGCATGAAATCAAATGAAAAAAGAAAAAAAAACAAACCCTGGAATGAAATTTCTCAGTCTGTGCGGTGACATAAACACATTTATGGGAAAATATAAGACCGCCTCAACCAAGTAACTTAATATTTGAAATCATGAGGCTAAAGTGCTATCAAAATAAATCACTTTAAAAAAAAATGTTGAGGCTTCAAGAAAAAGCCACAATCATTTCTGAATGTATTTACAACGGAGGAGATTATCGAGCCATAAAACAGAAAACAGTGTGGTCCTGCATTTGGGATTACTTGATGTGAAGCCCTGTGACTTTTACTGAAAGTCAGAGAAGGGAGGCAAGGACATATAAAAAGCGGGAACAGTTCCAGAATGTTCTTTTATCATTCAACTTAGAACTGACCTGTATGATGATCCAAGATACGATAAACTCCCTGGTAGTAAATTCAGGACAAATACTTTCGTAGAGGTTAGAAGATAACTATTTCACCATTTCAGTGCTTAAACACATAGGCTATGGAGTCAGAAATAACTCTGTTAAAATAATGGTTCAGTCACTTCCTTGCTCTGCAACTTTGGAAAGTCACTTAAACCCTCTGAGCCTCAATTTCCTAAGCTCTAACTTGGGGGTCCTATTTGCTGACTCAGAGTTATTGTGAGGATTAAATGAGACGACATGCAGCGCATTTAGCATGTGTCTACACATTTTAAGTGCTGGATACACAGGCATGTGGAAACACATTTGGAGATGTATAGATATGGAAAAGACAAGAAGGGAATCTTCTCAAATTGTGAATATAGTGTGACATTTCTATTTTCAAAATCTTTCTTTAGTCTAGTTATATGATTTTCGTATTTATAGTGAGAAAGGAAAAAAAAAGACATCACCATTTTTATTGTTTAAGAATCATTTCCCAAGGTTTCACTCTCTTGGCACTTACTAATGAGAGACCATTTTAAGGATTCTGGCATGTTGTTTCCCGAAGTGCATCCCACAAAATGCCAATCTTGGGAGGTGCTGCATGAAAGGGAGTGCTCTGGCCGAGTGGATATGAGAAATGCTGCCTGTGATATACCTCTTTAGAGACTCACCACCACAATAGCCTTTTGAAGGCTCTGCAAAATACTGAGAAAAGCCTACTCACCCTGACTTAACCACAGAATCCCATAGCACTGATGTTTTAAGAAATACACTTTAGAAAATAGTACCATGTCATTTATGGTGGAAATCAGAGTAGGATCTTAAACACTTATGCTGACCCATTGTAATCTGGGGGGGACAAAGGACAAGATGCTGAGTGCTATTGGCTTCACTGTTTCTTGTCTGGAGTCCCCATCACCAGCTGGCCAACAGTATGGACTTCTTGCCACCTGGTCAGATGGACAACTTAATTCACCTGAAAGGGGGCAGGTCAGGAAGACAAACAGGTGACTCATTTCCTTATTTGAGACACAAAGGCAGGGCCTGGATTTGCTTCTTCAAGTGGGTACAGGTCAAGGTCACACCACGGATGGGATAATCTCCCCAACAACATCACTGCTCTCAGCAGGGATGGCCCTGCACAGTCACATGCAAGGGCCTGGCAGCACCCCTCCCCTTTGGGTGTGCAGGTGTGGGCATATCTTTTCTTTGTATACCTTTACCACCTTTTTCACTTGCCCACTCCCTTCTTTTTGACCATGGTCATGCCTTTTTCACATCACCACCACTGACTGTGATCTGCAGTAGAAAGAGATGGCTGAATGGAAAGAGCCCAGGTCTGGACTCACACAGACCTGGGCTTGATGCTGACTGTCACTCACTAGCTGTATGGTCCTGGGCAAGTGGTTCCACGTTGCTGAGCCTCAGTTTCCAGCTCTGCGGTGAGAATTTGCAATGAGGTGCATCAAGTGTTTGGTACTGGTAGATACTCAATACCTGATAGCCATGGTTGATGTGTAAATAATATTAACGGTAATACTGCCAACAGTGATACACACTGGACTAATTGGACTTTATGGAGATTGAAGAGGTCATCTACTTCTTTTTTCTGCCTGAATGGAAATTCTTCTTTTTTTGAATAATTGTGGAGCAGAAAGTTTGGTGCAACAGATATTTATTGAACAACTAGTGTGTGCCAACTCTTTACTAGGCTTTATGGACACAAGACAATTTGTAAACATCTCTGAGTTTACCAGGGGTGATCAACAAATACAGGTAATCCCCCTTCAAAGGTGATGCTAATGATACTGGGACTAGAGTGAGGTTAGAGAGAGACTCGCCTTGCGTACAAAATTCAAGTGGGTGCCCCAAACTCAGTAATCAAGACAAATAATATCTTAATGCAATGTTTTTAAAAATCAGCATAAATACAAAAAAACCCCATGATGAACAAAACATCAGAATTTTAAATAAAGACAGGATCTGACACTGCACTCTTCGTGACCCACCTCAGTTGCCTGCCCCTACTCCTCGCCCTGAGGAGGCTAATATTTGTTGGGCCCTTACTATGTTCCAGGCGGACTTCCTGGGTTCTGTCACTTATTAACCACATGAATGACCTTGGGTAGGTTACTGAACTTTGCTGGGCTTCAGTTTTCTTGTCAGAGAAGAGTAATAGCAATAGGATCTATCTTGTTAGGGTTGGTGGGAGGATTCAATGAGATGATTTATGTAACACACTTAACAGAGTGCCTGGCACACAGTAGGTGCTCAGTAAGGATTAGCTACTGTTATTAAGCTCAGAAGGGTTGAGTGAACTGGCCCCAGGTGGTGAGTGGCAGAGCTGGGATACGAACACAAGCTGTTGGAATAATGGCTGCCCCAAGCAGCTAAGATGTGCTCAGGGTGTCCTGGGAGCACAGAGGAAGGCACTTGGCTTAGATAGGAGAGTCATGGAAGATCATGGAAGGTCTTCTGAAAGAGCTTGTCAGTCATCATCTCTGTCATCATAAGCACCTGGGTGTCTTTTCAATCCTATGAGTTATTCTAAGAAATCACTAGAAGGCAAGCTCTATGAGGACAACGGCCTGGCCCATTTTTGTTCACCCCTGAATCCCCAGTGCCTACAACAGTGCCTGACATGTACCAGGAGCTCAATAAATATTTGTTGAGTTGATGAATGAATGAAGAAGATGATTTCAGAAAACTATTCATTAAAGAAAAAACTCTTTAGACACTGGTTCCACCTAGATTCCAATTGTTCTACACTCTTCACAGCTGTCATTTGGAGAGATTGAGATAAGAAAACAACCTAAAACCTATCCAAGAAAAGCCCTGTCTTGAAGACTAGATTCTAACTTGATCCAGGTGGACAACATAACAAGTTGTGGGAAATGTAAGAACACCGTTCCCAACCAATGTCTGACCCTTCCTCCATAACTATTGGAATACCTGCTGAGAGTATGTTCAATATGTGAGACATAACATTTTTGATGTAAAGTGGAAGCATATTACCTAGGCGTCTAACTCAATATAGAAGTTTGTTTGTTTGTTTGAACTGCAAATCTATGACATGCCAACCAAATAGCACCAGAAGAATAAATCTCCATGATTATGAAAATTTTAATACCTAGAGCTGCTGGTGTGAAAGTCTTAAATCAACTGAACCCAAAATCAGTCATAGGCATCACATAACATTATAACAAAGCCAGGGTCTACTGCATCAGGACAAAAGGGAATATCCACTATCCCTAGGGGGTGGTAGGTAGAAGAGGGGCAGAAGGAATCTTTTCATAGAGAACAGAAAAATGTGGCATACTAATTTTATTTTTCTCCACCGACAAAAGTGTTGCTATTTCTTTTTGTTTGTTTTGTTTTTTGCGGTACGCAGGCCTCTCACTGTTGTGGCCTCTCCCGTTGCGGAGCACAGGCTCCGGATGCGCAGGCTCAGCGGCCATGGCTCACGGGCCCAGCCGCTCCGCGGCATGGGGGATCTTCCCGGACCGGGGCACGAACCCGTGTCCCCTGCATCGGCAGGCAGACTCTCAACCACTGCGCCACCAGGCAAGCCCAATGTGTGGCTATTTCTTGATAGGTTCTATTTATTCTGGCGTCCCAAGGTTTGGATCCCTCTTTGCCTCTCTGTCTGTCTGTCTCTATGTGTGTTTGTGTACATAAATCACACACACACACTTATATATATGTAAAATTGCTGGGTCATAGAATGATTTCTATGTTTAATTTGAGTTTTCATTATAAATACAGATTGTTAGGGGTATACGGAACCTTTGAAAAAAAAATCTGCTGTAATTCTCTCATTTATAGGTGAGGAAACTCAAGGTGAAGGAAGGTGAAGTGATTTGCCCAGGGTCCCAGGGTAGTTATGGGCAGATCTAGGTAGATTCCGGGTCCCGAGCTTCCCAGTTCTGGCCCTCTGAGATAATCTTTATAAATTGTGTGTTGCATGAACGGGGGCAAAATAGCCTTGCATGCTGTGAAAATCTGGACGTAGGTATAATGGCATCACAGGCTGCTGTACTAAGGAAGTACCCAGTACTGAGTACCACGGTGGGCACCAGACAGAGGTCTTTCCATCAACAATGAGATGCTCCAAAGAGCTGCAGATGGCCCAGACCAGATTGGTAGTCTGCAGCTCTAGGTGGTGTATTTCTGACCTCCTCCTTAGAGATAATCGTGAAATTCACTGTGCTTTTGAGAAATTGGCCCACACAGATGCTCTTTTTAACATCTGTATGTGTACGTGTATATAGATCATAGAGTCAAAATCAGCATATGTGAAACTGTTAGAAATAGGAGTGCTTTTAAAAACATGGGGCTGCTAAAAGGAACATTTGAAAATCCACAAAATTATATAACTCCCTGTATCCAGACTCCTTGTCATGAGGAAATATATCATTAACTTTTCAAGCAGATCATTGGGAACCTTGGTTTTCAAGGACAATGGCAAACACCTCAGCTAGTGGAAAGCAACTTACTGGAAAATCTCATTTATAATCATATATGTTTTTATTAGGCTTTTATTCTGCTCTCCTGACGTACGTTTCACTCCGAAAAATAGCAATCTTTAAAAAAGCATCATTTGAACAGCACTGCTAAAATTACCTTCAAAAATAATTTTAAAGATTGGTTACCAGTCACCCATCACTACACTGAAAATTTTTCTGGTTTGTAATTCATCTACAAGGCACCTTTTATTTGTAAATTGAGAAATCATCAATCCTGTGTATATTTTAATCAGGAACATTTTTTGTAAATTTATATAACTATACATGTATATATGGACACATAATCTTTATCTATTTATCTAACTGTTCTGAATCTACTAAAATTCTATGAATGTTAGGAAGGTTTTACTGCTGAGGTGGAAAATCGTCATTGTGACTCTCCTGCAGTTTCAACTCCAGAATTGTCAGACATGTGGAAGGAGAGTATAGGGGACAGGGTGGAATGGGTATAGGGGAGGAGAATTTTGTTCTTTCAGTGTTCTTGCAGCTCATTCAACAGGCAGACCATACATCTGCGACTGATTGCTAAATGCAGATTCTGGAGACACTGCTGGACTTTGGGCATAAAAGCATCAGAGAGGAATAATAAATTAGTAGGCAGATGTTAATTCCAGTAATTATGACTAAAGGCAAAAAAGTCATATATTTTATTTTGAAAGTGAATTGTCTCCCTGTGTTAGACTAGCACTGATAACACATGACCAGCTAAGAACCTGAATGAAATTACCTGTTAGGTGCTGTGCTGTTGGTGACAGCACGAATAAAATTGGCAAATGCAGGAAATGGAAAGACCAGAACGACTCTCAATATTGAAAATGACAGAAAATTAGACAATACAAGGTCCTAACTGTTAGTTCAGTTGATCCATAATCTCCAAGACAAGAAGTGGTCCAAGGGGTGGCTGGATAGAGCATGCCCTAGTTGCCCCTGCATTTACTTGGCCCGTAGCACTCCTCACGATGTGGTATTACTGTTTTTCTCACTTTTACACTGGGTTCTCAGTCCCTGAAGGTAAGAATTATGTCTTCTCTGCCTGTGATCCCCAGCAACTAGCACAGTTCCTGGCATAAAGAGGGCATCAGTAAGTGCTAGTGGATAAATTTCTCATGTTTTATTCAGTTGCAATATCACGTGGAAGGGGATATGAGGATGAATAGATATAAAATGCTTTGATGTGCATCGAAAAGTACGAAAATATTTCTTCCATTAACCTGTCACTGTGTCTGTTGTTTTACCATTAGAGTAATTTCCGTGGGTTAATTCATCAGCTCTGTTAAAATATAAGAATGTTTGGGAAAGAACAATGGGTTAAGCCCTGTAAGTCATTACACCTTACTATGCATTAATTTATCCTCTTCCTTTCCAATATGGGGCTAGTTGAGTGTAGGCTACTATAGAGGTTGAAAACTCTGAACATAGTGGACTCTTAATAAACATTTGTATGAATATTCCTGTCTGCATAGCAGTAGAAACATTTGCTGAGTTCCTATTGTATTCTATAAAATAAATTACTTTAGATATTAGTTTAATTTTTAGAAGGATAGTCAAACCATAACTCCTAACAATCTAAGACAATTTAGTACATTTTGTTGTCATCAGATGCTTTTGAGAAATGCTACTTATTGCATCCCTCTGGAAAGACAAAGACAGAGAAACCATTAGACTGGGCATTTTCCATAATGGCTGATGAATGTTTGCAGAGCACAAAGGGAAGTGAAAAATTTTCAATTTGAAGATTAGTCTGATGAATTTAGAAAGCCAACCAGAAAAGCATGAAGCACCCAAATGGGTTTATAAAATCTGAATTCTTGGATAATTCTCGGTTTAAATAGTGATCTGAGGCAATGTGGCATGGAGACATGTCACAGACAACTTGATGACTTTGGGTAATGTGCCCTCTCTAAGCCCAGGTATCCTTATCTAGAATATGGGGATAACAATATCTACCTTGCAGGCTGATATGAGAATTCAATATCAAAGAGTTAATATTTTGAGAATTTATTATGTCAGGCAGTGTGTCAGGTTTGGGGGCTCCAAGAGTGAGCTAAAGAGGAAGATGTCTGCGTTCATGGAGCTCCCATTCTAGTGGTGATACAGTGCTGGGCACCTGGTAAATGACGGATATAGTATTCTGTGGTCACAACCTGTTGGGGATGAATGCTAAACAGTTACTGCTACCTGAGAGCAACAGCTTCCATGACTGTATTAAAGCTAAAGAACTGCCAACTTCTGATGTCCCAGTATAGCTCAACAACAAACAAGGAGCCTCTACTTGCGGTCTCAGCCCCACAGGTGAGGCTCCTGAGCAACTCTCACCTGGAGCCTCCACCCTACCCACAGCCTGCTGGTGGCATCAGCAGTTTGTTCAGTTGCCACCGGCTTGATATCTAGTGGGTCTGGAACTGGCATTACTGCTGCCCTTGGTGCCCAAGTATTTCCAGGAGTGGCCTCAGTTTCCCCTTTGGTTCTCTTAAACTAACTGCAGAGAGAATGACAGAGTAGTTACAAGCATTTTGGAGTCTAAATACTTGGTTCCAATCTCAGCTTTACCATTTAACATGGTGAGCAATTTACTGAATCTCTCCAAACCTCAGTTTCCTCACGTGTATGATGGGGTCAATAATAGTACCTACTCTGATAGAACTGCTTTAAGTATTAAATGGAATAATGTATATATAAAGCTCCCAAGTGAGCACTCAGGAAATTTTAGGTGTTGTTTTTATTACTAATTGTGGAAGATGCAACGTCATCTTTGTTGACTTCATGCAGACAGTCTAAGGCAACTGCGACATCTCTTTGAAGTTTTAACACTTGTAATTTTGAATCTCTCTCTCTCTGTCTGCCCCAACAAGTGCCATCTTTTATGGTCCAAATTTTATTAATTTTTCTGGCTGAATGATTCTTTTCTTTATAAGGTACTTTAAATGATCGGTGTTATCAAATTTAAATTATTTAGATTATCTAAATTTTAATTATCTTTCATATAGGTAATCTCCTTTGGCCACCACAAGGACTCTAGGAGATCGGTATGGGTGATGTACCTGTTCCCATGTTGCTGACAAGGAAACCAGGGCAAAGAGAGATTAAGTAAGTGAGTGACTCTCTCAAAGTTACATGGCTGTTACCAATAGGGTATATCTAGTTCCTGCTTGAGATGCTGAAATTACTATTTAATTATCAAAGCCGTATTCACTGTGGGGACTCAGAAATAGGCACAGAAATCAATTTCAGAAAATCACTCAGCAGTAACTGGAAAATGCTTTCAATGAGTTGGAAAATCAGACTAAAGAATTAACCCCCAGACTTAGGTTGTGAAGCCTAGAAATTCACACTGAGGTTTTGTTTGATTTTCTGTTTTTTAAACTTGTGAATTCTGCTTTCGCCCATCATTTGTAGTATAGAATCCTGAGCATACCCAAAGCCATTAGAAATTAAATTTACAAGGTTTTGTGGTTGTTTTTAAAGGAATTCCATATTTCCAGGAATTTTACATTTTTCCCTTTTGGCTCATGGCAGGAAATCCTGCCTCCAGGAATGAGTCATAACCTCCCTGCAAAAGGACTGGATCTTCTCCCTGCCTGCTTTGACCCCTTCTAGAGTGACTTTCCCCTTCTTAGGGGAGGAAAGCAGTGAGCTTCCTTTTTGGTTGACCTCAACTGTGTCAAGGCTTTTGATTTAAGTAGTCAGGGCAGAAGAACCAAGGATGATCCAAACTTCTAGAAAGGGTACAAGGCTGCCCCATTGTCCACCTTTCTTCAGCCACTGCTGCTCCAACCAGCACCATGGCTCCTGCCTCGGCTGCCCTGTGCCTTGCTTACTTTCTTCCCTGGCACTTCTCTGCACCCATGCATGGGATGGGGAATGGCTGTAGGAATCCCCAGCCCTTGGGCATGCATGTCCTGGAAGTGCACGGAAGTTTTAACTCCCATGGAACAGTCTCGCTGATAGAGGCTGGAAGCTGGTAGGTAATTCTGAGATGCAGCTTATACAAGACTTTTCAGACAGTCCCTGCGGGATCAAGCCCGACTGACCACAGTGGTGACCAACAAGGGAATGTGTCTTTACAAGAGCTTCCCTCCTTCCCCATTTCACTGTCCCAGTCCCCCACTCCTACTCCTGATGTTACCTCCAAAACTAGACTATGTGCATGCAAACCCCTGTCTCTGGCTCTGCTTTGGGAGAGAGGATGGGAACTCATCCTGCTTTTCATAATAAACCTATTCATGTACACCTGGGAAGGTCAATATTTCCATGTAATGCATCCCCAACTTAAATGACAACTACTTCTTAATTCTTCCATTAGAGAAGGAATACAGTATTTGTGGAAAAGCCTCGAAACAGGAGGTGTGGGTTCCGGCTTAGCCACTAATTAGTTATGTGACCCAAACTACACTATTTAACCTTTTCAAGCTTAGTACCTGATCTACAAAATAAAGGAGATGAATTGGATTACATCATTTCTAATATCCCTTCCAATTCCACAACTGTATCTCTGTGAAATAAAAGCAACTGGGAGACAGTTTGTAGTAGCTGCTTTCCCCCTCATTAACCCTAAGAATTGTTTTGCCTAAAAATATGGCAGTACTTTAATGCAACTTTAGACAGGCAAGTGAATCAGCCTCCTGAAGGTCTAGATTAGAGAATGAGCAGCTATTCAGAAACTCAAAGAAACAATAAGGCTGACAAAAAGAGAACAAGCCAGCTTTTCTGGAGTCAGCAAACATCAGCCGGGGCTGCAGCATTAAGATAAGAGCAGAGTAATGAGAAAACGAGTTGCAACCAACTTCCTTGACTGCATCCCAGCGGTCACTCAGTGATTCGTCACATCCCTAACAGGGCTTAATGAATGGACTCCTACTGTTGACATTTTTTTCTCCCTTAGAACTTACTTGGAAACTTGGTTTGGGAAAATGCTTCTACTTTGAGAAAAATAACACAAAACCCTGCAAGTGTCAGACACAGGAAATAAGAATATTAAAGGGATACAGGCTTCCATAAATAACCAATTCAGGAGCATCAATTCAGAAAAAGATGGAACAGCATGATAGTTAAGTCAAAATGAGGACCACAAAACATGCAAAATAAATAGCCTATAAAGCAAATGAGGTTGTAGATGCCACCATTTATAAGACATACAAGACATTTATAAGATATAAGACATTCATAAGACAGATAACATAGGTACTATTATCTCCATTTTACACATGAAGAAGAGAGGCTCAGAGAGGTAAATAATTTGATGACACACAGCTATGCAGTGGCAGAGCTAGGATTTTTTACTTTTAAAATATATTTTAAAAATTAATTAAATTTATATTTATAAAAGTAATACATACAACAGTTAACAAGTCAAACAGTACTAAAAAGCATATAATGAAATAAAGCAGTGTTTTTCATATTGCTGCCTTGTTGTCCTTTGACTGTATTTCTCAATGCTTTCATTTGATTTTTATTTTGGCCATCATGTTTTTAATTTGCAAGAGCTCTTTCTTCTTCTACAGTTTGCTCCTATTATTTTTTAAAGCGTTCTGTTCTTATTTCATGGGGGCAATATTTTAGATCTCTAAGGATATTAACAACAGTTTTTGGTTTTTGTTTTCTTCCTCTCCCTGTTTTCTCTGAATTCCATTTATTTTCTGTTTGTTTTGGTCTCTGCATTTCACATGCGAGACTTTCATAAAATGTTCTGTGATCCTTGCTATCTGTGTGTTAAGAGTACGGCATTAAAAGGCTAAGCAGGAGTTGTATGTGTGTGTCCCACACACACACTGCATACGACACATTTATACTAAAAATTATTCATTGTTTATCTGAAATTCAAATTTAACTGCACTTCCTGTACTTCCATTTGCTGAATCTGAGAAACCTGGATGTGTGGCTTACAGATTCTGGCCTCTGGGTGACTGGGCTGTGGGCCTGGGGTTTCAATCCAGAGACCTGTTCCATTTGATTTCATCCCTTCTTCTGAGCTCTGTGTCTCATTCCCACCTTGAACTTTTCTCAGTCCAGAGCGCTTTCTTTCATCTCTCCAGAGAATAAACCTCTGCGCTTCTCCAGGGAGAGGAAAGGCAGTTATCTGGTTAGGTTGGTGGAGGACTTAGTGGGCTCTGAGTGTTCTGAAAACTGACTTTTTAGTAATTTCCTTGTCTTAAGCTGTGAGCGTCGCATTCACTTTTCACTGGTACTTTTTGTCTCTAAGCCCCAAGCAAGGCTCTGCAAGACAAACTGGCTTGCTTCTCAGAGCTGTCCTCCTACTTTCCACTCCACTCTGCCAGATCAGTTACATTCATCAGCTGGCCTTCCATTTTCCACAAATGGAGTAGCTCTTATCAGTTGTTTTGGGCCCTCTCTGCTTCTCTGACTTACGCCTTTTTGTTTTTGCTTTTAAATTTATGTGGTGCCATTTTACTGGCGTTTCAGAAGGGACAGGACATAGACACTTGGGCTCAATACACCAGGTTTAACTGGAATGCCAGAACGAGACTTAAATCCAGACCAATATAATTCCAAAGCCTTTTACTCCTTGCACTGTACTGTGTCATAACCCATTCACTAGAGACCAGCAATAAACACCTGTGGCACAGATTATCAGTTGTCTACTCAAATATCTCTCTTCCCTTTCTTTCTTAGTAATAGAACTCCTAGACTTTAGCAGGGCATATAATTACCCAAAATGAAGCCTTCCTTTCCTAACCTCCCTTCAACCTAGGGATGGCCAAGTGACTAAATTCTGACCAATGAAATGGAAGTGGAATTGTTATGTGAAGCTTCCAGAAAACTCTCTTAAAAGATAACTTGCATCACCTTTGGCCCCTTTCTTTTTTGCCCCTTCCTTCCTTCTGATAACTGGGATGTGGACATTTTGCCTGGAAAATGAGCAGCTATCTTGGACTCAGGTGGAAACCATGTGTTTGAAGGTGGCAGTACAGAATGATAAAGTAGCCTGGGTCCCTGATGACTTAATGTAGCTACTCTGCCAACTGCAGATTGCTTATCTCCAGATTTCTTTTATGCGACAAAGAAGTAAGCTCCTGTTATTTTGGGTTTCCTGTCCCTTACAATTGAATCTAATTCTAACTGATGCAATGCCAAGTACAATAAAATTCAAAGGGAGTGACATAGGCTTCCTGGAAAAGGTGGTAGAAGATAGTTCAGCCAGATGGGGAAGTGGAGGAAGAGGATTCCATGTAGGAACGGTGAGATGACTGGGGAACTAGGGCCATTGCATAAGGTGTTTTCACAGGGTAACATGCAGTTAACTAACAAAAAGGATTATTTTTTCTGAAAAACAAAAAACAAAGGGTAACATTAGACCTGTCTGGTTGGAGTACAAATCATGTTGGAGAGAAGTGGAAGATAAGAATGAAAAATAGCTGGGGGCAGATTATGGAGGGAGAACCTTGAAATGCGAACCAAGTTTAGAGGTTGCTTTGAAAGCAATGAAGCCACTGAAGGCTTTTAAGATGGGCGTTGGAGATGCAGGTCTAGAATGTGAGGTAGTATTAGAGTGAAGAATTTCAGGGTCTTCTCTGTGCCTCTATAGAGGTAATATAGCACTGAGGCCAGGGGAGTGAATCTGAGTAGAGTAGAGAAAGAAGAACATGGGTTCAGGAACTCATACGTAGAAGCAAGGAGAAAAGAAATCTATAAGGGATCCAGAAAAGGAGAGAGGAAGGCAGATGGATGTTGCGGAAGAAAAGAGAGTAGAAATTGACAATGAGAAATCAGTAAACCTGTAGATGTCTCAAAGAAGCTAGAAAATATCAGAAATGAGTAAATGACATCGAATTTGGGGACAAGGAAGTCTCTGGTGACCTCTGAAAGTAAAACGCTGGTAGAATGTGAAGGTGGACGCTGGTCTCCAAAGTGTAAGTGGGTATTAGGAAAATAAAGGTACTCATGTGCTCCATTTATTTTAAAAGGTGGGCAGTAAAAGAAAGGCAAATTGAAAAGCAATTAAAGACCAAGGGGTCAGGTCAAAGAATTTTTTAAGGAAGGGAAGTTGTTTGGTCTTTAAGATCAGAGCAAACTGTGCATATCAGTGAAGGAAGAGATAACCAGGCTGCCAAAAGAGGTGGTACCCGAGGGAGCGGGTCTCACAGGAAACGAGCGGGATGGAATCGCCAGCTCAGATGGAGGCCTGAGCTTTGGGAAAAGGAGGACAGCTCTTCTGAGAAAGAGAGCTAGAGGAGAGGCAAGGAATGAAGGCTGGGCTTTCTGGTCATCCTTTCAGCAACAAATCTTTTTCATTAGCATCATCATTGCCATTAGAGATCTAACTGGAAATCATAGTCTAAAATAGCAATCTTAGCCAGTCTCTAAAATAAAAATGGCCATCACTTAGTTTCAGCCAAGAGTCCCAAACAAGGCTCATAAAACAGAGGAAAGATATAAATCTCGTGATTATAGCCCTGATTGTCTTGTTTTATAGACACCACACTAATGAAGTTCTCTTAGATGAGGGGAAAAAACAACAACAAAAAGTTTAGGTCATTTACACATTGATATCAGTGCTAGAATAACAGGCAATCCCCAATATGGACCTGAAAATTAATTACAGCTTGAAACTTTAGATATCCATTTGTCAAATAGATCAAATGCCAATACCTACTCAAAGTACAGCGTGAGGTCTGTTGCTAGTATTGACTGCTTCAAAAGCTGCATAAGGTCACTGTATTCCCTGGAGGACAAATTAGCAAAGATGTTGTGACCCTGGAACGAGAAAGTACAAAGTCACAAAAGACAACGTTAAATCTGAGCTTGGTAACTACATGTTTTTCCTTTTTTTTTTTTTTTTTAAAAAAAAGGTTTAGAAACATGATAAAATCATTTTCTGAAAAGCTTAATGACATTTTGTGCAACTACAAACAGATTCCCTGGCAAACATAGCAAAGCTAGGAGTACAATCATTGTTGAGGAGGACCACCAAGGGACACTTTATTATGCCTAGTCTTGAAGACAAAATTGAAGAGTGTTTGAACTCATCTTCCTCAGGCCACGTTTGTGCCAACAACTCCATTTAACTGCCCACGTCCTGTGGAATTACAGAGCGGAAAAGCTGACAAAACTTTCAGGAATCTTTCTGACCCCGATATATCAATACATACTAGTCTCACTAGTAAAGACTTAAGTTGGCCTTTTGGAAGTATTTGCTCTGGCAACAAATGACTTCAAGGAAGAGAAGAAACATTAGACCAGTGGTACAAATGAGGGTGATCTTGGGAATGGGCACTTCTAGCAATGTCTAGAGACATTTTTCTTGTCACACTGAGGGACGGTGCTACTGGGATCTAGTGGAGAGGCCAGGGATGCTGCTAAACATTCTACAGTACACCCTACAGACCCTACAACAAAGACTTACTTGGCCCAACATGACAATTCTGTTGAAGTTGAGAAACCCTGTGTTAAGCTGTGAAGATACGTCTGGATGGAGTGTGTGAAATTCAGGATAGTGAATAATTACTGAGTAGCTAGAATGTATAAGATACTGCTCTTGGCATAGGAGGGCTCTAAAGATGCCTTTGGCCTTGAACAACCTGCAAGTACACCTGTGTCTCCATACCTTTGAAAAGCACACCTTTTGCCATCCTAATTTGTTTTAGCCACACTAGACAGTTCCACAGTATTTTTAATAAAGTGTGAAAAATCCTTTTTTTTTTTTTACATCTTTATTGGAGTATAATTGCTTTACAATGGTGTGTTAGTTTCTGCTTTATAACAAAGTGAATCAGTTATACATATACATATATCCCCATATCTCCTCCCTCTTGCGTCTCCCTCCCTCCCACCCTCCCTATTCCACCCCTCTAGGTGGTCACAAACCACCAAGCTGATCTCCCTGTGCTATGCGGCTGCTTCCCGAAAAAATCCTTCTTTAAATGACTGACAATTCACTAAATTTGCTTTGAAAGTTAAGACTTTTCATTTGTCAGGTTTTCTTAGCATGAGATATGAACTCATAAACAGGTGGTCTGGGAACTGGACCAGTTTTAAACCTAGCGTTGAAAGCCAAAAGATGGTGCAGAAGGAAGGCAGTGAAATGACTGCCTGAGAATATTTTCCAACGAGAGGTACATTAATTCTTCCAGGGAACCAGAATATCAATTGGTAAATTACTACCTACCAGGTACCAGATGACAGATAATCTGCTTCCTTGAGTTAATTTATCTCATTGGGGGAACCCACCACTCCTTAGAGACTAAAGTATATTGGTTCCACCTGGGACCAGGTCCAGTATTAATAATAATTTTCAAATGAACTCTTCCAGACCCTTAATTCAGCCATTAGGAAGACGAATAATAACTAAAGGAATGCCACACCATAATTCTGCCCAGCGTTCTTTGCCTCAGCCTTGCCCCATGGATCAATCACAGGCTGGTGTACTGGGGCCTGGGAAAAAGTGGTTGGGACCTCTGGAAAAGTGGATCCAGCCACACATCTAGCATCTCTCAGGGAAAGAAATATAGCTATTAGGAGCCAGTTACAGTAAAACCTAATGTGGAGTCCAGGAGAAAGTTGGTCTGAATTTGAGGATCTTGATTATTTTGAGAGTGCATTTTACTACTTTTAAAGGACATAAAGTAACCTAACACAATTTATAGTTAAGAGAGTGACAAAGCCAGCCAGGTCAGCTTTAATAATAATAATAATAAAAGTTAATTTGCAATCAGTGTATTGCTTATATGTAAATTGGCCTTCTACAGTGCCTCAAGGGTTTGGTCTCTAAAATAGATTAGTCTCCCTAAAACACTACTTCTACTCCTTGTTTAGGGAGGAATGGTATTGATGGAAAAAAAAAAATGTAGAGGAAGAAAGGACTGGAGCAACTTTCTTCAAGCTATCTAACCTCTCTGTGCCTCTGCATTATTTGGAAAGTGGGGTGGTGATGACATCTGCATTTTTGCCTTTCTGATGGGCAGGATGGGGCGGGGCGGGGGGAGCGTCAGGGCAGAGCCTGAACACACCACTGCTTGGTTCCATTACTGTTATTCTGCGTTCTTCAAAGAGAACCCCTGGAGTGAAGTGCAGCTGATGTATTTTGTTTATATGAAGACAAAGTCTGAGTTAGTGGGGTTTGTTTTCCCAGAGAAACAAGCAAATGACCTTCTAAGAAAACCCTGACCTCCTGTATATAATCTGTTATTACAAAGGTGAGAATGTCTGGCCTCAGGGGTGTAAACCCATCACACTACCAGTACAGAAAAGATAGTCTGACCCCAGTTTCCTCCTGTTCCTACTTCCCTCTGCCACAGCATGCAGCTAAAACATGGCCTTCATAGGAAAATTCCAGAGCCGCAGATGCTGGGATACTGGTTTCTGTCAGAGTTACTGAAAGCCTAACCCTTGATGTTTCATTCCCGACTGCAAATACATCTCCCCCAGCGGGTTTGCCTTCTGCAGCTGCACTCAGGTTCCGGAGCGCCGACTCTCCTTTATGGGGTCGAAGAAGGCTTTCATGATATTGCAAAAGACACTCTTTCTCAAGATAGGCTGGAGGAAAAAACCCTCCATATTTAATGATGCTATTCCAGCAAAGCAGGGCCTTAATGATGATAATAATAATAATTAATGGCACAGCTAGAGAACTGACAAATAATGGGGAACAGATGATCCCTTCCTGGCCTCAAAAAAAAGTCTGTATGCCTGCAGAAAATTAAGCAGATCCTTTCTTGGCAATTTCAAACTCAGACGCCTCAGCCAGAGTCAGTTAGCGGTTTTACTTTTTTTCCATGGAGAGCTAAAAGTATAAAAGACCAACTACTTCTAACTCCTGCAATGCACATGAAGCAAAATAAGGCATATGGCTGCAGCCCTGGTTCTCAAGTTTAGTTGCAGTTCTCACTTTCAAATCGGTCCCACCAGCAATTTTAAGTTCTCTCATCTTTTATAGGTTTCTCAATTATGCGAATAAAGTGTAACTTTCTCACCCTGTTTCTGCTTCTACCATCTTTTTAAATGGGTTTCACAAAATGGAGATGTTGGGCCACTCACTACTTGGATCTGTTAGTGGGCTTCTGTATTGTTAAGAAAGGTAAGGCCATGCTCTGGTGACAAGCTGTGGCAGTCTGCTCTGCTAAGTGAATCTGAAAAGCCTCCTAACCAATAATAAAACCCAAATGAATCAGCTCAGGACGAATTTGAACAAGGTCCTTGGTCAGGCATCTGAAAGAATTTTTAAAAAGCCACACAGAAAAGGTCCAATAGTGCCGATTCTCTGTATCTTCCTGTGGCATTGCAAAGAAAGAGAAGTAGGAAACATCATTTCATTGGTTTTCTTTCAAGGGGAGAAGCAGAATGTTAGGTCTGTACCTCGCTTTGAAGGATCATCACTGCGTGGTTGAAATGGTGATGCTCTAAGGTAGCAGAAGTTCCATAGAGTTGGGCCAGGGCAGAGCCACTCCTGAAAGAGGACAGATGTGTGAGTGACCAAGGCCCTTCACCCGTCAACGATCCCCCGACACTGGCTCTTCGGATCAACGTGTTTCTCCTGCTTCCGCAAAGGACCATGAGCAGATACATTCTCAGGTAACCACCTGTGTAGTTCACGAATGTATTAAGTAAACGTTTTGGGAATCTTCTCTGTGTTAGGCTAGATGCTGTGGATGATACGACCGTGAAAAAGACACAGCCCACGCTGCTAAGAAATTTACAGACTAGTAAGGGAGATGAGATGTGGTCCTATGGGAAAATAATGCACAGAGCACATAATATAAATACCACAGAAAATGTTCCAGGTCCAGTCAAAGTGCTTTGGATGATCTGAGGACAAGAGACATAATTCCTGGCTTTGGGGATCAGGATAGGCTTCATGAGCTAAACCTTATAAAGCTTCTGAGTGTCTAGAACGAATATCATATACCAAATGTATTTGCGGCTCCATGGGAAAAGACCTTGTGAATATTATGTAGAACCCATTTAATCTGCTTTACATGTAAGGTTGACAAGCTTCTACATGTAAGGTTGACAAGCTTTTCCAACCTACAGTCACACTGTGATATCTCAATGTTGAACTCCAGAAAGTTCCCTAGATTTGGAGTCAGAACTCAGCTCTCGGTAATAGTTTCGGGTCATTACTTGGTTGCTTTAAGCATCAGTTTCTTTGTCTCTAAAATTATGATAACACTCTTTACCTTACTTGTTATTTAGGAGCACACAATAAAATACTTGTAAGTGCCTATCATAGTGCCTGCCATGTAGTAGATTGTAGTCTATACTAATTATTAATCAACAATGAAAACACATAGATATTTCCATTTTAAATAAATAAAATGTTAATTGATACTTGAAAGGATAATTTTGAATTATCTGTATATTTTGCTTATGTAGAACAACCCATTCCTCAACAATGTCAGTTTGGCAAGTGCTCATTTAAAATGTTCCAGTGTGTTCATTTCCAATTCTCCTGAAGTAGCATTTAGAGCATCTTAAGAGTTGAGAGACATTCTGAGAATCCTATGGTTTAAAGGACAGTCGTGGGATGGCAGCCGAGGACACATGAAGGTCCTTGTGTTCCTTCTTGCTGATTGCAGAGAGTGTGGACATTGAAAGGGCAATTTGGCCTTAACCTGGAAATGACAGACATTGCCCGATCACAGTCTGCCCTTTTAGTGAGAGGAGCAAAGACTGCATGTAATGCCACGTGAGGGATTTCAGTCATAAGGTGCCCTCTAGCTCCAGCATGAGGAGGCCCAAGATCATGGCCGGTTTGGGGGTGCAGGGGACCTGTGATCTCTGGAAAGACTCAGAGCTGACCACATGTTGGAATAGGGTTAGTAAGCAGGGTACTAGAGTTTAATCAGGTGGTGTTATTTCTTTAAATCTTGCCTTAATCTATATCATTTAATATGTGAAAATCTGTTAGGCTAATCTTAGCATTAAGTGATTAATATTTAACATTAGTCACTATTTTTCTAACATAGAGTTCATTTTTATGAAAATACATTTTTCAAAATGCACACTGTATTGTGTCTTAGCTGTATTTGTCTTGGCTTTTGAAATTCTAGGATGTTTTATATGCATGTCAAATCCAAATGCCTGGCATGGAGTAGGTGCATAAAAAATATTAGTTGCTTGGCTAATAAAGTTGTGGTGGTATGTCTAGAGATTATAGTTCAAACTGAAGGTTGACCATAATAAGTGTGTTAACATTTTAAAATAATGTTATTAATGATAATAGCTCTCATGAGAAGTACCTGTCATGAACTAGGCAACATATTAACACTTTAATATATTACTTCATCTAGTCTTGACAACAACCATGAAATAGGTATTATTTTCTCATTTTACAGATAAGGAAACCAAGGCTCAGAGAAGTTATGCTACTTTTCCAAGGTCACAAAGCTAGTAAGTACCAGTTCTAGACTGGAAGCCAAATTGTGAAGCTTTTTCTCATTACATAATGAGAAAGATAATTATAACTTATACATTTCTGATATTCAGTTCTCCATTTTTGCCAAGCTGGTTGTCATCAATGAAAGAAGGTTTCAAAATTTAATTCAGAATTCTTCTAGTATAACTGCTAACCACAGGCTCAGATTCCTGTGATTTGTTTCTATTAACTAGCCATGCCAGATGTGCCCCAGTTACTGGTGTGAATCCTGATAAGAGAGTCATTGATGTAAAGTAGGGTCAAGATGCAAAATATCATCTCTTCCTTTATCAGGTTGGTTTAGCAGACCTCACAAAGTTAAATAAGCTACATGATAACAAGTCACTAAATATTTTCTTTTTTCAGGATGAGTAGGATGTTTCCTCCTTTAACCAGGGGACACCTTGTAACAAAAACACTGGTGTCTCCTATGCTGCCCTCTCCTCTCCACCAGATCCACATGGATTCGGAACTGCTGCATTTCATCAGAGGGCTCTCAGGGTGTTTGTGCAAATGCATCTGATGGCCCATGGTTTGAGCATCTTCATCCTCACATTCTCTTTGTTCCTTTTAGTAATTCCATCTTACATTGCCCCCACCCTCACACAATACTGATTTAATCACAAATATGTAGATTTTGCAACAGAACCAGACTAATGCTATGAAGAGACTGTGATTGATTGATTGATTCATTCATTCATTCACCTAATAAGGACTGATGACTACTGCAATGCGGGACTGTGGGCATGTGGGATACAAAGATAAAGAAGACATGGCTTTTACCCTCAGGAAGCTCACAGTCCCCTGTAACTGCGCAGGAGACTTTCTCTGTCCAGACTTGCACTTAACGATGTCACCTTTCTGCAAGCAAGGTGCCATCTTAGCATTCACAGGATGGAGCATGATACTAACTCTACTTTTTTTGTCTAGAATGAAATCATCTAAGCAAGAATGCTTCCAATTCCATATGGTTCCTTTATTTACATTACTAGGTTTGGTCTCTGTCAGATTTTCTAAGACTGCAAGACATCCTGGTGCTTTCTCTCTCAGTCCAAGGCTCACTGAGAATGCGCCTACACCTGCCATTACTCAGGCACATGCTGTGGACCTCCTAAGACTGCAAGAGTGAAGTCCATGGTCAGAAAACTTGATAAAAGTGGCAAAAATTAAAATCTATCTGTTAGGATAAACTTTATCAAAATGTATTCTACAGAATACTAGTTCTTTGGAATGTTAAATGGCATTACAGGCAGAAATAAAAATGGTCCCATGGTTAAATATGTTCGGGAAATGCCGGGTTTAAAAAGTTAAACTGTTTCTTTATTATAGGATTGCTCCGTGGCATCAATATGTGAAAATATGCACTGTGATTCTGCAGGAAGGGGACGTAATATGCAGTATTGACCAATCTTACTTGATCATAAAACCATTTTTAAAAAAGAGGACATGTCTTTCATGTAATGTACTTTATGTAAAGGCATACTGTCATTTTTCATGTAAAATGTGAAAAAAAAACCCTCAAATCAATCACATGTGGAAAAAAATTGACTTTAGCACCACACCTCACTTTAATTGTCTGTGGTAAGTAAATCCATCATATCAGTAGCTCCGGGGCACACGCATTGTAATTGTGAAAATATTACAGATACATGTAGGGTATGTGGAGACAGGGCGAGAGAAGGAGAGCAGAAGAGAATCCAGATCCCTTTAAGCACAGGAAGATTTATACCTGTGATCTTTCATGATGCTCATTATTGATTAGGTCATCCCAACATACTGAAGTTTTTAATTTTTGGACAGGCAGCACACCGAGGAGAAACTTATTAAAAAGAAAAGTCAGGGCTTCCCTGGTGGCGCAGTGGTTGAGAGTCCGCCTGCCGATGCAGGGGACACGGGTTCGTGCCCCAGTCTGGGAAGATCCCACATGCCGCGTAGCGGCTGGGCCCGTAAGCCATAGCCGCTGAGCCTGCGCGTCCGGAGCCTGTGCTCCGCAACGGGAGAGGCCACAACAGTGAAAGGCCCGCGTACCGCAAAAAAAAAAGAAAAGTCAACGTGAAAATTCTGTCCCCATAGGCATCCAGCACTTTGCACAGGCACCAAAAATAAGCGCGTAAAAGGAACTTGTATAGCTATGAACTATGTACCTTCATAACTTCCCTAGATATGCATATTCGTTGAAAAAGAGACAATGGAAGTGTGCTGCCATGGCTTTCAGAAAAGACAGGAAACTTTCAGAAGGAAAACTATGAAAGGTAATTAGGAAATTGAGAATTGTTGGGAGGTGGTGAGGAATGGGATTAGGCTGTCACGGCAGATTAATGCGCCCCCGTATTTCACTTCTGGGACCTGGCTGAAAGCGACAAGATGGGTTTTCATTCCCAAGAAATGAGTACAAGAGATTATGCTAGAAATGAATAGAAGAAGTCTCCTAGGAGAATATACTACAAAGCTGCTCGGTACTGATATTTAATCATCAGGGGCAGCTGTAATAGGGAGGGCGCTGAGTGGGAAACGCTGTCCCCGGAGAAAACAGGAGAGCGGTGTTAGAGTAATTTCAAAGCACTGTGGGATCGCTGCCCTGGCTACCTATCGATCATTCACTGCACGCACTCCAATACTTGAAAATTAAGAATAAAGCATGAAAATGCAAAGGTTCACTTATCAGAAAGGCTAAGAGAATAAATCATACTGTGCTATAACTAAAATCACAACTTTTTATTGTAGAGGCATTTTGCATTTTATATAGTAATTTGTCCCTTGCTAAATGTCTCTTGTTTCTTTATAGCCTTATATAGGAAAAAAGGTAGCATATGCTTTGCCACATAATAATTGGTGCATTTAAATCCCATTTCCAAATCACTTGAAAGGTTGGAGTTAGACTGAGTACTTTAAGGAAAGGAACTATTATACTTCCCACACAATGCCTAGCACAGTGCTTCGCACTTAGAGAGCACTCAATTAATGGGGAGTAAATAAGGAAATAAGGATATAGATTTCTTTCTAGGGATTTTCCTAAACAATGGCACACTTGCTGAATAAATCTTATTCTAATCAATAAAAAGGTAGTTCCTTCATCATGATGTAAAAAGGTCTCTTTCAGCATTTATTGAAAAAAATTTTAACTGAGGTTGCATGGTGGTGGCCTTTGGTGTTCTAAGTTCAAAAGTGACTCTGTCAGTTAAGAGGCAGGGCTGATGGACGTCCCATGAGCTGGTAACTTGTGTACAAGATCGATCATTGTGAGGAAACACGTCAGACCATCTTGGAACAGGTAGATTTGATCATGTGGTATGAGGATGCAAAAAAAATTTTGAATTCTGGTATCAGAGACTTAATATCTATCTCATATGTGTGAAAGCTGTTCATTATAATACAAGTCACTTGAAATTTGGGGACCTCAGTTTCCAATTTCTAAAAATTAAGGCACTGAAAAATATGACTACCAAGGTCTAGTTGTGTTCTATGAGTTTTTTGGCTCCACATCTTGAGTTTTTGGATGTCAAAATATATCTTAGTTTTCCAGAGTTCACATATATGGCAAGTCAGCCAATAAACTGGAAGCTCAAAGGGCTAAAATAAATATCACAAAGTAATGAAAGAGAGTAGAATAAAGTGGTTAAAGAATGGTTTTTGGAGTCAGATAGCCCAGGTCCAAACACCACTCTGCCACATGCTGGATGTATGAATTTGGGCAAGTTACTTACTTTCCTGAGGCCCAGTTCCCTCTGTAAAATGGAGACAAAAGTATCTACATACAAGGATGTTGATGAGCACTTGAGATAGTAAACAACAAATAAACTGTAGTTCTTCTTATTGTCTCAGGGACCATTCATTGCAAAGAACAGAAATGAATTAGAACCAGCTTCACTAAAAAACAAAAATAAAACAAAACAAAAACCCGTTGACTAAATGATGCCAGGAGCTCTGAGTAAGGCCCATTGTCACAAGTATGGCTGGGTCTCTTGGAAATAGGAGTAGAGATATGGAAAACCAGGGATCAAGTCTGCTTTTTCTCTGTCTTTCTCTAGGATAGTATAATCTCTGCTTCTCTCTGAATGTTGGCTTGCTTCTTCTCTCCCTGCAGATTTGCTTTCTTGTTTATCCACTTGGGACGTGGTCAACACAGCTTTCCCCAAATGGCAGCCTCAGCTTCCAAGTCTATGTGCAGCTTAGACCTCAATAGCTAACTGAGTCAATATCATGGTAATCCAAGTCCAAATTCCTGGGAGATAAAATATGATTAGCTGGGTTTGGATTAGATGTGTACTCTTGGTCCAAACAGCTAAGAGGTCAACTAGCAAGGAGGGCTGGCTCTCTCAGTGTGACACAGAGGCTGTCTCCAGGCCAGGGGCTGTTATCTGGGTACATATATTGTGCACTTGACTCTTAAAAGAACCCACAAGGTGCTCACTCTTGTTTTATAGATACAATTCTTTGTGCATAAGTGGCAGAATGGTAGGTGGCTGGAGGGAGGCTGCTCGAGGAAGACACAGTGACAGTGATGCCACTGGCCTCAGAGAGAGGTATCCTAAAATAATAATAGCAATGAAATGCAGGCACAGGGGCTCAAACCTAAAAACTCGTCAGACCCTATAATGAAAGTGTGCACAGTTTACCATTCAGTAGGCCCCAGGGACACTATTGTTTTTAGTACAACATCAAACCGATGCGTGTAAAAACCGTGTTTTAGGGCTTCCCTGGTGGCACAGTGGTTGAGAGTCCGCCTGCCGATGCAGGGGACATGGGTTCGTGCCCCGGTCCAGGAAGATCCCACATGCCGCGGAGCAGCTGGGCCCGTGAGCCATGGCCGCTGAGCCTGCGCGTCCGGAGCCTGTGCTCCGCAACGGGAGAGGCCACAACAGTGAGAGGCCCGCATACCGCAAAAAACAAACAAACAAAAAAACTGTGTTTTATAATAATCTTATGAAAGGTTGCACTTGTTGAAGAAATCAGGAAACTTTGTTGAAAGGCAATATTAAAATGGTTAAAACGTCATCCATTCATGCATTTGTCATTCATTCATTCACTCAGCAAACATTCCTTGTGGTTTTATCATGCTGCTGGTACTTGTACACACCACGGGGACTCAAGAAGAGGGGAGACACACCAGTAAATCAGCAACTAACATGGTGTGAGATGCACACTTTTTTTTTTTTTTTTTTGCGGTACGCGGGCCTCTCACCGTTGTGGCCTCTCCTGTTGAGGAGCACAGGCTCTGGACACGCAGGCTCAGTGGCCATGGCTCACGGGCCTAGCCACTTCACGGCATGTGGGATATTCCCGGACCGGGGCACGAACCCGCGTCCCCTGCATCAGCAGGCGGACTCTCAACCACTGCGCCACCAGGGAAGCCTGATGCACACTTTTGAAAAACTATAGCCAGGGAATGATGTGGGCATAGAAAATTGACAAGGGGAAGGTACATCAGAGATAGAACCCTGGGGGGGGGTGCTTTTAGAGGAGTTTGGGGGAAAGAAGAAGAGGAAGGGCATTCTGGGCAGGGGACCTGCCAACTCGGAGCAGAGAGAAGGGAACTAGCCGGACCCCACAGAGCACTTTAAGTAGCCCCTTGTGTCTGGAACCTGGATGCCTGGGTGGGGGTGGGATGACAAGGAGTGACTGCTGGGCCAGAGGAATGGGCAGGAGCCTGATTGAAAAGGGCCTTAAGGGCTAAACTAAGGAATCTGAACATTATCCTGAAAGTTACAAGAGGCCAGTGAACGTCTTTTAAGCAGCGGAGTGATCTGATCAGCTCTGTGAATTATAAAGAGCATTCTGGAGCACCAAGGGGGAAAGACTGGAGGAGAAGAGTTAGGCTGTTGGTTGTAGCAATCCAGGAGGGATGCAAAAGAAGCAGTGGTTACTTTAAGAATGCAGAGATGTCGACTTTGGGGGGCGCTAAGGAGGGAATCTGGGTGACTTGTGGATTTCTGGTGGTGCCATTCACTGGGATAGAGAATAAGAGAAAAAGGGAGAGACTGGGATTGGGGTGACTGTGGGACTTCAAATAGGAGGTGCTCCTCAAGCAGCTGGAATAAGTGTGTGGAGATAAGCAGAGAATTATGGTCCAAAGGTATGGGCTTGGGGCTGGGCAGCAGGTGGGTGGAGGTCCAGCGAGAAGGATAAAACGTGGAGCAAAAGAACAGGAGAGAACACGTCCAGCGAAGCCTGGGGCAGGAGGAGAGAGGCCTTGAAGCAAACTGAGAAGAAAGACTAGAAAGGTGGAGGGAAGGTGTTCCTCTCCCAGACAAAGGAAGAGAGAGAGCTCTAGGAAGGAGGAAGAGCTCTAGTGGCAAAATGTGTCTCATAGCAAGAAGGGTCAAGAAAGAAGGACAGTAAGAGTGTCCAACAGCTTTGGGACAAGGGGTTGTTCATTGGTGGCACTACTGAGGGCCGCTCCCCTAGTGGGCAGAACTGGAAGCCACGTGGGAGGGAAGTGAAGACAAGGAACAGACAACTTTCCAAGAAGATTGGCTGGAAAGGAAAGAAGAGAAATAGAGCAGAAGCTCGACGGAGAAGCGAGATGGAGGTGGGGTTTTTCAGGATGGGGGACAACTGTTCATATTGTTAGGATGCTGAGAGCCAGTAGACAGGGGAAGGAAGATACGGGGTAGAGAAAGGAAGATTGATGGAGCAAGGTCCCAGAGGAGGGAGGGAGAAAGGATCCAAGGCCGAGGTAGAAGGATTAGCCTCACATATGAGGAAGGACAGCCCTTTCACTGAGATAGAAGGAAAGGATGGGGCCAGACAGATAAGTTTGTTCGTGGCAGGGGAGGAAATTGAGGGAGTTCTCGATTGATGGCCTCAATTTTCTCAGTGAAGGAGGAAGCAAGGTGATCTGCTGAGTGGCGTGGGGGAGGGGGGTAGAACGGGAGGTGGTTTAGGAAGAGAGAGCATTTGGTACCTATAACCGCTGACAACAGTGGGGGACGGAACTGGCTAGGGACCCAGAAAGATTGGTGGGAAGTACTA
Organism: Monodon monoceros; assembly: GCF_005190385.1. NCBI lineage: Eukaryota > Metazoa > Chordata > Mammalia > Artiodactyla > Monodontidae > Monodon > Monodon monoceros. The sequence goes on along the minus strand of NW_021703772.1, from coordinate 55,348,033 downwards.
AGCACCTAGCCGAGTTGGGAGAATATATATTGGGTATGCCCTAAACTCACAACTGTGACACTTTCTCCCAAAGCCTTTAAAAGTCTAGACAGAAGAGCAAGAAATTAAATTGCTAGATTGAGCCAGGGCTGAGTTTTTGCAGAGTGACTGTCACAGAAAGGTAAGAGGGTCAAGAAATTATAGGACATGGAGAAGAGCAGTTTGAAGTGATGGGCTACTGCATTCAAGGCAGATAGAGGGACACAAAATCAACATTCATCTGTGAGATCAGGAGCAGATAGAAGGGCCCAGGACCCCAAGGCCTCAGTAGGTAGGTGTTTTGGGGAACAAAACAAGTGACGAGCTGAAAGGCACCAGTTGACACACAGTGGGCTGCTGGGGTTTCAGATTATAGAGGCAGACCTGCTCCACAGGCTTGGAAATTGGTCATCTGACAGCTGATCTTACCTCTTTCTTGAAGCTTTCCTTAGTCCCTCCATCCCCAAACGTTTTTCTCTAGCCTCTGAAGTCTCATATCAATTTGTTTGCAGACAGGTAGTAAAAAGCACATTAAACTGTAACCTCAATATGAGAGCCAGGAGACCTGGGTTTTGGTCTTATCTCCAGCACCCATAAGTTCTGTAGCCTTGGCCACATTGTGAGCCACCAAGCAATGACTATCTGAACCAGTCCTACTTGCTTAAGGACAGATTATTTTGTCCATGAGCATTACGTGCCTCACATCACCTGTATTGGTGGAATTCCTTTGTTTGTTTCCCACCGTTCTGTAGGATGAGGCCTGGCAGGACCAGGGACCCTCTGCCTTCTGTGTCACTCTATTTCACTGCGGTTTCTACATACCCAACATCAAAAGAACCTGGAAGAAATTCTATTGAGGAAGGAAGAGATCTTTTGCTTCATAAAATTTCAACTTTTATTTTAATAGCCTCAAAACCAGCTTGCAAGAGTAGCAAATCCAAGAAACTTATAATGCCATGAAGGCAGACATTCTGGGAGAAAAAAAAATAGACCTTTTAAAATCTGAGCTTTGTTATCTGACTGAGGTCAGCAGAGACAGACCAAATCAACAAGCATGACATGAAGGGCAAATTTGCAATTAAAAGAAGAATAAGGCATTATAAAGATGGATGAGCCCTGTTGACACACGCACCCAAGCCTGCGTGGCCTTGGCCTCGGATGCCAGAAATTAATGCTTTACTCTTTAGCATTCGTCACCTTTGGCTCAGAACAGAAAGGCAAATGCATTAAAATAACAACAATTAGAACACTTACTTAGCTTGGAAGGCATTGTTGGTTCCCCTGTGGTCGAGGTCATGACACAGGCATCCCACAATCACCGCTAAAATTTCCACCTCGGTCAGAATCTCTTGAAACCCGGCGGTCTGGGAAGATGGGAAAACGGCAAGAGTCACTGCTCAGGGCAGGCAGGATGGATAAGGCTCGTCTGCTGAGCAGCCATCAGCTCTGTTTTCATACCCACGTCATTCAAGGGAATGATTAACTGCCACCCCTTGTGGGTGAGTTGGGTGGTCAGTTGCACAGCCCAGGGTCCCCAAGGTAATGAATTAGCTTCACTGGCTGGCACACCAGGACAGAGTTCAGACTCTTTTGTTCCCTCTTTGAAGAAGAGGCTGTGCTGTCCAGATACAGTGACAGTTTGGCAAAGGCCCAGAGCAAAATGCGTTTTGTGATTCGACATTTCAAAATGATGAGCATCTAGGGGTAGGGGGGAGAAGGGGCTGTGAATTTAGAGAATGCTATATCCACCAGATGCCATTCAAATGAAAGCAGGCAAAAGAAAACCCCCCTTTAAAACATATATATATTAAAAGAAGCAACTTAGAAGTACTCAAACTATTACATGATGATATTTTAGCAGTTATCTTGTAAAAATCTTAATTCATATTAGCTTGGAGAACAGATTAAATTTATACGGATAGCAAGGCAGTGAGTGTCTTGAAAACTACAATTTGGCAGGGGATTAGGCAACCTAGAATGAGGATCAGGTGCAGTATCCATTACATGGAATACTTTTTCTATTACCCTCTGGTAGCTTGCTCATGAAATGCATAGGTGTGGTGTAATATCTTTGGGGAGCAGTGTGATGTAATTATATAATCAGGAGCCCAAATGGTTCTCTGGTTCCTGCTGTCCTTTCATTAGTTTAGAAGAGAAAGTGAACTTATGGAAAAGCAGGTCTATGTATTTTCTTGATCTAAGGCCTTTATGTCTCCCCCTTTTACTTTGTAAGTCTCCCATTTCATTACTTGTTAAAATCTTTATCAGAGGGCAGGAGGAGGGGAAAGGTAGAGTTAAAATTGCTTCCCTTTGCACGCGTGTTTTTTCTCCACATCTAACATCACTAGCTAGTATCCTAAGGCACTTCTCTTAGACCAATGAACACTTTGTTTTTTAGTTAATTATGTTTTTATTGCAGAAATAACTGAATGATAAAGTTTCTGTGTTGACAATTTTAAAAGATTGAGTTGGGTCCACTGATACACTTAGAAATATGTATAATTTCATTTGCATAGCAAATGGGAATGTTAATAAATTATCTGGGGAGGATAAAGTAGCCCATATTAAAGCTGTGTGTGCCCTTCATTTTAAAATTTGGAGCTGGCTGTTGGCTTTAAGTTAATTTTATTCTATTTAAGACATTACCTGTAATAGTTTTTAAAAATTCAAGTTGTAGTAAGAGACTTAGAACCAAAAACAATGGTCCCTCATCCTTCCCCTATCATGATTCCCAAAGACAACCACCTTCAGTTTTCTTTTTTATCTAATTTGGTAGGTATTTTCCTCCATATTTCTGTATAATAGACACATATTATTAGCACTTGGTTATTCATCCTTCCTGTGTGCCCAACACTGTCCTAAAAGAATTACAACCGTTTAACTTACTTAATTCTCATAACAGACCTGTGATGTAGGAATTTTATTATCCACCAGTTCAGGTGAGGTAACTGAGGCACAAAGAAACTTATGTGCCCTGGGTCTCAGACAGTGCCTACCTGATTGTCACTCTAAATATTATTTGCTGCGGAGCCAGTTAAGTATCCAGCTATTGTTTCCTTTGTTATGTAAATGTTTTCATTTCCTGGAGTTAAGATTTCTTTGAACATCTAAGTCGACTCACATCCTGTACAACTCTCCAGTCACACCTTTTATTAGATCCCTTCCTGTCCCAGGGACTCCCTGCTTTGGCCTGCTGCTGTTCTTTGGTCTGGATTCTCTGTCTGCTGTCAGCTTCTCCCTCCTGGGGTTGGTCTCTTATCTCCTGCATCCCACATCTCTCTCTTTCCTTGTTTTTCTCTCTCAGTTTGCGGGAACACATCTGCCAGTGGCTTCATGAGAAAGGGTGTTAATATTTCTTTTACACCTAGGAAGTTGATTTTTTTGAGGCTTCGCATGACTGAAATGTCTTTAATCTATTCTTCTACTCAATTGTTGGCTTGCCTAACAATTCTGGGTTGCAACATTTTCAGTCAGAATTTCGAAGGACTGCTCTATTGCTTCCTAACTTCCAAAGTTGCTTTTGGGAAGTATAAATCATTCTTATTCCTAATCCTTTGAATGGTACTTGATCTTCTCTCTTTTAGAATCCTCTATGCCTGGGGTTTGCCAGTTTCACAAAAATCTGCTTTGGTTTGGGACTTTTTCCCCATCACTGCTTGATAAACGCTTTCAATCTGAAGGCTCATCGTCTTCAGTATAATGTTCTTGTAATCTTTTTTTTTTCTTAATAATTTCTACTTCACTATTTTTTCTGTCCTATTTGGCGCTACAATTGGTTGGAAATTGGATTTCTTGTATTGATTTCCTTCTTTTCTTTTTTCTTTTTTTTTAAACATCTTTATTGGAGTATAATTGCTTTACAATGGTGTGTTAGTTTCTGCTTTATAACAAAGTGAATCAGTTATACATATACATATGTTCCCATATCTCTTCCCTCTTGTGTCTCCCTCCCTCCCACCCTCCCTATCCCACCACTCTAGGTGCTCACAAAGCACCGAGCTGATCTTCCTGTGCTATGTGGCTGCTTCCCACTAGCTATCTGTTTTACATTTGGTAGTGTATATATGTCCATGCTACTCTCTCACTTCGTCCCAGCTTACCCTTCCCCCTCCCCGTGTCCTCAAGTCCATTCTCTATGTCTGTGTCTTTATTCCTGTCCTGCCCCTAGGTTCTTCAGAACCTTTTGTTTTTTTTTTTAGATTCCATATATATGTGTTAGCATACAGTATTTGTTTTTCTCTTTCAGACTTACTTCACTCTGTATGACAGACTCTAGGTCCATCCACCTCACTACAAATAACTCAATTTCGTTTCTTTTTATGGCTGAGTATTATTCCATTGTATATATGTGCTACATCTTCTTTATCCATTCATCTGTCAATGGACACTTAGGTTGCTTCCATGTCCTGGCTATTGTAAATAGAGCTGCAATGAACATTGTGGTACAATTTCCTTATTTTCTTGTCTCTTCTTTCCCATTGCCCATATTGACTTTTCTCCCCTTACTTTCCAGGAATAATAATATTTTAAATTTATAAGCATTTTCCTGTCCGCTGCTCCTTTTCTAATAGCATGCTATTCTTCTCTCATGGATGCACTATGGTTTCTTTTTCTTTTCTTTTTTTTTTTTTTTGCGGTACGCGGGCCTCTCACTGTTGTGGCCTCTCCCGTTGCGGAGCACAGGCTCCGGACACGCAGGCTCAGTGGCCATGGCTACGGGCCCAGCCGCTCCGCGGCATGTGGGATCTTCCCGGACCAGGGCACGAACCCGTGTCCCCTGCATCGGCAGGTGGACTTTCAACCACTGCGCCACCAGGGAAGCCCTGGTCTCTTCTTTTGAAGATATTAATTATAATTCCTTGAAATTCTCTTCTGTTCCCTGAATTGTCTGTTTCCTCTGAACTCCTTGTCTCTGTATTTGGTGGTTTCCTCAAATGCCTGATATCCTTGGTAGTCTACTTACTCATGGAAGAGTAAAGCACTGCTACGCTCGCCACACACGCACACTTGGGGATGGTGTCTGTAGATGGCAAACCTCATCCCAGGGTGAGCACACGGCCAGCTGGTCCTGCTGCAGGTCCCCATGTGTCAGTATCTAAACTCACTTCCTCTGGACTTTCCAATCTCGTGCTTGGTAATGGCGTGAGCACAGGTGTTGGCATTCTGAGAAAAGAGTATGTAGCTTCTCACCTTTGAGGATATAGACTTTCACTTCATTCTCTTACTTTCAAAGTGCAGCTCACGCTAACTTTTCTTTAACTGGTATCCCCAAGTCTGGGGTTCAGGTTCTTCGGCAAATACGCTGGCTTCCTGAATAGATGGGGGAAGAGTAGTTCTCTGACTACATGGAGAGGGGATGGAGACTTGGGGACTCAGTGTTTTCATTACCCCCTCCCTCCTGCTCGCCCCATGTTTGTGGTATCTGATGCCTCTGGTTCTTGTGCTTTGACAGCTCCTGGGGGGACATTGTTTCTCAGGTGTACTCCTTCCTCCACTCTCTCCCCCTGAAGGCACTTGGGTTGGACCTTCCTCTTCTTTGTTAATCTACGAACCATCCTCCCTCTTGTTCTCCTTGTTGTTTTGGGATAATTTTTGAAAGGATGAGGGGATATAATTGTCTTTCTCTGTCATTTCTGTCACCTTGAAAAGGTAAGTCAGTTTCGTTGGGTTTGGATCTTGCTACTACTAAGTAAATCCTAAAAGTCCCTCAAGTATGAAATAATTATCCGTGATACTCTGGAAATCAGTGTTGTAAACACAATGACAATGCACTGAAATTTAGAGAGATTGTTGCCTGTGAAAATGCTACTGTTCAGAACTAGCTGATGAATTAGAACAGTAAGAATAGAGGTGGGATAATGTCAAAATAAGGTAATTCAGCTAGAAATTTAATTGGAAGATAAAATCGAATGCCATCTAATAGACTCACGTTCAGAATCCCGAATCACTGTTACGCCATTGATTATCACGCATTGTATGATATGACGGACTATGTTTTGCTGTAAGGTTCTATGCAGCCACTCCTGCCGCCCCCACTACCCCGTCCCTTCTTGGAAACCCAGCATCTAGCTCTTAAACTATTTGTATCATCGATACTTTTGAGAGTTTAATAAAAGCCACGGACCTTCTCCTCCGAAATTACTCTATGATTTTATGGTGTTCAAAGAACATGGAGCCCACCCCTGGATCCTTGGAATAAAGAATACCTGAAGTACAGCACACACACCATCACACGAAACATATTTACCTCTCTTGACTGTGGTGCCTGAGTTACTGAAGCAGCGCCTATCTCTTGACTGTGACTTAAAGCTGCCTGGTAAGTGGTTTCTGAGAATCGTCATGCCTGAAAAGTATCCACCTGCCACTAAGTGTCCATTTGCCCCTCCCCACCTTCATCCATCTTCTTTCTAGTCCTATCCATTCTGACCTACACTTTACACACACTGAGGAGAAAAAGTCAACTGCCACTGAAGACAATATACTTTCAACAGAGAACAGAGTGGCAGTAGGAAGTATATTTTAATGTGTTTCTCCTATGCTTAATTCTATTTTATTTTCAAATAAAATGATATATTTGCTGCTCCTGATCCAATAATTATGGGTTTTATTGACCACTACTTTATTCTATCCTCTCACCTGTATTCCCCCATGGTCCATATCAGAAATATATAGGTATATGGTAAAGCAGTGAATACCATATACCTAAGTAAAGAGATAGCCATGGCATATAGAGCTAGTTCCCATGTCACCCTCTCCAGAAAAGCCTGTGACTACCCTCTGAGCAGGTCTCCTGTGACAGTCCTTCACTGGGTTAAATGTATACTGGGATAACCTTATTCCCAGCCATTAGAGCATATAATCACTGGAACGCCAAAGGACCCAAACAATAAGATTGATTTGAAGGGTTTCTTAAACTACCCAGTAGTTTCCTATCACTTAGTCAACATAAAATTTAAACCAGTGAGGATGTGCATCAAAATATTACCAGTAGTGGGATCACAGATGACTTAAAATTTTTTCCTTTGTGCCCAAAATTTCCATAAACAATGTTTATTCATTAGAATACATATACATTATGTGTGTGTAAGTAAATTCTTTTTTGTTTTAGAAGTAAGCCCGTGTTTCATCAACATGTCCTACCTTGGAATAAAACAGTGACATCCTGAAAAGTGTCCATTCATTCATTTATTCATTGAGCAAATGTTGATTCAGCATTTACTCCATTGCAGGCTGGAACGGAGAGCTAAGGAAGACAGGTGCATCTGGCCCTTGTTGCGCATATAGTCTGGTCATGCCTTGTGCCAACCAGAACAGTGCCATGGAGCACCCTTTTCTAGTGAGAAACTCTCCCAACATCAGTTGCAATTTGTCGCAGAAAGTGATGGTGAGAGTGGCTAACTCCTGCTTTGTTTCTGGAGACGGTGCATCATGGTCTGCACGCCCGTTGTCATGTATGCAGCTATGGTGCGGGAATCTGAGAAACTGATGCCAGAAATTCTGCCTTCACGTTTCTTTTTGAACTTGGCTATCAGAGGTACTGAATGACGAGGAATTTCCTGGATAATCCTGTTGATTCTGAGATCTGGCAGATGGCGGACTAAGAGGGAGAGAATCCGGTGATATACTGGAAATTCCTAACGGTCCCAGAAATTCCAAACCGAAAAAGGTCCTTGGCTCCAAATGCTCCTCCATGGATGCTGGCAACCGGCACTGCAGTGGAGCCTTCCACGGATTGGCTGAGGTTAAGAGAGAGCATGATGGGCTTTTGTAGAGCTTTTCTTCTCCCCTTCATCTTTCTCTTTCCTTGGATTAGAAGAGCAAAGAAGACTGCTCAGGCCATTCCAAGAGGTTTGGAAGAACATAGTTTCTCAAGGAAGTGCCTTCTCTAGAAGAATCTGCACACCATATCCCTAATCGTGTCATCATGTCTCAACTGATCTAAACATGACTTCATACCTTAGAAGTGATTAGAGCTTGGGGCCGAAAGGTAGCATTTAGAGAAGCATCATTTAATTCCTGGTGTTTCTTAATTTCTGGTATGCAGTGTTGCAGGGGCCCTGTCTGGGGCCTTTGTTTGGTATATTATTAAAATCAAATTTACTGTAGCCAAATAATGCTCGTTGAGGGTTTCATTGTAAATGCCACATACAAAGTGTGTTGGTCTTCTAAAGAAAGTCCCAAACTACAATGCTGATGGCTGGTCCAGCTGTGCTAGGCCATCCTTCACATGTGGTGTCTATCAGTGAAACTTAGATCTCCTAACAAGGACGGAAGGTTCTGTGAGAAGGGTGCCTCCGTCACCCTCCCAACTCAGCCCATATCCCAGCTGACTGGATCAGAGTGGATCAGAGTAGTAAGAGCATTAAGCCCGCAAGTTTGGGCTTCATGGGCATTTACAGCAAGTCCAGCGTGCTTTATTTTGGGATCTATTTTTTTGCTTCAAGATGGAATGGCCACCTTTCAACATGTAAATCCTGGGGGCAGGCTGATGGATACCAACCTATTCAATTTGCTCCAAAGCAGTGATTTTAGGCAGAGGACTTTCTCAAGCTTTAACATAGAAGTAGATTTCATTTGCTTACCAAGAGTGCTATGAACAAATTTATGCTTAATGCCATATCCTATCTTCCTTTTAAAAAAGATCCTGTCTTTGCCAACCACAGATAGTGGGTAATGAAAACACAAGGGGGAGAAGAACAGATATTCACACAAGCGCAACCTTCCATTGCAGGAAAAAACCCTACTGGACAAACCATAGCATCTAGATTTAACGGTCATACTCCCTTGGTGTTTACAGATATGTTTGTCTGCCAATATTTGGGTCTGCTAGGCTGAAAACAAGGCACTTCAGTCCCATTTTCAGGTCCACACTCCAGAACCTTACCAGCTGTTAGGGGACCACCAACCACCAGCACCATGTTTACATGTCTCCTTCACAAAAGCATGCGATAACAACACAAACCAGTTGTAGTCTGTCTGATTTCCACAGGAGTCGGATAGTTTTGATCAAATTTGCTTCTCTTTCTTCTCAAGATATTAGTCAATTATTGATTTGGCATTAATTAAATACTGATTTAAGTCCACAATAATCCTTTCCTTATCAAGCTCAGAGTTGGGAAGACCTTACAGTCTACACTTACGTACTTTCTTTTACAACCAGAAGCTCCTGAAGGCACTTATTATCAAATTGCAAAATCTAAGTCATGTTTTGGACACAACTTGTCTCTGATTCTCAAATGATATTGCAAATGCTTGTAAGTCTCAGAATGGCAAGGCAGCAAAACTGGTACAAGTATGTATGTTTGAGTAGATGATGCATGAATTATAAAAAATGAATTGATTGTAATCAATTTTATTTAGTTATTTTTTAACCACCTCCTTGACTTAATTTTTAACCTACTTGTTACCCTAATTTTATAAAATCATCTATTTTGTAAAGTTAAAAGCATATGAAAAATAGAATTCTGTATTGAGCCCCCATGTACTCATTACCTAACTTCAGGAGGAAGCCATGTTCTGCTGTCTTGTTTCAGCTACCTCTTCACATGCACGGTTTTGTTTGTTTGCTAGAATATTTCAAGGCAAAAACCTCTGGCATCTGTCAATACTCTTTATTTCATTCTCAAGAGGTCTTGATGTGGTCAAATAAAAATCAGTCAATATATCTCTGCTCTCATATTTCGATAAAATGTGTGAAAGCAAATAAACAGTAAAAGGAAAATTTCAGAGTAACTATCTTAAGACTTTAAAAATTGAGGTTTTTCCTTCAATTTAGATAATACAAAAAACAAAGCTACATGTATGTAGCATGCATACTGTATTTCAAAAAGAGACAAAAGAAAAACCATATTAGATTCTTAAGGACTCAGTTTGTAATACTAAGAATATATGCGCTTTATGATTTTTTGGATAAAGATAGCATGTTTTTTCATGTTTAGAAATATGGTTTATATTTTATGATAAATTGCGAGTGAATTGAATATAACATGCGATGTGTGAGCACAGAAAATGAAGCACATCACCTGGTGCACATTAATTGTGCAGACAGACTGTCCTCTCCAAGTGCCACAAAAAAGCGAGGTTGATGAATTTCAAGAATATGAGGCCTCTTCAAAACTTACCCAAATTTTTATTACGCATCATTGAGCTAAAATTAAACACGAGACTAGTGAAAAAAAACTTAAAAGTTCCCAGCTTGACACTCTTAGGTGCCAAGTTTCAGCCTCAAGAAGGTGCCGCTACTAAGTCATAAACCATGAAAAATGACTGGGGCTCTACTCCTGGGTCTCCCTGACCTGGAGGATTTGGCTGGCATCATAAAATACAGAGTGACAGATTAAGCAGTTTACCAACACCGTAAAAATCTCAGGAATAAATTCACTGTAATCAAAAATCCTATATTGTAACTAGGCAGCCCCAGCCCTGAAACCACATACATTTCCTGACAAGCCTGTGTCCATGGACAAGAGCTTATATTCTCCCCGAAACAACGGCACGATTATGTTCATACACTTTTACAGTTTATGTGTCCTAAGAAAAATACTCAGCTCTGGCTGATGGTGCGGGAGAATTTATTTTCACTAGAAAGGGAATGACCCATAACTCACGAATGGCAGCGCTTAAAGTGAGTTATGGAGGGTACTCTCCTGTGTGAGGAAATGGATTGCATTATCCTTCTGCCCAATTGTTTGTTTGATTATTAGCACACCAGGTTCTTAAGTATGTGCGGCTTTGCCTTTTTCCTTTTGTAAAATAAGTGTGGAAAAAGGGAATGTCAGCTAGAAGCATGGGGTACCTCACTGGAGCTCTGAGAGGTGGCCAGAGAGAATAAAAATAGAACCCTTCTTAAATGATTAAAAGCCAGAGTCTTAAATGTAATTTAAACACAGTATTCAAATTGATTAGCTCCATAGTGCCCAGTGCTGGTATTCTGCAAAAGCATTAAAAATCACTCCTTTCCTAAATTAAAAATTTGCCTTCTTTGGAGTTACACTGGAATTCAAGATATACCTACATGATGATTAAAGAATTGGTATTTCTTACATACAGATTTTATTGTATTATTCTGATAATGCTGCTATTTATTTTAAAGTAAATATAACTAGTTACTACTTACAAGGAAATGCGATGTAAAGTGATGTTTGATGATAATAAATACGATTATTGTTTGTTACTTTGTTACTGTGAGTTACAGAACAAGACCGTAGATCTCTTTGTACCTTCCAACGTTAGGATCTACAAAGAAACTAGATTTCCGTCAAGATTAGGATCCTGGTTATTGAGCAACAATATTTTATTTGAAAATTCAACTGGTTCTGCCCTTCTCTGGGTTGGAAGGGGAGGGAGAATTACAACTGTGCTTCTAAGATCTCCTTCCAGAAGGAATTTTCTACCTCAAAAATCAAGGACTTCAATGCAAACGGCAGACAGAGGACAGCACATTATCCTCAAGCTAGTGAACAGGAAGGATTTTTCTTCCTAAACGTCCCTTCTGCTCTGTAGTTTGAATTATCAATAAAACGACTTGGCTTATCTCTGAAAATAACCTTGTTGACAACCCAAATATGGACTTAAACGCGCTACCTCCACATTTAAGATTTAAGAAGCCCCCAGTAAATGTCAGGAGGTGTCAATGTGCTTGCTGCGATACTTGGTTATTATTAGTGTTTAACTGCAATTCCCAACCAGCACCAGGCCGCCAGCACCACCATAAATTTTAATGTGATCATGTGCTCGTCTCTTTTCATATCCAGTGAATTCTACAAGATCATAATATTCTATATGAACCCCAGCTGAACCTTAGTGTGATAGGAAGGAAGAACAAGATTTCTAGCAATGATAGCTGTTCATCATTTTATAGTTTTTTGAAAAACTGGACACTGAGCAGCACGGGTCCCTGAATAATATGACCCTAAACTGAATCCACTCATTCAGTGAATCTTTATTGAGCCCTACAGGATACTGGGCATGGCCCAAAGTGCTAATGAGTACATTTATGGGATAGTGAAGAATACTGACTCTTAAGGAAACCTGTTTTTCCCCCTGGAGAATCTGTCAGAGCTCATACATCATTTATAAAACCGAAAAACGCCCCTGCAACCTTGGCATCACCACATGCCTTTTTATTTGACAGAATACAAACAAAAGCGTGGTCGGTTCCTGTATCTGGTCTACATTGTGCATGTAAGAAATGTGTTTATCGTCTTTCACTATGTATGTGCTTGCTGGAATATTTATTCTACAAGCTTCTATAAATAAAGAAAATTTGTATAATTATTCTTGATCTATCTGCAGTTTTTATTCCCTGTTTTAACCACAAATAGTAACTGGCACTGCAGACTGCATTTATCCAAGGAATTAAAAATATTTGGTAAATTTTAACTACCTAAATATCTCTTTAGAAGCAAAGAATAAGATTGAAGCTTTCATTTTAATATTTGGAATTTCAGGCCAGAGGCTTGTAATAATTTAATAAGTCATTAACAGGATTCCCAGTGAACTAAATTTCCAATTTAGTTGCCTATCCTACAATGCAGTTTGTTCTTTTTATTTTTAATTTCTAAAGGAACAAAACCTCTTTGTTACCTAGACATGAGGTGGAATACTTCTGCAAAACATGATTCTGAATGAATTCATTCATTCATTCATGAATAACTTTATATTCTGTGTCTGAAATTATTTTAGGGTTAAAGGTTGGGAAGCCGGTTCTTATATGTATAATTTGCTCTGTTGTACATCGTGTCATAGTTTGCTCATCAATGACACACAAATGTGCATCTTCCCATTCCCAGAGACAATGGGCTTGGAAAAATACACACCCACAGATGTTAGACACATGGAGAGTGCCATACTATTCACACTAATAGCTCTGCGGGCAAGGAGGCAGCCCTAATACAGGTCCATCTTGATAGGAGGGGCTCTTTTCGGCACACTGGCTTTGTTGGTGTCTCTTTTAAGAAAAGAGTGTGGCGTGTGTGTCTCAGTATTTCTTGCCTTAGAAGAAAAGAAGCATTTTCAGGGAATGTTGGTAAGGTTTCCGCCCCCCCCCACCCTTCTTTCCAGGCAACTGGCTGGGAAACTTTGCCTTGGAGTGCCATCTAGAGGAAAATTTCGTGCACATGTGCCATGCTTTCTTGGCTTTGTGACTCAGGCTGAATGAATGAATCCAGGGGTTAATGTATGATGATTTTTTACTTTCATTTTTTGGTTCTAACTCAACACATGCAAATGGAATATGGGATAACTAGAATGTAAATAAAATCACTGATGAGAACAAAACAGTGAAAGACCCTAACAGTCTTCAGGAGTACCTGAAGCATTAGTGCCCACTCATGGAGAAAAGTAGGTTATCATTTTGCCTACTTTGCCTACTGAGGTCGTATTCCAGAAGTTAGAATTGATGAGGGAATTAAGTTCACTTTTTCTTCCCTGATCAAGTAATATTTGTTATTTCTATAATTATTTTCTTAGTGAAAAAATTCTGATTGACCAGGCTGCCCATGGTCAAGTTGGAGAGGAGACTGCTTGTGTTAGGGACAAACAAAAGTTGACATTTTCAACCTACTGTAACCCTTAGTCAAGTTCAGCAACATTTAATGAGCAGAAAATAATATCTTTTCCAGATGTGGCTCTTCTATTCAATGTGAGGGAGAAAAAAATAACATTCACCAATGTATTTTCCCCAAAGTCATGTTTTTATTTTGCAACCTCTGCCCACCCTACTCCCCAGCCCCAGCCCCACCCCCGACCAGGAGAACTTTAAGAGTGAATTCTTCTCTTTTAGAGCTAGTATTAATACGAAAACAAAACCCAGACTTTCTCAAACAGTGATACTCTTCAAGGTTGCTGAGCGGACTTGCAAAAACAACTATACCCTTGAAATATTTTGGCAGTAAGAGTACCTCCATTGTGGTTGACATAGTTTGAGAGTTCTGCTGTCTTCAATTTCTCGAAAAGGATCAAGATTGTCCATATTGTGGAAACATTTACCGAAGAAAACTGGGTGTGGATTCCATTTTCTCCTAAGTGTCCACCTGACCCCGAAGCTCTTGCCAGCTTCCCCCATCCCAACTATTTTAAGGCTTGTCGTAAAATCTATTTCTGCTTTTGACATCTCCAATCCTTTGTTGAACAAGGTTCCCGCTTACTTATTTTGGGAATTCACCACAAATCCATATGTTTTCCAAAATAACAGGTTAATAATTTCTTTATTAAATGTCCTCTGTGAGCCATGTACATAAACTCTACACACAGAAAGTTATTCCTTGTCTACTGAGATCTGATATGGAAAAGCAAGACGAAAGCGTTTTTGTTTTTGTTTTTTTCATGTAATTTTGGCACTTCAGCAATTAAGGCTCACAGCTCAAAGCATCTTCCTTCCTCACTTGGCTGCTTTCATGGTGTATGTTACAGCGAAATGGGGCCAGTCCAGTTTTTCCAGGTTATTCTCCTTGCTCCTTAAGCAGTTTAAGGACCCAAAAAACAAGTCCTTGAGTATAACAATGAAGACATTTTGGTCTCATCTTCTTATGCTACATGTGCATTTGAGTTCAAGTCAATCCAACACAAATTTGTTGAAAACCTACCGAGTACATGATTGAGTATAGGGTGCTGGTGATGCTCTCAACAGATAGATTAATTAAGATTATTGCAAGAACAACAAATTATCTCTTTAGCCTCAAGCTGCTTACTTTATAGGAGAATGAGAGATCTTTAACTTAAAATACACAGCAGAAAGAAAGATGTGTTGTACTAGACACAGTGCAGAGAAGTAAGTAAGTACTGATGATTGCTGACGATTACTGAAATTACTGATGATTAATGGAAAGCAAAGACTTCACGGGAAAACTGGCATTAGATCAATGCCTTTTAAAGAATGAGTAAAATTTTAGTAGGTAGAGAAGTGGGCAGAACATTTCATGAGGAAGGAATGGAAGTCTTCCTTCATGTGGACCAAAGGAAAATGTCATTTGGAGTTCCTTCTTTTAGGTTTAAATTTTAATCTGGGTGCAAAGATGCAAGGTATTTGGGTTTATGTTATGAGAATCCAAAATAGGTCTTCTCTTTTTTGTGTGTGTGGTAAATATGTTTACACACACACATATGGGCACATATATATGTATATATCACCAGGAGGCCAAAGAAACCAATATATTTAAGCCAGAGACCATTTTACTTGATGATAGCTTAACAGTGTAAGTGCAAATAAAACCAAAACAAGTCTTATTTTTTGCCAGCAAATGGAGGTGAATATAGGATTTTGTTTCAGTCTTTGCCACAAACATTTCCTTTTAGATTAAATTCCAAGGCTTACGTCTGGCCAGCTGCCCTGGCTGTCTCCATTAAAACAGACTGGCCACCTTAACTGAGTTACGGCACCTGGAGCAAAGGTTTGAAGCCTAGTGTACCCCTAAACCCTGAGAGCATTCACTCCTACTCCTTCCTTCCTGGGGCCTCCTTGGACCCTCTCTCAGATAAGCATCTCTCAGGATTCCCGTGTCCCTGGGGGTAATGTTCACACACCCCTTCTTTGGCTTTCTACCAACCTAGAAAGTCTTATCCAGTGGATCTCTTTGTTTAGTCATTCATCCCCATATCCTCTGCAAAAAGATTGCTTTGAAAATCCAATCATTTCTTTTGTTAAAAAAAACAGTTTCCCAAGATAAAACATTAAAAAGAGACTAAAGCAATCATTCCAAGACTACACCTGCTTCAAGGTGTCAGAGATCTTACAGCCTTAAAGCTCAGAGATCATTGTGAAATATATACTCCCATCACCAGGGTAGGTAACTTCCAAAATAAAATAAGTCACAGGGCAATTTGTCAGAGAAATGGGAACGTGAAGGGGAAGCCTGTAGGTCCTCACAAATGACAGATGACCTTCCATCGTCACCGAACACACTTACAGTTAACATTGCGAACATCAGCTGGCACACGTTGAAGGCATGTCTCCAGTTGTGGTATAGAACCATCCGATAATTTTTCCTTACTGTCAGAAGCCACCTACACAGTGTCTGAAATGGGAAGGGAAAGGTTATGTCAGGAAGTTGTATGTATCTCCGGTGGACCATTACCAAAATGATGTCTTCTGTCTGAGTAATCCTCAACCATTGAAGTCCTGCCACAAGCATCTCACAGGATTCTCACGGTAATCCCACCAGGTGTGCAGGGAAAGTATTAACTTCCCCAATCTGTATGCGGGAAACCTGAGGCTCAAAGTGGCTACCATATTGTTCCAGGTGCACTCCTGGGATCGCCCATGACAGAACATCATACCTCATAGTCGATTTTAAATTTCTGTACCATCCCCAGCTCCATGAACATCCGAAGAGCAGCTGTGATCATGGTGTCAACATCGAGAGAAAAGTCATCAAAATGTATGTCGTTGATGGCAAGTTCTGACACCAAAGGGATGTTGGCTGCCTACAAAAGCAGAAGACATAAGTCAAGCCAAGTTCACCAGCTTTCCCAAACCCTTCATCTTGCTCTCCTCTCCTACTTATCAGACGTGCCACGTAAATCAGACCTGACCTGCACTTACACTCTGATACAGCTGAAGTCTGAGCTGGAAATGTCTTTTGTTTTTGAACTGCTAATGCCCCAAGCAAATGAAGGGGGTAGGGGAGAGGGAAGCTAATCTGAAGAAAAAATATACACACTGGATCTAGTCTGCAGAATTTGGAATACAAAGCAGTCTAGTTTACTGAAACTGCAGTCATACAGTATATTCTGATGCATATTACAGAGCACTAAACACAAGAAACATCTGGGCAGCCAGCAGCTGTGAATTTTAATTGCCACTATTCAGAAGGACATGGGAATACACCACTTTGCCTTGTTTCTTACATCCTTATATCCTGTAGCTGTGTACTTGCTCTTTGTTACACACATGTTCTGTATATTCAGAAAGATGGAAAGGATCAGACAGCACATTTCTAGTGCAAAATGTGTTTCTTAATAGGATAGAGATGTTTGGAGCATATGTTTCATTGAAGGAATAAATTTGCAATATAGTTCAGTGACATTCTATAAAAACATCACAACATAATTATAATACTGGTCATACATATTCAGTGTTTTCAAAACACTCACTCATGTTAAGCAGCTGTCAGTCAGTTGCCCTACACAAACTTAAAGGGCATAAAAAGTCTTGGGGAATAATTATTTTTGCTGGTTTCATTGGGCCACTCTTGATAAGGGAATCATTTCTATGTTTTCAGATTATCAGGGACCATTCTGTATTCATATTCCTAGTCTATTCACTGGGTGTAAACTACCCAAGGAGTAATTTATGCCCTGGGACCACTTTGGCCGAGCAATGAAATCCAACTCTGCTCACTCTAAGCATCCCAGAAACCACTGAATCAATCCTTCTTTCTCAGCCCCATGCTCCTCCATAAGAGCAAACACCTCTAGGCTAAAATCCAAACACTGGTTATTCACCACAACATGGAAGAACAATGAACAAATACATACATTATGGGACAATTTGCCTGCTATTCTGCTGATTGTTTATTTTCGTTAAAAATTAATCAGCTTATCTTTCAGTGAATCATTTTACTATATTAACATATTTGTAGAATCCAGCTCCTTGGAATGAAAAAGGTGAGGCTTGTGAAATTCAAACACAGTGGTGGCGGAAATAGTCTTTGTGTGTAGGTGTCCTTATTTGGAGTTCCTGGCCTCATGCTAAGCACTTTAACACCTTGCTTTTTACTTTAAGAATAATTTAAAACCAGGGACTTCCCTGGTGGTCCAGTGGCTAAGACTCCACTCTCCCAATGCAGGGGGCCTGGGTTCGATCCCTAGTCAGGGAACTAGATCCCACGTGCCGCAACTAAGACCCGGTGCAACCAAATAAATAAATAAATATTTTAAAAATAATTTAAAATCAAAGTTATACGTGCACATAGTTTTAAGAGTAAGTTAGATCTGCAAGGTTACACACGCGTGCACGTATGCACACACACACACACACACACACCACACACATTAGCAGAACTCTTCCAGTACCAAAGTTTTCCCTTACCTAGAGGCAACCACGTTCAAATCATCTAGATACACTTTTTTGGGTATTTGGCAAAGTAAGGTGCTTGTGATTTAATTTTTAAATTATTTTCTGATTTAAGCACTATCTACTAACTTCCCCCCATTGAAGATGAAGATGAAGCTGTCTTACACTGTACCTGTCAACCTCTGCTACCTCATACACTATCCCTTCTCACTCCCCAGTATAATAATATAATAACTTTGTTTAGAGAAATATTCAGGGTTTATACTATAATGACTCTGTAAAAGATATTCATAGCTAAGTCATGCAATTTAGTATGATTACTTTTCCTTTCCTCGACAGCATTTTGTATTCTCAGAGTTAATAACTGTCTTCCTTAATGTGCGCTTAGTTTTCTCCATCCTTATCACTAATTCAACCTCGAAACTCTCTACCAATTATCTAAATCTCATCTGAAAATATTCAGATACTTTGGGTATTCCATCAGTTTTATGAAGAAATCTCTGTTGGAACTTTCTGAACTGCAATCTGGACTGGCAGTCTTCTCAGCCTGGTATATAGCTTTCATCCTAGATGTTTCTTCACCATAATTTTGGGGGTGTCTTCATCTCTCTTTTATTTCTGTATCCCACATCTTTCTCTTTTCTGGCTCTCTCCTTATTTTGGTGAGACATATCTTCCAATAGCTTCCCAAGAAAAGGTGTGTGTGCTGGGTAAATTTATGAGAGCTTGCATGTCTGAAATGTCTTCATATTATTGTCACATTTGATTGATAGTTTGTCTAGATATCAATTTCTAGGTTGGAAATCATGACATTAGAATTTTTAAGGCATTCTCTATTAGCTTTAGATGTTACTTTTGACAAGTCAGAAGCTATTGTGAATCCATTACCTTTGAAAATGACTCCTCCTCCCTCTCTGTTTTTGTAGGATCTTCTTTTTGCTTCCAGAGTTCTGAAATATCATGAAAATGTGCCTAGGTGTGAGTTTATTTTTAATCATAATCCTAGGTACCTGGTGTGCCCTTTAATCTGGAAAATCATGTCCTTTAATTCTAGGAAAAATTGAAAAATGAACTCTTTGATCATTTCTTCCCTTCTTTCCTTTTCTGGAATTCCCATTATTTGACCTTTGGACTCGTTTTTTTTTTTTCTCTGTTTCCTCCTATATTTTATTTCTTTTCTTTTTTCTCTACTTTCTAGGAAATATTCCCTCTCCTTATTCTTGATATTTTAATATCACAGTTTTCATTTCTAAGAGCTCTTCTTTTTTGTCTGGGTTTAAAAAAATTTTTTTAATAGCACCTTAATTTTGTTTCATGGATTCAATGTCTTCTCTTACCATTGTGAGGATGTTAATAATTCTATTTAACGTTTTCTTCTCCCTTCAGAGTTTACTTCACTCCCTTCATTTTGTTTTAGTTCTCTCTTTTTTATTGTGGTTAGAAAACACATAGCATAAATGTATCCTCTTAATTTTTAAGTATTGTTAACTATATTTACATTGTTGTACAACAGATGTCTAGAACATTTTCACCTTGTGTATGAAACCCTGTACCCAATGAACAACAACTTCCCATTTCCCCCTCCCTCCTGGCAACCACCATTCTCATTTCTGTCGCTATGAATTTGACTTCTTCAGATACCTCATATAAGTGGAATCATGCAGTACTTGTCCTTTTGTGATTGGCTTATTTCACTTAGCATAATGTCTTCAGGGTTCATCCATGTTGTACCATATGACAGTATTTCCTTCTTTTTTAAGGCTGAATATTGTTCCTTTATATGTATTCACCACAATGGTAAATACATTCTTAATCCACTCGTTGATGGTTTAGCCTCTTTCTCAATCAGCTTATCCTTCCTTAATCATTTGAATATATTTGACTGCTTTAGGGGTATTAGAAGTTTTCCCTAGCTGTGTGGTGATCTTTGGTTTTCAGCCCCCATTTAAAAATGCACCTCTGAAAGCTTCTATTAGAGCTTCTGGGGGCTTCTCTGAAGAGGGATCTGACTGACCTGTTTCCTTGGGGAAGCTACTGAATATCTGTATCTTCGGGCCTTTGCTCTTTAGCTACTCAGATTCCCCGGAGAAGAACCTTCTGGGTGTTACAGGGATGGAGATTGGAGGAGCTCAGCATTGGTATATAACTTCATTCAATCCCCTTGTTTCCAGCCTGTATTCCTATCCTCAAGCTCTGCACTGCTGTCCCCCTACCCCAAAGAGCTGCTATTATACCCGCTTCAGAGGAGAAGCCTCCAGTCTTTATGGAGTGGACGTGTGGGACGAAGGATCTGGAGATCTAACTGCTTCTCAGATTCTCCATTTTCTTGTTTACGGCCCTACCTTCATCCCTATTTCCAAAGGTACTTAATTAGCCAATTCCTGAGCTATTTGGGGGAGAGGGGTCTGTGGCATAAATCTGTTTACCTCTCAGCTTTTCCCACTTAGCTTATTTTGGCTTTCTTGGGTTTGCTGAATTAATATTCATCCGTTTTCTAGCTTTCAATATTTTGTCATGGTTAAATCCCTTCCCAATTTCTTTATCTTTGAGAATTTCTGCCTTTAAAAAAGTCCCTTTATTGTTGTTTTAGTGGGGCTTAAGGAAGGAGTAAAATAAAATGAGTGTGTTTACTCTACCATCTTTATCTAGAAATCACTGAAATTAACTTTATTAAATGGTACCTTAAATGATCAGCTTGGAGAACTCAGAGGTAATCCAGCCTTTGATTTAGCCCCTTTGTTTCTGTGTGCATGGCCTGGCTGCAAACATGTAGACCTCTTTCTCTTGTTCTGTGTCCCCATGTGTTCACTTGTGTCATCCTGACCTAGCTTATTAGGCTGTAAAAATCTCAGAGGCAGGGATTCCCTGGTGGCGCAGTAGTTGAGAGTCCACCTGCCGATGCAGGGGACACGGGTTCGTGCCCCGGTCCGGGAAGATTCCCCATGCCGTGGAGTGGCTGGGCCCGTGAGCCATGGCCGCTGAGCCTGCGCGTCCGGAGCCTGTGCTCCTCAATGGGAGAGGCCACAACAGTGAGAGGCCCGCGTACCGCAAAAAAAAAAAAAAAATCTCAGAGGCAGATGGCATGCTTCTTTCCCTTAGGGAAGCTCCAGAATGACTCTCTACTTCCATCACGTTTCAGGGCTTTGCATACAGAGAATGCCAGGTACTTAGAATGTTCTGTGCTTGCTGTAATTTGTTCAAAGTCAAAGTCAAATACAACTGGAAAACCACTTCCCAAGAGGGTAGAAGCCTTGTCCCAGAAGACACAAGTCTTTCTGGTTTCAGGAGAGGAGTTTGGTTCTGCTTTGGCAACCCTCTTACAGCTTGTTGCCAAAGAGCAGAAATGGCGATGCAGACTGCATTGCTGCTCTCCAGGTGCCCCTGTCTTGTGGATTATTAATAGCATATTCCCTGATGCCATTATAAATCCTCTACCCTTCAAAGGCACTAAATTCACTTAATTATCTTAAAAATTAAAGAATATAGGCATTTTTTCATTATGAAATGTTAATGGAAAGGAAATAAGAACATTAGGTTGAAAAATGTAAGATGACCTCTGGTTCACCAAGACCCATCCTTATTGACCTTGTCTTTTTTCCCCTACTAGGTTGAGTGATCCACAGTTAAATAATACCAGTCTATAGGTCATCCTGAGCCCTGTCGTAGACCCTTGCTGACACTTGTAGATGCAGAGAAAGTCCCAAGCCTTTCAGGAATGACCATTTTCAGCTATTTTGAGCAGTATGGATAGCTTTCATCTACATTCCTGGGTTCAAGAGCAGTTTCTGGAGAAATCTATGAAGAATAAAGAGTAGTGTGTGTCCTCTGGAGGTGCACATGGAGGTCTAGTCTGCAAAAGATTTGAGAAGAGCATCCCCAAATTTCCTTGTTATAGAGCCATATGCACCCCATCTCTTCTGATAGGTAGAGAATGGGGTCACATCTTCCAAAGCTATAACTACTCTAGCCATAGGATATTAACAAAACAAATCAAAGTCAATTTCTCCAAGTGTCAGTCTTCAACTTTTAAATATTTATAAGGTACCATATCCCTAAATCAAAGAGGAGTGCTACAATCCGAAATAACTACTGAATTAATAGCCAGGAAATAACATTTGGTTAAAAAAACCATTTACTTTATTGTAACAATAAATGAAAACACAGAATTATGAGTCCTGGAGCTAATTTGAATAATGTTCAAGAAGTGGGACTCTAGCTGTCTGGGGGGTACCTGATACCCTTTGATCATTCCTCTTCTTTGTTTGGGTCTTAATAGTTAAGTGGTTATCAAAGGGAGTCATAAAACTGTCTCCTCTAAAACTGAAAAGGTAGCTTTACAAAGAGGCTATAACATGTTAAAATACTATCCTGGACCCCTTGACACAAGAGTATTACATTTTGTGATGCTCAGAAAATGGGAAGAAACAACAAAGTGGGTGGTGGTCCAGCCCTAGAAATTCAAAGGAGAACTGTGTTGTCAATCCAACCCACTCACCCACTAAGCCCTCTGGACCAAAGGATTCTGGGATGAATGAAATAATGAAGACAGGACACTGGGCTGAGGTGATGTGGAAGGGACTGCAAAGTTGTCTGTTTTGCCAGCACTGTTATAGCACTTACTACATACATGCCAGGCACTCTTCTAGCACTTTATGTATATTAACTCATTTGATTTCCTAAGAGGGACCCTAAGAGGTAAGGAATATTCCTAATCCCATGTTATAGATGAGCCAACCGAAACAGATGATAGAAAATTTGTTCTAATTTGCATTGTTGTGATTGGCAGAGGTGGATTTGAACCTGAGGAGTCTGGTTCTAGACCCTGGCGCCTAACCACTATATTGCCTCTAAAAGCAGACCGCTGCCAAGTCGAAGGGTTTCCCATGCCCGCATTATGCAGCTAACTTGGGTGCACCGTGAGCAGTGTTTGTGACTCCCAGATGACTAGCCTGTTGATCCATTTTTTATGATGGGCAGCCTGGATCCATTTGAAGGGACAATGTTTTGGTCTGTACTTATTTGAATCCATTTGGGGAAGTCTCTAAACTTGCAACTGACTTTGGAATAAGCTCCAGTTGTTAGCTTTGTTTTGATTACTGTGAACACAGAATCAGCTAAATACTCCCAAGACTATCCTGCAAAAAATAACTTGTCCTCTGAGGGAGCAGAGGCAGACTTCAGGCAAACAACCTTAGCTCAGACTCATCAGCAGAGCATTGATGGGACTCTAATATCACCCTTGGTTGGACAAGATAACTTAGTAAAATAAGGGAAGCAGCAAGCAGGTGATACAGTGGGGTGAGCAGGGAGATGAGGGATCCTTCTGTCTGGATGGGATTCTGTGAAGGTTTCTCTTGTATATTTGGGACACAGCTGAGATATGCTTAAAACACACACGCACTCAGGCTTTAGAGGGACTAGCAGTACTACAAGTAACTAGTCGTTTAGATAGCACACAGGCCCCTGTCCAGTGGTGAAGGGTGAAATTTTAACTAATTTCTATTCTTCCTCAAGAAGGGAGGACACAGGTCCTTCTGAATCTCAGTACAAGTTTGCTTACCTGCACCAACTTCCGAACAGGGAAAGCTAGGATACTTAGGTGGCTCACAGATTTATCCACGACATGTGAAACATGGGAAAGATAGAGAATTCCAAAAAGAGGCAGCAATAAAGCTTCAGTAGTGCACCGTCAGTTGACCAAGAATATGCTGGCCCAGCACATTCCCAGGCTCCACCAGCTCTCTCAATCTACACACAACACAGAAGCTGCAAAAGGCTGGGAAGCCACCTGGTGGTGTGTGTGGCAGTGATGTGAAGATCTGAGTCCTCCTCGTGTTCTTGGGGTCAGGCATACAACAATGCCATAATCAACCTCTGCAGTTCATGGGCTAGATTTATATATAAAAGCAGTAAAACTTAGAACCTAAGAGTGAATATAAATGTCTAAGAACTGTGAAGAAATATTTTTAAAAAAGAATTATTAGGCCTTATTCTATCTCATATTAAAATAAATAATAAACATGGTATATGTTTTTATGTTAAAACTTAGACTTTATCCCTTTAATTCAGCCGATACCATTTTTACCATGTCACTCCTCTTTAAATGCCTTTAAGGACTCATTGTGGCTTGCTGAATGAAGTAAAATTCCTTAGATTGGTATCCAAGGCACTTCATAAACTGGTTCTACATTGCCCATCCAGTGTTACCATCTTCTAGTCTTCCATGGATGCATCAGGATGGGCAATTTATTATCCTTTTTATCATCTCTCCCTCTATGGTTGCAGATTATTCTACCCCTCCACCCACAGGGTTTGACTTCTTCCTTACTCTGCCAATTGAAATTCAAGTCCCATTTTCTGTACAAGCTCATTCCCATTCATTCATCCATTCCTTCTTTTTTTTTTTTAACATCTTTATTGGAGTATAACTGCTTTACAATGATGTGTTAGTTTCTGCTGTATAACAAAGTGAACAAACTATACGTATACATATATCCCCATATGCCCTCCCTCTTGCGTCTTCCTCCCACCCTCCCAATCCCACCCCTCTAGGTGGACACAAAGCACCGAGCTGATCTCCCTGTGCTATGCGGCTGCTTTCCACTAGCTATCTATTTTACATTTGGTAGTGTATGTATGTCCATGCCAATCTCTCACTTCGTCCCAGCTTACCCTTCCCCATCCGTGTGTTCTCAAGTCCATTCTCTACATCTGTGTCTTTATTCCTGTCCTGCCCCTAGGTTCTTCAGAACCATTTTTTTTTTAGATTCCATATATATGTATTAGTATATGGTATTTATTTTTCTCTTTCTGACTTACTTCACTCTGTATGACAGTCTCTAGGTCCATCCACCTCACTACAACTAACTCAATTTCATTTCTTTTTATGGCTGAGTAATATTCCAATGTATATATGTGCCACATCTTCTTTATCCATTCATCTGTCAATGCACACTTAGGTTGCTTCCATGTCCTGGCTATTATAAATAGAGATGCAATAACATTTTGGTACATGACTCTTTTTGAATTATGGTTTTCTCAGGGTATATGCCCAGTAGTGGGACTGCTGAGTCATATGGTAGTTCTATTTTTAGTTTTTCAAGGAAATTCAATACTGTTCTCCACAGTGACTGTATCAATTTACATTCCCACCAACACTGCAAGAGGGTTCCCTCTTGTCCACACCCTCTCCAGCATTTATTGTTTGTAGATTTTTTGATGATGGCCATTCTGACTGGTGTGAGGTGACACCTCATTCTCATTGTAGTTTTAATTTGCATTTCTCTAATGATTGGTGATGTTGAGCATCCTTTCAGGTGTTTGTTGGCAAACTGTATATCTTCTTTGGAGGAATGTCTATTTAGATCTTCAGCCCATTTTTGGATTGGGTTGTTTGTTTCTTTGATATTGGGCTGCATGAGTAGCTTGTATATTTTGGAGATTAATCCTTTGTCAGTTGCTTCATTTGCAAATATTTTCTCCCACTCTGAGTGTTGTCTTTTCGTTTTGTTTATGGTTTCCTTCGCTCTGCAAAAGCTTTTAAGTTTCATTAGGTCCCATTTGTTTATTTTTCTTTTTATTTCCATTACTCTAGGAGGTGGGTCAAATAGGATCTTGCTGTGATTTATGGCATAGAGTGTTCTGCCTATGTTTTCCTCTAAGAGTTTGATAGTGTCTGGCCTTACATTTAGGTCATTAATCCATTTTGAGTTTATTTTTGTGTATGGTGTTAGGGAGTGTTCAAATTTCATTCTTTTCCATGTAGCTGTCCAGTTTTCTCAGTACCACTTATTGAAGAGGCTGTCTTTTCTCCATTGTATATTCTTGCCTCCTTTAACAAAGATAAGGTGACCATACGTGTGTGGGTTTATCTCTGGGCTTTCTCTCCTGTTCCATTGATCTATACTTCTGTTTTTGTGCCAGCACCATACTGTCTTGGTTACTGTAGCTTTGTAATATAGTCTGAAGGCAGGGAGCCTGATTCCGTTTTTCTTTCTCAAGGTTGCTTTGGTTATTCAGGGTCTTTTGTGTTTCCATACAAATTGTGAAATTTTTTGTTCTAGTTCTGTGAAAAAGGCCACTGGTAGTTTGATAGGGATTGCATTGAATCTGTAGATTGCTTGGGGTAGTAGAGTCATTTTCACAATGTTGATTCTTCCCATCCAAGAACATGGTATATCTCTCCATCTGTCTGTATCATCTTTAATTTATTTTATCAGTGTCTTATAGTATTCTACATATAGGTCTTTTGTCTCCTTAGGTAGGTTTATTCCTAGGTATTTTATTCTTTTTGTTGCAGTGGTAAATGGGAGTGTTTTCTTAATTTCTCTTTCAGATTTTTCATCATTAGTGTATAGGAATGCAAGAGATTTCTGTGCATTAAATTTGTATCCTGCTACTTTACCAAATTCATTGATTAGCTCTAGTAGTTTTCTGGTAGCATCTTTAGGATTCTCTATGTATAGTATCATGTCATCTGCAAACAGTGACAGCTTTACTTCTTCTTTTCTGATTTGGATTCCTTTAATTTCTTTTTCTTCTCTAAATGCTGTGGCTAAAACTTCCAAAACTATGTTGAATAAAAGTGGTGAGAGTGGGCAACCTTGTCTTGTTCCTGATCTTAGTGGAAATGGTTCCAGTTTTTCACCATTGAGAATGATGTTGGCTGTGGGTTTGTCATATATGGCCTATATTATGTTCAGGTAAGTTCTCTCTATGCCTACTTTCTGGAGGGTTTTTATCATAAATCGGTGCTGAATTTTGTGGGAAGCTTTTTCTGCATCTATTGAGATGATCATATGGTTTTTATTCTTCAGTTTGTTAATATGGTGTATCATACTGATTGATTTGCATATATTAAAGAATCTTTGCATCCTGGGATACTGGTATATGATCCTTTTAATGGGCTGTTGGATTCTGTTTGCTAGTATTTTGTTGAGGATTTTTGCATCTATGTTCATCAGTGATATTGGCCTGTAGTTTTCTTTTTTTGTGACATCTTTGTCTGGTTTGGGGATCAGGGCGATG
This sequence comes from Monodon monoceros, assembly GCF_005190385.1. NCBI lineage: Eukaryota > Metazoa > Chordata > Mammalia > Artiodactyla > Monodontidae > Monodon > Monodon monoceros. The sequence goes on along the minus strand of NW_021703772.1, from coordinate 55,320,975 downwards.
GTGGCCTCATAGAATGAGTTTGGGAGTGTTCCTCCCTCGACTACATTTTGGAGGAGGTTGAGAAGGATAGGTGTTAGCTCTTCTGTAAATGTTTGATAGAATTCACCTGCGAAGCCATCTGGTCCCAGGCTTTTGTTTGTTGGAAGATTTTTTTTGCGGTACACAGGCCTCTCACTGTTGTGGCCACTCCCGTTGCGGAGCACAGGCTCTGGACACGCAGGCTCAGCTGCCATGGCTCACGGGCCTAGCCACTCTGTGGCATGTGGGATCTTCCCGGACCGCGGCACGAACCCGTGTCCCCTGCATCGGCAGGTGGACTCTCAACCACTACGCCACCAGGGAAGCCCATGTTGGAAGATTTTTAATCACAGTTTCAATTTCAGTGCTTGTGATTGGTCTGTTTATATTTCCTATTTCTTCCTGGTTCAGTATCGGAAGTTTGTGTTTTTCTAAGAATTCGTCCATTTCTTCCAGGTTGTCCATTTTATTGGCATATAGCTGCTTGTAGTAATCTCTCATGATCCATTGTATTTCTGCAGTGTCAGTTGTTACTTTTGGGGTGTCTGTGACCTTATTATGATTTTAGGCAGCCTCTCTGTTAATGGGTGGGGTTGTGTTTCTGTCTTGCTAGTTGTTTGGCATGGGGTGTCCAGCACTGTAGCTTGCTGGTCATTGAGTGGAGCTGGTCTTAGCATTGAGATGGAGATCTCTGGGAGAACTCTCGCCGATTGTTATTATCTGGGGCCAGGAGGTCTCTGGTGGTCCAGTGTCCTGAACTCGGTTCTCCCTCCTCAGAGGTTCAGGCCTGACACCCGGCCAGAGCACCAAGACCCTGTCAGCCACACAGTGTCAGTCGCCATGGTCCGGCCCCGAGATTGCAGGGCCCATTCATTCTCTCTTATCCTACAGTGACCTTTTCCTTCTCTGCAGTTGTATAGATCACTGTAATATTTATAATCACTTTATAATGTAGGGTTTTCAAATATACCCCTAGAGTAGGAATTAGGTCCCTGAATCAGCTAGGTGGATTGGCTCAAATGTGTTTATGTGTGATTTGGGGAGAGGGGTCCATAGCTTTTTTCTGACTCCTCTGTAGTTCAACACGGGTTCTTAGCTGGACACAATTCCCAGATGATCCTTATATGCACTCATGTTTGAGAAGAACTTCACTAGAGGCTGTTTGCTCCTAGGGTCTTGGTACCTATTAATACCTAAGCTTCCCATGGAATGGCAAATCTTCCATTATAGGGCTAACCAAGTCAAAGGGCATTTTATATATTTGTCTTTTTTAAGTGCATAAACGCAAGGAAGATTAGTAGTCAATAATCTCTATATTGAAAAAGAGAGGAACGTGTAAAGAAATGCAAGCTTCTAAGTACAATATTTCCCCTCTCTTACTAAACTTTAATTATTCTCAATTATTGCTTAATTCACTTCGGTTTTCTAGGCTTGAGTAGACCTATTACTTTGATCCCCTTAATAGGAGAATGAAAATTCTATCATCTCTTCACATGTGATTTTCAGGAACTTCACCAGAAGTTAAAAATCTTATGGCCTTTCCTTTACTTCTGCTTGAGCTATTCTGGTGAAACAATCTTATCTGTAACTGTTTCCTATTAATCTCAGAAACTGCCTTTGTTATCCTTCATGCAGCAACATAACCTTCATGAGAAAACATGATTCTCACATATTTTTCTTGTCATGGTGAGAACCAAAAGAAAAAGAAACATCATAGTGACTACCTCCTTTTGAAATAGAGAAACTTCCTCTTACGTGAACTGTCTTTTCAACCCTGGCTCTTGGATAGTTCTAATATGCTCTCATTATTTATGTTTATCAAAGAAACAGTTCTCATTAGCAGCACTGAAAATTTAAATGCTGCATTTCAACAGAAACAGGTCATTTCAAAAGAGATTTTCCTTTTTCCCGGTATATAACATTTAGAAAACCATTTGGTACAAGTTTTTAAAAGAAAGGTATCCAGTGTTTCTTCTTTAACACATGCAGTTGATGTAATATTTGATGATATATTTCCATATTTTCTCTAGTTTCTTTATGAAAGAAGATTATTTAAAAGAAGGATTATAAGATTAATCCACCTTGCATTGTGTACATTACAATGATCTTAAAGGCAGTGTGTAAGGTAAGTAGAACCAGCCCTGAGAGATGATGATGATGTGTTGAATCTTTAATTTAAAATGGCTGTTCATCAAGCCTATGGTTCCTAAGTGAGGTCGGCATTCTGAAGTAATTTTTCTTTGAAAAAATGTTTCTGTTATGAAAGTTTACTGCTTTCTTATTAAAGTTTACTCAACATGGTATATCAAAGTGTTGTTTTGTTGTTGCTAGTAGTAGTGATATATACATAACCTGTTTTGTCCCAAAAAATGTTTAATGTGGATTTCAAAGATCCAAGCAATAACAGAGAATAAAAGAAAGTAAAAATAGGCCAGAAAGACAAATCAAAGGGAAACTAAGGAGAGGAATGTAAAACATGATCAGAAGTGAAGTTACTAGACAAAATGCATGCTGCAGCATCAATGCATTTGTAAGGATAGCCAAATTTGTCTGTAAGCTTCCTAGTAACCATTACAAAGAGAATCTGATATATTAGATGATTTACAGTGTTCGTAAGATTAAAGAAAAGCAAGGGCAAAGGAAACCCACAGAGACACAGCTATGCTATCTTTGAGTCTAGAGAGAAATGTCTTTTGTGTTTTTCAGGGAAAAATTTCCCAAACCAGTGATTCCCAAAGTTGTACACCAGACCAACTACATCAACATCATCTGGGAACTTGTTAGAAAGGCAAATTCTGAATCAGAAATTCTATTTGTGTTTAACAAGCTGGTGCCCATTAACAACTGAGAACCATTGTTCTAAACATTATCCCCACCACAAGCACTCAGAGCTGGGGTGGCTTTGGGTGGTGTGCAAATTTGGGGGATGGAAGGCAGAGTATAAGGGGTTCTCCAAGGAAGTTAAAAACCACAGACTAATGAGGGTTTTCTGTGCAATTCTTCTGAATTTTTCTATGTTTGAAATTTTTCATAATAAAATATTGGGAAAAAATAATTCACTGCTAACAAGGGATGAAACATCGAACTAACAGTGCTATCCTTCCAGAGAAAGGTCTGACTCTATCAGGGATTTGTGCAGTGATGTTACTAAGACGTATAGTTTAAATTTTTCTAGTAATTGTTTTCTCTTGAAGCTGTTTATTAAATTCACCTTGTACTTGCCTAGAACACTCTTCACAACAGTTATGGTCTCTAATCCTACCTCCAGTTCCTACTTGCTAAGTGGCTGTGGGCAAGAAACTGAAGTAAGCCTTGATTGAGCGTTCTCTGTGTAGACAATACTACTACTACTTTGTATGGTTGTTGTGAGGCATAAATGAAATAACACACATAGAGTCTAGCATGGGGCTTCCCTGGTGGTGCAGTGGTTAAGAATCTGCCTGCCAATGCAGGGGACACGGGTTCAAGCCCTGGTCCGGGAAGATCCCACATGCCGCGGAGCAACTAAGCCTGTGCGTCACAACTACTGAGCCTGTGCTCTAGAGCCCATGAGCCACAACTACTGAGCCTGCATGCCACAACTACTGAAGCCTGTGCGCCGAGAGCCCGTGCTCCGCAACAAGAGAAGCCACTGCAATGAGAAGCCCGCACACCGCAACGAAGAGCAGCCCCCGCTCACTGCAACTAGAGAAAGACCGCGCGCAGAAACAAAGACCCAACACAGCCAAAGATAAATAAATAAATATATAAAAATTAAAAAAAAAGAGTCTAGCATGGTGCTTAGAAACAGGAAACACTAAATCATACTGACTTATAATAATTATGGTTATAATAATTATGGTTCACTTCTTATTATTTTTATACTGATATCAGCCTCAGAGAAGGAAAGGGTGGACATAAAAGATTTCCATGACTAGGCCATGAGGAATCAACTCTATCCACTCCCTTTGGAGACCTCTACATTTAATTCAACTTAAGTTAACACACATCTATTGCATGCCTAATTCTACAACAGGCCCTGCCCTGTGTTATAGATACATTTGTGAAATCACTGTGGTCCTTGTGTTCACAGTGGGTCAGGGGACCAAAGAAGTAAACAGGCAATTATAATACAGTGTGGTAAGTGCTGTTAAGCAGGGGAAATATAGGACTCCATTGGAAGCCCTGGGAGAATGTGATGAAATACTTCTAGCTTAGAGTCTCTGCCTTAATTCTAAATCATTGTTAAACTTCAGCTTTATAAAGTATATTTATAATAATTTAAAAGGTTTAAAAATAGTTATCATGATCGAAAGTTCCTCAAGGTCATAAAGCTTGTATTGCAACCTAAGAAAAGATGTGGACTCCAATCCTAAGATGCTCATGGTCTACTCAAGGAGAGACAAGAGTAAACAGAATGGAACTAGTCCAGAAGATGGTGGAGGAGTAAGATGTGGAGATCAGCTTCCTCCCCACAAATACATCAAAAATATATCTACATGTGGAACAACTCCTACAGAACACCTACTGAATGCTGGCAGAAGACCTCAGACCTCCCAAAAGGCAAGAAACTCCCCTACATACCTAGGTAGGGCAAAAGAGAAAAGAAAAAAACAGAGACAAAGGAATAGGGACAGGACTTGCACCTCTGGGAGGGAGCTGTGAAGGAGGAAAAGTTTCCACACACTAGGAAGCCCCTTCACTGGCGGAGACGGGGGGTGGGTGGGGGGAAAGCTTTGGAGCCATGGAGGAGAGCACAGCGACAGGGGTGCAGAGGGCAAAGTGGAGAGATTCCCACACAAAGGATCGGTGCCGACCAGCACTCACCAGCCTGAGAGGCTTGTCTTCTCATGCGCTGTGGCGGGCTGGTGCTGGGAGCTGAGGCTCGGGCTTCGGAGGTCAGATCCCAGGGAGAGGACCGGGGTTGGCTGCGTGAACACAGCCTGAAGGAGGATAGTGCGCCACAGCTAGCCGGGAGGGAGTCCGAGAAAAGTCTGGACCTGCCTAAGAGGCAAGGGACCAGGTTGTGCAAGGAGAGGGGATTCAGAGCACCGCCTAAACGAGCTCGAGACAGGTGCAAGCCGCGGCTATCAGCATGGACCCCAGAGATGGGCATGAAACGCTAAGGCTGCTGCTGCAGTCACCAAGAATCCTGTGTGCAAGCACAGGTCACTATCCACACCTCCCATTCCGGGAGACTGTGCAGCCCGCCACTGCCAGTGTCCCATGATCCAGGCACAACTTACCCGGGAGAACACACGGCGTGCCTCAGGCTGTTTCAACGTCACGTCGGCCTCTGGCGGGCACAGGCTCACCTTGCATTCCAGTTATAACTGCCGTGCCCCTCCCTCCCCTCGCATGAGTGAGCCAGAGCCCCCTAATCAGCCGCTGCTTTAACCCCATCCTGTCTGGGTGGGAACAGAAGCCTGAGGGCGGCCTACATGCAGAGACGGGGCCAAAACCAAAGCTGAACCCCAGGAGCTGTGCGAACAACGAAGAGAAAGGGAAATTTCTCTGTGCAGCCTCAGGAGGAGCGGATTAAATCCCCCAAATCAACTTGAGGTACTCTGCATCTGTGGAATACCTGAAGAGACAATGAATCAACCCAAAATTGAGGCGGTGGACTTTGGGAGCAACTGTAGACTTGGGGTTTGCTGTCTGCAACTGACGTGTTTCTGATTTTTATGTTTATCTTAGTATAGATTTTAGCACTTGTTATCATTGTTGGATTTCTTTATTGGTTTGGTTGATCTCTTCTTTTAACTACTTTTTAATTTTAATAATATTTTTAATTTTTAAATTATAATTATATTATTTTATTATTTTTTTTAATCTTTTTTTTCTCCCTTTTCCCCTGAGCTGTGCGGCTGACAGGGTCCTGGTGCTCCAGCCTGGTATCAAGCCTGAGCCCCTGAGGTGGGAGAGCCAAGTTCAGGACACTGGACCACCAGAGACCTCCCAGCCGCATGTAATATCAATTGGCGAGAGCTCTCCCAGAGATCTCCATCTCAACGCTAAGACCAGCTCCACCCAATGGCCAGCAAGCTCCAGTGCTGGATGCCCATGTCAAACAACTAGCAAGACAGGAACACAACCCCACCCATTAGCAGAGAGGTTGCCTAAAATCATAATAAGTTCACAGACACCCCAAACCACACCACCGGACACAGTCCTGCCCACCAGAAAGACAATATCCAGCCTCATCCACCAGAACACAGGCACCAGTCCCCTCCACCAGGAAGCCTACACAACCCACTGAACCAACCTTACCCACTGAGAGCAGACACCAAAAAAAACTGGAACTACGAACCTGCATCCTGTGAAATGGAGACACCAAACACAGTAAGTTGACAAAAATGGGAAGACAGAGGAATATGCAGCAGATGAAGGAGCAAGGTAAAAACCCACCAGACCAAACAAATGAAGAGGAAATAGGCAGTCTACCTGAAAAAGAATTCAGAGTAATGATAGTAAAGATGATCCAAAATCTTGGAAATAGAGTGGAAAAAATAAAAAAAACAATTAACAAGGACCTAGAAGAACTAAAGGGCAAACAAACAGTGATGAACAACACAATAAATGAAATTAAAAATTCTCTAGAAGGAATCAATAGCAGAATAACTGAGGCAGAAGAATGGATAAGTGACCTGGAAGATAAAATAGTAGAAATAACTACCACAGAGCAGAATAAAGAAAAAAGAATGAAAAGAATTGAGAACAGTTACAGAGACTACTGGGACAACATTATATGCACCAACATTCGAATTATAGGGGTTCCAGAAGAAGAAGAGAAAAAGAAAGGGACTGATAAAATATCTGAAGAGATTATAGTTGAAAACTTCCCTAATATGGGAAAGGAAATAGTCAGTCAAGTCCTGGAAGCACAGAGAGTCCCATATAGGATAAACTGAAGGAGAAACATGCCAACACATATATTAATCAAACTATCAAAAATTAAATACAAACAAAAAATATTAAAAGCGGCATGGGAAAAGCAACAAATAACATACAAGGGAATCCCCATAAGGTTAACAGCTGATCTTTCAGCAGAAACTCTGCAAGCCAGAAGGGTGTGGCAGGACATACTTAAGTGATGAAAGGGAAAAACCTACAACCAAGATTACTCTTCCCAGCAAGGATCTCATTCAGATTTGACAGAGAAATTAAAACCTTTACAGACAAGCAAAAGCTAAGAGAATTAAGCACCACCAAACCAGCTTTACAACAAATGCTAAAGGAACTTCTCTAGGCAGGAAACACAAGCGAAGGAAAAGACCTACAAAAAACAAACCCAAAACAATTAAGAAAATGGTAATAGGAACATACATATCAATAATTACCTTCAATGTAAATGGATTAAATGCTCCCACCAAAAGACACAGACTGGCTGAATGGATAAAAAAAACAAGACCCATATATATGCTGTCTACAAGAGACCCACTTCAGACCTAGGGACACATACCGACTGAAAGTGGGGGGATGCAAAAAGATATTCCATGCAAATGGAAATCAAAATAAAGCTTAAGTAGCAATTCTCATATCAGACAAAATAGACTTTAAAATGACTATTACAAGAGACAAAGAAGGACACTACATAATGATCAAAGGATCAATCCAAGAAGAAGATATAACAATTGTAAATATGTATACAACCAACATAGGAGCACCTCAATATGTAAGGCAAATGCTAACAGCCATAAAAGGGGAAACCAACAGTAACACAATCATAGTAGGGGACTTTAACACCCCACTTTCACCAATGGACAGATCATCCAAAATGAAAGTAAATAAAGAAATACAAGCTTTAAATGATACATTAAACAAGATGGACTTAATTGATATTTATAGGACATTCCATCCAAAAACAACAGAATACACGTTCTTCTCAAGTGCTCATGGAACAGTCTCCAGGATAGATCATATCTTGGGTCAAAAATAAAGCCTTGGTAAATTTAAAAAAATTGCAGTCTTATCAAGTATCTTTTCGACCACAACCCTATGAGACTAGATATCAATTACAGGAAGAAGTCTGTAAAAAATACAAACACATGGAGGCTAAACAATACACTACTAAATAACCAAGGGGTCTCTGAAGAAATCCAAAAGGAAATTAAAAAATACCTAGAAACAAATGACAATGAAAACACGATGACCCAAAACCTATGGGATGCAGCAAAAGCAGTTCTAAGAGGGAAGTTTATAGCAATAGAATCCTACCTCAAGAAACAAGAAATATCTCAAATAAACAACCTAACCTTACACCTAAAGTAATTAGAGAAAGAAGAACAAAAAACACCAAAGTTAGCAGAAGGAAAGAAATCATAAAGATCAGATCAGAAGTAAATGAAAAAGAAATGAAGGAAACAATAGCAAAGATCAATAAAACTAAACACTGGTTCTTTGAGAAAATAAAAAAAAATTGATAAACCACTAGCCAGACTCAGCAAGAAAAAAAGGGGGAAGACTCAAATCAAAGAATTAGAAATGAAAAAGGAGAAGTAACAACTGACACTCCAGAAAATAAAGGATAATGAGGGATTACTACAAGCAGCTATATGCCAATAAAATGGACAACCTGGAAGAAATGGACAAATTCTTAGAAAAGCACAACCTTCTGAGACTGAACCAGGAAGAAATAGGAAATATAAACAGACTAATCACAAGCACTGAAATTGAAACTGTGATTAAAAATCTTCCAACAAACAAAAGCCCGGGACCAGATGGCTTCACAGGTGAATTCTGTCAAACATTTAGAGAAGAGCTAACACCTATCCTTCTCAACCTCCTCCAAAATGTAGCAGACAGAGGAATACTCCCAAACTCATTCTATGAGGCCACCATCACCCTGATCCCAAAACCAGACAAAGATGTCACAAAGAAAGAAAACTACAGGCCAATATCACTGATGAACATAGATGCAAAAATCCTCAACAAAATACTAGCAAACAGAATCCAACAGCCCATTAAAAGGACCATACACCGTGATCAAGTGGGGTTTATCCAAGGAATGCAAGGATTCTTCAATATACACAAATCAATCAATGTGATAACCCATATAAACAATCTGAAGGATAAAAACCATATGATCATCTCAATAGATGCAGAAAAAGCTTCTGACAAAATTCAACCCCCATCTATGATAAAAACTCTCCAGAAAGTAGGCATAGAGGGAACTTACCTCAACATAATATAGGCCATATATGACAAACCTACAGCCAACATCATTCTCAAAGGTGAAAAACTGGAACCATTTCCACTAAGATCAGGAACAAGACAAGGTTGCCCACTCTCACCACTATTATTCAACATAGTTTTGGAAGTTTCAGCCACAGCATTTAGAGAAGAAAAAGAAATTAAAGGAATCCAAATCAGAAAAGAAGAAGTAAAGCTGTCACTGTTTGCAGATGACATGATACTATACATAGAGAATCCTAAAGATGCTACCAGAAAACTTCTAGAGCTAATCAATGAATTTGGTAAAGTAGCAGGAAACAAATTTAATACACAGAAATCTCTTGCATTCCTATACATTAATGATGAAAATTCTGAAAGAGAAATTAAGGAAACACTCCCATTTACCATTGCAACAAAAAGAATAAAATACCTAGGAATAAACCTACCTAAGGAGACAAAAGACCTGTATGCAGAAAACTATAAGACACTGATGAAAGAAATTAAAGATGATACATACAGATGGAGAGATATACCATGTTCTTGGATGGGAAGAATCAACATTGTGAAAATGACTCTACTACCCCAAGCAATCTACAGATTCATTCCAACCCCTATCAAGCTACTAATGCATTTTTCACAGAACTAGAACAAAAAATTTCACAATTTGTATGGAAACACAAAAGACCCTGAATAACCAAAGCAACCTTGAGAAAGAAAAACGGAGGTGGAGGAATCAGGCTCCCTGACTTTAGACTATACTACAAAGCTACAGTAACCAAGACAGTATGGTGCTGGCACAAAAACAGAAATATAGATCAATGGAACAGGAGAGAAAGCCCAGAGATAAACCCACACACATATGGTCACCTGAACTTTGATAAAAGAGGCAAGAATATACAGTGGAGAAAAGACAGCCTCTTCAATAAGTGGTACTGAGAAAACTGGACAGCTACATGGAAAAGAATGAAATTTGAACACTCCCTAACACCATACACAAAAATAAACTCAAAATGGATTAAAGACCTAAATGTAAGGCCAGAGACTATAAAACTCTTAGAGGAAAACATAGGCAAAACACTCTATGCCATAAATCACAGCAAGATCCTATTTGACCCACCTCCTAGAGTAATGGAAATAAAAAGAAAAATAAACAAATGGGACCTAATGAAACTTAAAAGCTTTTGCAGAGCAAAGGAAACCATAAACAAAATGAAAAGACAACACTGAGAATGGAAGAAAATATTTGCAAAGGAAGCAACTGACAAAGGATTAATCTCCTAAACATACAGGCAGCTCATGCAGCTCAATATCACAAAAACAAACAACCCAAACTGAAAATGGGCTGAAGATCTAAATAGACATTTCTTCAAAGAAGATATACAGATTGCCAACAAATACGTGAAAGGATGCTCAACATCAATGAAAACTACAATGAGGTATCATCTCACAGTGGTCAGAATGGCCATCATCAAAAAACCTGCAAATGCTGGAGAGGGTGAGGAGAAAATGGAACCCTCTTGTACTGTTGGTGGGAATGTGAATTGTTACAGCCACTACTGAGAACAGTATGGAGGTTCCATAAAAAACTAAAAATAGAACTACCATAGGACCCATCAATCCCACTACTGGGCATATACCCTGAGAAAACCATAATTCAAAAAGAGTCATGTACCACAATGTTCATTGCCTCACTATTTACAATATCCAGGACATGGAAGCAACCTAAGTGTCCGTCGACATATGAATGGATTAAGAAGATGTGGCACCTATATACAATGGAATACTACTCAGCCATAAAAAGAAACGAAACTGAGTTTTTTGTAGTGAGGTGGATGGACCTAGAGTCTGTCATACAGAGTGAAGTAATTCAGAAAGAGAAAAACAAATACCATATGCTAACCTGTTTATATGGAATATTAAAAAAAAGTTGTTGTGATGAACCTAGGGGCATGACAGGAAAAAAGACACAGACATAGAGAATGGGCTTGAGGACACGGGGAGGGGAAATGGTAAGCAGAGACAAAGTGAGAGAGTAGCACTGACATATATACACTACCAAATGTAAAATAGATAGATAGTGGGAAGCAGCTGCATAGCACAGGGAGGTTAGCTCAGTGGTTTATGTCCACCTAGAGGGGTGGGATAGGGAGGGTGGGAGGGAGATGCAAGAGGGAGGGGATATGGGGATAGATGCCTACATATAGCTGATTTACTTTGTTATACAGCAGAAACTAACACACCATCGTAAAGCAATTATACTCCAATAAAGATGTTAAAAAAATTAAAAAGATATTATGAGCAAAAAAAAAAAAAAGAGTAAACAGAATGAATAGTGAAAAAATAGAAGCATGAAGGTCAGAGGCCACAAGAGGAGGGAGCATATAGGAGGCCAAGAAACAGAGTGGAGGAGTATCATCTGATGTGGGTGTTGAAGGATGAATAGAAGTTCACCAGGAGAATTAGGAAACATAGACTGTTCCAGTCAGAGAGAACAGCATGGGCAGAGTACAGTTCCAATCTCATCTGAATATAGCACAAAGCCATGAGATGCAGACCTATAGGGCCCCAGAATCGATGGAAATGCTGCTTGATTCAGGACTTGCCCTAACTAGCCCTGAGAACCCATAAGGTGTCAGCTTTGCCAAGCTCCCATTGGTGGCCTTGGGCCACAGCACTGGAGTTTGACTTTCCCTCCCAGAACCTCCCCTTCAAAGCTGTGGTCACAGTTTTTGTTGTGGCAGGTGATAAATATACAGACTATTCCTATGGAAAGGCAATTGTCTTTGTTTCCTTTTCTCTTTCTTTGTTGCATTCAGCAGCAAACTCTCTCCCTCCTCTTCTGGAAGAAATTGAAGATCAAAAAGCCCTCTGTGTCCTCCAGGAAAAAGAACTTGTTTTTGATTGAGTCAATGGCTCTGAGTCAATGGGCCATCAGGATCTATTTTGAAAGAACCAGAGGAGAAGGGAGTGTGCTCTTGGGGAGGTAAGAAAAGGGGAATGAACACTGTCGCCATCTCACAGAGGTCAGGGAGTGGGGTAAGAGAGGAAGGAGAGAGCCCCTGGGAGCATGGCAGCTGTACCCAGGAAGGAGATGCACCCAGCAAAGGACCACTGTGGAGGCATTGGTTGAGCTCCCGTGAGCCACATGGTAGTTGAATCAGGACCATGGACGGTCCCGCCTTTGCTCAGGTAGATACCTCCCATTGCTTGCAGTCAGGGACCCACCAGCCACTCCTCCCATGGGAGACTGGTGAAGACTTTAGCTCCTCAGGGTCCAGCACCTCACCCACTGAGCAACCAATGGGAGGGGCACTTGTCTGGGCAATGCACTTCGGCCCAGTGCCCAAACACATGCCTAAGAACCTCAAGAAATCCAAGAAGGAAGGGCAGGATCCTGGGTACCTAGAGGAGTGCTGGTGGGGGAGCCCTGCACACATGGACTTTGGTGGGAAGCTGAAATAAACCAGCTCAAGACTCCCTGAGAGCTGGGAGCATGACATTCCTCCTCCATCAGTAATATGTTGTGTAATTATTTGTGAATGGTCTGATAGAGGAGGGTAGGGATTGGGTGTGTCTACTGTTAACTCCTAAGTGCCCAGCACAGTCTTCATGGGCAAACCTGCACATGGAAGAAGCTCGTTAAATATTTATTGGATGAGTGAATGAAAGCCTGATAGTCTCACTGAAAGTTATTTTTCTAGTTCTACCCAAGCCATGCCACAATATCCTCTGGTGGATTTTCTGCCAACCACCCCTGTGAATACTTCACACTTAGACACACACACACACACACACAGAGGAATCCTAGACACACACACACACACACACACACACAGAGAGAGAGAGAGAGAGAGAGAGAGAGAGAGAGAGAGAGAGAGAGA